>NC_088204.1:4340558-4647610 GCF_037126465.1 Ornithodoros turicata
ATCCGCCCATGAGATTGATGCGAGCGAAGGAACAGATGCTTCTAGAAGCATCTGGAAGCTCGCTAATCAGCGCGGCGTGTCGTTGATCTCAGTCCGTCGCTCGACGTCTCGACGTCCGTTGTTACTGTTCCGTGTGGTCGCTTCAAAGATGATACGTGGCAATATCAACACCGTTAATACGATAAGTTACTGATCAATCGTCCGTAGGAACTATATATCTCAAAGTAAACGATTATTGCGTGTTCAGTATTGAGCTGAATGCCAATAGCCAAATGGTCAAAAATGATAAGTAAATGATAGGTGTGCTATCTAGTTCTTATACGTCCTGCGATGTGGAGCTGAATCGTTTATAGCTATCGTTTATTTCTGTTGCACTTTCAAAGCCGTCATCCATCTGCAAGAGTGCCCTGCATGACTTGCGCATTTCCTACTGGAATACCAGTGCCAAGACAGTCACTTTTGTGACCTCTGGACAGGATGACACACGCAGTAACTTTGTTGGATCTGTTCGCTTCAATATCCAATCAAAAAAGTGAGCTCTCTTGCCTCGGTATAAAGAGGGTTCCTCATTTCCCTTCGTCTTCCACAGCCACTTTCCGAGGACAAGAAATTTTTACTTCACCTCGCCGAGGATAATCGGTGAGTGAACAACGGCACTTGACAGTGTGGAGTCAGTCAAGAGATAATCGTTTTAGTGCACTTGCAAGTACCCGCGCATACATGGCATGTCATCTTGCAGAGGAAGTGCTAGACGTCACCATGCTTCATCGCAACTTTATCTACGGCTGTGAGGATACGCCCTCGCAGGAATGTCATGTGCCTGAGAAATATACTGCGCACTTTGATTACACGGTTAAAGAAATGAAACTCAACGGTGCAGTCAACCTGTCACCGTCGCCTAGCAACGGTATGATAAACTTTGCTTTTATAGTCAGTACCTCCGACGTTCGGCGTTTGTATACCATGAATATTAGATCCCGCCCGCGCGTTATATCTATCGCCCGGAGCATGGTTTATTTGGCTTCAGACTCTTGTCTTTGATAGTTTGTGTAGACATTGCTAGACTCAACCACAGGTGTTCCTTTTTTTTTTATAACTGTCGTTATATAAGTTACAGCTGCCTGTTTACGACTAAACGATTTAGTGATCCTATTTACATGCCTACGAAGGATACTACAACATCGTGTGGCCGAGGACGATTTCGCCCAACATTCGCACTAACATGTTCTGGTGCAGACTCCATAATAGGTTGATGTCAGACATCGCATCTCCCGCCATATTCTACGGTGACATCGGACCTGGTGAGTCATGGGCACTGTTAGAGAATCTAATCTTTAATTTGATTTAATCGCTTTGTTACCATTCCTTCCTTATTCCAGGACATGGTTGCGGTCGATGCCCCACTCAGCCCGTCCTGTCAACCGCGAGGTCCCCATATGAATGCGCAAGTCGATCCAGTTGTGAGGACTGCTCTGATCTCTTCTGGCTATCATAGCGATGAAGTTCTTTTTTTTTTTTTTCATTATCAACTGTAACATTTGTCTCTCTTGCAATGTAGTCGTACCATTTCTTCCAAGACACTACACGATCACCGTAAGCCTCGGAGAACCGTTGGAGATAGACGTTGTTCCTCTGAAACCGGGCAATGTGACATCGTGGGTTAAGGAGGATGGCAGCGGCAGCGGCGACCAGCCCGTTTTGTACCATGGTGGCCAGGATATGCATAAACTAAACTACAAAAGGGCTGAGTTGCACCACAGTGGAGTATACATCGTTAGTTTGCCATCGGTAAAAGACGTAACATTTCCCGGAGAGAACCGAGCTCTGATGCGAGTCATCGTGCGAAGTGAGCGGAATCCTTTACGGCGACCTTTATTGTATTAGTTTAACTCGCGTTAAAAGCGGGTCTTGTCTATACCCTGTAGTGTGCAGAGCAAACAAGTACGGACCTTTATGCGAATCCACATGCCCTGACTGCAAAAACGGTGGCATTTGTCACGACATCACCGGTCGTTGTATCTGTCCACCAGGGTTTAAAGGAGAACTCTGCGAAGAAGGTGAGCTCTACTGTGCCTTATCTCACGTTATAGCTATTTAGCAGTAATACGTTAATAAGTAAGGGTCATCATATCGTTGCGTACCAGTAACCAGGTCTTGCTGGTGCTCTTTGCCACTCTCCTTACCTGAGCGTTTGTTGACGAAGTTCTTTGCTTATAATTTTAATAAGGAAACCTTCCTCCCACAGCCTGTGGAGATGACAAATTTGGCCAGCAATGCCAGAAACGCTGTTCAGACACCAATCCCGACCCTAAGTCGAAAACCTGTTCGGGCATCATGATCTGCCTTCCTGATCCTTATGGTTGTTCTTGCGGAACTGGCTTCAAGGGATTCTTCTGCAACGAAAGTAAGCTGGTTAGAAATTTGCAAGCCGTTCAGTCGTGTGTCTGGCGTGCATTCGTGGTGTGTCGTGATGTATATGCAATGAAACTTGCATACAAGGACCGTTGCGAAAATCGAAGAGCTGAAGACATGATTGTTGTAGCGGCAGCATTTTGTACAAATGTCCTCACTTTTGTTGTACACTGCGTGGCAAACCGAAGTGTACCTGCGGACCGTATCCTTGTACCCTTTCCACTGACATTGACACACTGTTGTGTGTAAGAATTATCCTACGACTTTTAGCGTGTTCCCGGCACGAATACGGCGCCGACTGCAAGAAGAGGCGCGTCTGTCACTGTAAGAACAACGGCACCTGCAATATCTTCACGGGAACGTGCTTTGAAGACCAAGGAGAGTGTCTCGATGGCTGGAAGAATAAGCCTTACTGCGACATCAGTAAGATAAACGATTTAACACCGAGACGAAATGTAAATCGCTTGCGAATTTTCTGGTATAGGCTACCCTCTTCTTAAGAGAAAACCAAAAGTTTCAGACATCAGTGACACCAGCGCTAGAGTGATGTGGGACGCATGGAAGTCTGGACGAGATACAGGCGAAGGGAACCCTAAAGCGTACTTGCTCCAATACAAGGTAGCGGCTACGGCTAGATCACTGTCATAGTCGCTCGAATGTTCTATTTTTCTCATCGTTGCGTAATCGCAATACTTTCTGTTGCAGGAAATTACACGCGCGAACTGGCCGATTACTCGAAATGTTATCCCTCCAACGATCCATAGTCGTGTTCTGTCGGGATTGAAACCTGACACCTCCTATGAGGTCAGAGTCCTGGTGATCGACAGCGACAACAAGTACCGGAGTGAAGGGGCTCAGGAAAAACGCTTTAGAACGCGTTGTGGACGTGAGTGTTGGAAATGTTTCGCTCCACCAGTGAATGGCCGGCCAAATGGCCACCTCTTCAACGACCAAATGATGGTGTTGCACATTCGTGTCTTTTCGGGAGGTACCCGGGTTCGAATCCCGATGCCTGCTGTGCTGTCTGGGGTTTTTCCTGGGTTTTCCTCAGACGCTTTCAGACATATATCGGCCCAGTTCCCTCAGAAGTCGGCCCAGGACGCACATTGGCCCAGGGCGTTGGCCGTGACGTTGCCCACCTATGTGAGACCGACAACGGCGAGCCCTTTCGCCATCCACCACCACCACCACCACCACCATTCGTGTCTTTCACAATGTAGCACGAAAGGCGCAATAATCAGGTCCTCTTTCTCGCAAAGGGCATTTTGTCGCTACTTATAAATATCCCGCACCTGCATCGTCATTGTTGTGAGTCGTGGGTGTATCTGAAGCATGACGAAGTGGTCAGGTGCCAGTGCCAACAGCGCATGGTGCTTTATTGGTGCAGATTTAATACACAGCAGAGGGGCGGGGCGTACACGGGTGGAACAGATAAGTAACCGTGCTATCTTAGTGATACGAACAAACAGAACTTATCTTTCCGATACAGTTGATATTCCCAAAGTTTCTTGTGCTTTTTTTTTTTTTCGGGAAAGTGACACAATCTTCACCTTTCCATGTCTAGCTAGACTTTTTACTTCGTGTTAGCACCGCGCAGCACCTGTGGCTATGAGAGGCATCCAGACGTGGACAGAGGGGGAGAGAACCGTATAGAAACGGGTAAGGGTACAAGGTGGTTAGTACGCGTCCTCGGCCGACTTCAAGGGGAACTGGGCCGAGATTCGTCCAGAATGTTTGCCGGAAAACCCATGGAAACCGTCCGATATGTCACAGCCGGTAATAGGACTCGAACCCATATCACCTCCCAGTCGCCAGGACGACTCGCGCACCTGCTCGGCATGCCGCTGGCTTTGTGGAAGGAGGCGGTATATTCACCATATGACGGTGAGCAGTGCTATCACCATCGCCGCCACCACCAGTTCACCACGATCCGTTCCTGTACTGGATATCGCAATCTTGCAGCCAACATGCACCCTTCTTGTATCTGGCCAGTGTTGGCAGACGCTCTAGAATTGAAGCATTCCGCTGCCAATAGAGGCTGACAAGGTCCGATTCTGTGAAACTGTGAAAAACTCCCCCTTTTTATTTGTTCTTGCTCCATGTACTGTCGGTGCAAGTAGTGGTGGTAGCGGTGATAGTGAGGGGGCTCGCCGCTGTCGGCATCAGAGAGGTGGGCAGCATCACAACTTACGCCTTGGGTAAATGTGCGTCCTGGGCCGACTTCTAAGGAACCGTGTAGCCATATGTCTGAAAGTGTCTGAGGAAGACCTAGGAAAAGCCCCAGACAGCCTAGCCGGCAACGAGATTCGAACCCGGGTACCTCCCAATCTCGACGTGACATGGCCAGCAGGCTAGCCACTGAGCCATTGGAGCTGGTCGATGCAAGTAGTATGCCCTTAAAAATGTACTCAACCACGTAGCACGCTCCAAGCTAACCATCACCCCGTGTGACAATATTCTCGCCCCTGATTTGATGAAAACAGGAGGTGGAGCCGTACATAATGGCCACAAAATAGGCTCCGCCTCCTGTTTTCAACAAATCAGGGGCGAGAACGTTGTTATTCGGGATGATGGTTGGCGAGGAGCGTGCTATGTGGTGAAGTTATTCATAAGTGTGTACGGGCAAATTTAAATGCATACACACTTTATAATTCCACCCCCACTGATTCTAAAAAGAAAGCAAACCTTGCTCGGTTGTGATTCCGGTTGGCGGCTTGGTCCTATACATGTTAGTGAATACTGTTCTCGAAACTTGAGGTTGTAATGATATTGGAGCGATATTATCAAGAACATCTTTACCCCCGAAACGGACAGTAAAATTGTTTTGAAGCCAAATCAGAACACAGGACGCCATTATGATTGCCTTTTCTTCTCCTTCTTGGAAGGTCCCTCAGAGACGCCTTCTTCCATCATGATTGACACCTCTCACAGCAGATCAATCACCGTCAAGTGGGAGGTTTGTAACATACGTGTGTTTTCCATTTTCTTCACTTTATCCCCTTCATTCACGTTATAACCGGCTTGACAGACACTCTCGGAGCAGAACTTGACCGCCTATTACACGTTCAGTGGCGTAGCCAGACCTCCAAGGAAGGGGGGGGGGGGGCTCGATACGAAAACCCGCCCACTTTCACCTCCCCCCCCCCCCCCGCGCTATTCCTGGGTCCGTCAGCACACACATGTTATTGCCAGCTGGCTATTGCGCACACCGCAAGATAAGGGATGCAAATCTAGACTGATTTGAACGTTCAGAATGCGATTACATGTAGGCTGTTATAACCAATGAGGCCCTGCCACCAGATTAGAAGTATTTTGATATGCTCATACTTTGAAAGTCATTCAAGAGTGCAGACAGACGAAGGAACTGCAAGAGCTTTCGCGATCGTCACAATGGTACCCCCCCCCCCCCATATATTGTTTTCTCCTTGGATTTGCACGATTTGCATGGGTCGGACCGTAGCAAGTAGGGGGGGTTCGGGCCCCCCTTAGCCCCCCCCCCCCCCCGTGGCTACGCCACTGTACACGTTGTCCGCCAACCATTGCCACGAGTCATAGGGATACCGCTGCTGATTCGAAGAACGAAGGGGGCGTAAGCCTTTTTTTTTTCTTTTTTTAGCAATTTGGATATATCATAATTGCTACCAAAAGGCGTACGCTCACCTCTCTCTTCAAATCGATAACCGCATCAGTTCATTTTTAAGAGTGTAAAGCAGAACATTATGTGTACCTCGGCGTTGGCATATGATTGGGTGCTACAATTCTTCAGATGACGTAACAATGGATAGAGGTATCTGGATGGCGGATGGAGGTATCTGGATCAGGGGCGATAGCGTTGTCATTCGGGATGATGGTTGGCTAGGAGCGTACCATGTGGTGAAGTGGATGATGCCCTACACCCCAGAAGCTCTTTCATGGAAAGACTCTCTAAAATTTGCAGCCTCGTCTGCTTTCTCCAGGAATCTGATCTCGCCCAAAGGCTATATAAGTACTACTCGGACATCTCACCAAATCTGGCAGTGACAGCCCTAGATCTTAACTTTCGCCCGTCATCATTCCTTCATCTGTTATCACATCATCTCATCTCACCCTAGCTACATTCGTGAGGCAGTCCACATTCATGTGGCCAACAACGGCAAGCCGGTTTTCGTCACCACCACCATCATCACCATCTAATTTTTAAGAGTGTGGTGAAGTCATTTTTAGGGGTGTACATTAAAAGAAAAAAAAAAGAAAAACCTTGAAAGGCAAGGCTGAAAGTGTTAAAAAATTCTTCTTGTAGAATCCTCCTCGACACTCTTGGAACTGTTGGACCATCAATGTCACCCTCATGTACAACGACAGCAGAACTACGTTCAATCTAACAGATTATCCAGGATCCCACCCAAAAACTAATCACTCGTTCTCCACAAAGCCGTATACTTTATGGAACATCAAACTTCGTATGGAGACACCAGATGGAGAGCCAGGAGAATGGACTGCTATGGGAACAGTCATCTCCGCTCAGGATGGTAACATGCAGTACCCTACCGACGTGGCTAATACGGTTCATCGACATCCGTTTCTTTGACTTACAGCTCCGTCCGCTGTTCTTAACGTGACTTTAGAAGAGAGGCATACTCGGAATGCAACCATTCGATGGCTTCCACCCAATGAGACTAACGGAATCCTCCGTAACTACGAGATTACGTTTCGTTTGCTACCAGCCATCGAAAGAACGACATTCTTTTGGAGAGAATGCGCCAGTGCTGTTTACACTAATAACAGCACAACCGTCACGTGCGACACTCAGCGGATCACTTTGTCAGGGTTAAAGCCATACGCTGAGTACGTCGTTACGATCAGGGCTTTTACCATCAAAGCTGGGCAAGAGGCGGGATTGACTTTCCGAACAGCACGAACAGGTATATCGAATTTCGTTCTACGACATAGTTCTACAAGCCAGTAGCTAGTAACTTGATTCAATGGTACTATCCCCAGTGTGCTAGTACTGATGATATTTTTCCTGACAGTTCCTGACGGAATGGTATGGTTCCTGTCGCCTGCCATAAGACGAGACCACGTGGAAATACGTTGGTCAAAATTTCCATGCGAGCAAGTCAACGGCATACTACTCCAGTACCTCGTGACCACCCAAAGCCCTGACCCATGGGAGACAGAAGTCTATGAAATGTGGACGTGGCCAAACCTGCTACGAAGTGGCCACGCGGACGGAATTGTATACCACAGGCTTGTCCCACATACTCGATATAATGTGCGTGTGACTGTAGAAAATTTGGATGGACTATCGCGACGATCTGCTTACATGAACTTCACTACACCGCCCGTAGGTGAGTAGCCTAGCCGCCGAGAGTTTACGAACTGGAACTGCTGGTGGGGGTGCACATTTCCAGAGCTGAGAAATGCGTGGTGCATAGCGCTCTTCCATTCGCCACCCGTCATGGCTATTGCACCAAAACTGATCCTTGTGCGTGTGCGTGAGCGGCTACCGTGCCGGCCATGTCTCATCGAGATTAGGAGATATCCGGGTTCGAATCCACGTACCGGCTGTGCTGTTTGGGTTTTTTTTCCTGGGTTTTCTTCAGACACTTTGAGACATATGTCGGCACAGTTCCCTTTAGAAGTCGCCCCAGGACTAGAGATGCGAAGCCCCGAAAAAAAAACCCCCGGAAATTTTGGGGAAAAAAACAGTTTTCTTCGGGGTTTATTCCTCGTCTCCGAAAAAATTGCCCAAAATTTACAGGCAACAAAATTCAAAAATGTAAATTTTCGTGCCTTGCGTTCCAACCCGCCAACAGTGCCTTGGGTGCCTCTAATCCACCAACAACCACCAACTTAGAGCTCCGTCTGGCTGCTCCAAGCGATCGCCATCGCTTTCACACAATGTCGGAGTTCTGGTCGGAGTAGGACGGGTTGTTCCAATTACATATCGCTGAGTCGACAGCAGTCTCATGGGATGCTCTGCTCTGCATTTATGCCTAGAGGGTGAACACTACTAAGGTTTCTAGCTCATTGTATGCTGTGGCTGGGCCGGCAATGCTTCGACTCAGCAGTAACCGCGTTTGTTTCCATTTTTTCGGAAAAAAAACCCGAAAAAAATCGTTTTTTTCTTCGAGCGATTCAAAATTTCCGCATTGCCCCAGAAACTTGAAACTTGAAACGTTTTATTCAGCACAAAAGGGGTGTACATATATTACAGGGACTGCAAGGTAGAGCGTTACAGAGCGTTAGTCGTGACGTTGTCCACCCCTGTAAGGTGGGCAACCCCACCCCTGTAAGGCACCGCGAGCACTTTCCGGAGGACTATCATTTCCTCGGTTCATTCAATTTAATAATGTTGATGTGTTTTATTTTTCAGAGCCCCTTGCGCCCAGTGGACTTGTGGTGGAACAGCAATCGAGGACGAACATTTCCCTAACCTGGATCGCTCCCTACCCACCTTACGGTGTCCTCGACTATTATAACATAGAGCTTCGACCAGAGAGCACGACAGCGCCTGCAGTGACAAGGCACGTCGAGGCTAAGCAAGCGCTGTGTAGTGGAATAGAAGATCCGAGGATGCAGTGCTCTACGATCTTTGGTCTCCAACCAGATACCAAATACTACATTACGGTAACCAACAGCAACAGCAACTTTATCTTAAAGGGGCACTAAAACGCAAAAAAAGAGAGAAAACAACTTGCTATCAAATGAAAGTTCGTGTTTCAATTAGTACATTTCAACAAAATTAGTTCACACAACACTACTGTGTAGAAGAAAAACGCAATGAAAACAGATCTGTCTTCGGCGGCAGCGAATATACACTCTTAAAAATGAACTTCACCGCATAGCACGCTCCTAGCCAACCATTATCTCGAATGATATCGTTATCTGCCCTGATTTGTTGAAAACAGGGGGCGTACTCCTTTTCTGTGACAATTATGAACAGCATAAGTGTCACAGAAATGGCGTACGCCCCCCGTTTTCAACAAATCAGGGCAGATAACGATATCATTCGAGATAATGGTTGGCTAGGAGCGTGCTATGCGGTGAAGTTCATTTTTAAGAGTGTAGGATCCCCAGGAGGCGAAGATTGGCGGTATCCAATGGAACAGCAGGAGGAGCGCGCGCATGCCTATCGTGGACGTGTGGAGTTGGAACGGGTCTGATTGTAGTGTTCCGTATATGCGCGGTATGATGCGCACTGCTGCATTTTTCAATACAGATTCACTTAATTGTAGCCTACAAAAGTTCTCACTAATGTTCAGCTGACAACGTTTATCTTCACTTCCTTCGGACAGCGACGCCAGTTCGCTTCGCAGTGCTCACTGTTTTTCACCGGGACCGCTACATGGCGTGGCACGCGCGTGCGCGCGCCGCATGGACTAAAAACAGGGTAACCTAGTCTGCCATACTAAAAAGCTGAAGCGACGTTCACTCCTTAGCATAGCTCGGCATTTCGGGACTCGGAACTAGCGATCACAGTCATCTGATAAGGTGTGAGTTCGGGACTTGCTACGAACTTACGTGAAGGTCGGCATATCGTATCGGTGAGATCGATCATGCCGCATATTAGCGCACTCATCAGATAACATCACACCTACTCTGTTTACAAGTGTGATGTTATCCGGTGAGTTCACTAATATTAGGCATGATCGAGCTCACTGACACGCCATGTCGACCTTCACGTGAGTTCGTAGCAAGTCCCGAACTCACACCTTATCAGAGGATTGTGATCGTGAGTTTCGAAGGCCCGAAATGCCGAGCTATGCTCCTTAGTGCCGAAGCAAGAAATAGTCCGGTATAATCTTAATTGCTGCTTCCCGACGGAATCAAAGTTGTGGATCATGATAACAAGTACGGAATTAATATAGCGTGTCACGTAATTTGAAGTGAACTTGTTTTTGCATTTTAGTGCTCCTTTATGATTATTATTGGAGAGTTTCATCTCAGGGGGCGAGTTTCGGTGACGATTCGTTGAAGACGATTCAGAATAGAATAGAAGTAGGAAGCAAAAAATTGAAACGTGTGTCGCACTGGTGCGACCACCTGTTCCATGTCGCTTGATGTGTGAAAGCACTGAATGATTTTTAAGATTACTTAAGCGCGTATGTCCTTGAGGTAGTTCGCCGGAGCACACAGCGCATGTTGCTGTTGCTTCCTTGGCCAACTCCCCAGTACCTTCTCAGCACAATAAGGTCGGTTGTCAAGTTTAGCATGGGCGTTCTTCAGTGCTCGCCGACTAGAGTCAAAGCGTCGGCAGATAACCAGCTCGTGCTCCGTGTTCGACACGGTTTCGCATGTTGAACACTTCGGCGGTCCAGCGACACCTATCTTATGAAGGAATGCTGCTGCGAACGGGATCGTTGAGTCGCAGGCGATGGATGACGGACTCTAACTGCCTTGACATCTTCGATGGGAGACAGTACACTCTTAAAAATGAACTTCACCACATAGCACGCTCCTAGCCAACCATCACCCCGAATGACAACGTTCTCTCCCCTGATTTGTTGAAAACGGGAGGCGGAGCCTATTCTATGCCGTGCATAATGCACGGCACGTTTCCACGGCACGGCACGCTTCGTTTCCTTTTTTTTTTGGCTATAGTCGTGACGATGCCCACTTGAGTGCGGCCAACAACGGCAAGCTACCTCGACACCCCCCCCCCCCCCCCTCGCTTTTAAGAGTGCAGCTGTGTTTGTAAGTATAGTTACTTTCGATTGAGTGGATACTTTTTGTAGGTGTTCGCTGCAAACAATGGAACAGGACTAGGACTTCCTTCAGAAGTAGTAGAGGCAGAAACGAGGGTGCTACGTAAGTTGAAAAATAGCCCAGAAAAGGGATCTACGAAGGGGTAATGTACTCATTATAATTGTTTTCCATCAGCTCCAGATCCACCGAGAGGATTGTCTGTCAGAAACCCAACAGAACACAGCATCAGGGTAGCGTGGAAAGCACCCGCAAAGAAAAACGGGGTACTCATGCACTACAGGGTAGGTGGCGTGTTGTAAAACCCTGTTTTAATGTAGTCTACACATTATCCCGCAAACAGATATTCACGTGGAGTCCGCTTACAACGATGCCAGAGCTAGTAGGGGCAACTGAATTACCTTCGAGCCACTGAAGGCTGAACTCTTACGTGCTTATCTATTTACTGTTACACGACTGTAAAGACTTTCAATATACTTAATACGCAGTTTTTTTTTTTGCACATACTCCTAATGGAACAGATTCCAAAACAGCACAGAGGCTGTTTTTGCAGGTGGGTTATACGACTATAGGCAGACATTCTGTGGAAGAGAACATTATACAAGACTGCATACTATCGTTACACAAGATAGTTTTTCGAGAGGAGGCGATGTACAAGGGTCGTTCAGGGTAGACCGACACTTTTGCCCGAGTAAAAAAAAAAAAGGGTAAATGTAATTGAACAAAACTATGGGGAGGACGAAGTGCAAACCTTCCCGGGTCACCGGCACGTGCAACAGCGACAGCAATCATGGCGACGAGCAGCGTGTCTGTAGCTGTAATACGTCAAACCAGCTCAGATATCGCAAAGATTAGAGTCACGGTACGGGAACAAGTGACGTCACGGGTAAGCGCGTACGAGTGGTGCAGGCAGTTTGTCGAATGACGGGATACGGCGACGAATAAACCACATGGACACGTTCGTGCGACTGCAGTCACGCGATTGAACATCGCAGCCGTTGAGCAAACCGTCCTCGTGAACCGGACAGTAACAGTACAATGCTGCAGCCCAGCGTGATATTGGTGTCGGCGGTGCGGAGAGAATGATTCACGGGCACTTGTATACAGTTCCGCAAAGCCTGTGCAAGGTGAGTTCCACCACACCTCACTTGTTGCCAGAAGGGAGCGCGCATGACAGTCTCGGAGCAGCTGCCGAGCCGGTTTCATTCGGAGGGGGGTCGAATTTTTGCAATGAGTTATCGCATCCGATGAGACCTGGATGAATCATTCCACTCCAGAGGCAAAATGATGCAGCATGGAATGGCGACATAAGGCTTCATAAGGACAATTCGCGCGACATGAGGCCAAAGCAAGATGCAGCCGTCTGCTCCGTGGGTACTGCCTTCTGGGTGCGTGGTCTGGGACATATGGACTCCTCGGAACAATGCGTCACGATTAATGTCCAGTACTATACTGCACGTCGGTAAACTCAGTTAGGGTTGCAAACCCTGCAGGGTTCCAAAACACTGCGAAACGCAATTCGCGAGAAAAGGCCTCGGATCCTGTCGGGAAGAAGTTCTTCTTCACAACAATGCGCGGTCTCACACGGCGAATTTCACGGTAGAAACCCTGCCCGAAGTGCGCTGGAAGGTTCTTCGCGATGCCCCTTACCGTCAAGATTTAGCCCCATGCGACACCCTCGAGCCACGTTGAGACGACGCCTACTCGAGCTGCGGTGCACGGACTTTTCTCTGGCCACTCTGCTCGGCCCAGTACGAGATCACACACAGCGGTCTGTGACCAAAGCAGTTCTGACTTTCTTGAGAGATTCAGGTCTGATGAACAGCCTGTGAACTCAGTCGTGAAATCTCATTCTTCTTCTGTGATTCATCTCATCATTCCTTCGCCGTTTGTTAGTCATCTTTTTTTTTTGTCATCTTTGTCATTAATCTACCTCATCCTTCTTTGATCATCTGTTAGTTTTTCGTTATTTCCAAATTCTTTTTCTTTATTTCTAATTTCTTAATTTTCTTCCTTTAATTCTTTCTTATTCCTTCCTATTTCTTTCTTTCTTTAATTCTTATCTTTTCTTTTTATTTATTTATTATTATTTCTTATTTCTGGAATAGCAAGCCGACGTCCCGTTTGGCTGACCTTTCCCCGTTTTTTTTTCCTTTTCGTCTAAAAAAATATATCCCCCCCCCCCCCCCCATGCGACCCTTGCGGGAAAGTCGTTGCACACAAATGGAGCCCTCCAGAAAGATGTCCTGCAGAGGCTACGACAGTTGCCCACTTCTTTTCTGTGCCAAGGGCATCAAAGAGTTGCCACAGCGATGGGAGCGTTGCCTATAGATGAACAGAGACACTTTGAAGAACTGACGCACACACAGAAAAATAACCGTTCGAGAAAGAACTTTTTAAAGTTCGTCGGCTTGTCCGTATTTTTCACCGTGGAAACGTTCTTCGGAAGTAGGACGCAAGGATATCCTTGGCCATTCTTTCGTTCTCGAAGATAGGAAAAGTTCAGAGAAAGGTCCTAGCACGATGAAGAACTCTCGAAGAACGGTTATTTTTCTGTGTGTAGTTTTGTGCTTCCCGAATTTTCCATTCTATTTAAAGAACTAAAAGTTTCGATTGACCTTGAATGACCTTTGCAATAAAGGTTCGCAATAGCGCTTCACACTGGAAGGCATCGTGTTAACCGGTTCTATTTCTATTGGACATGGCTCTATACTATGTGCCTGCGTCTTTACCCACCAACAGTTTAAAATTGAGGGCTATATGCTAAGCGTGGTACGTATCGCGAACTTCATTGCGTGCAGGTGAACTCATCGTTGGTGCACTCTTACGACGCGGAGCTGCTGAACACAAGCCTTGTAAACTCTAGTCTCTTGTGGAACACCTCTACCCTATGGTATGACCTGAAGCCCCTGTTCCCGGGTTGCACTTACAACGTGTGCGTAGAAGCCAGCACAAGTGCAGGTTATGGAGCTCCTCAATGCAAACAAGCCCACACCAAGGCATCAGGTCCGTACGGTTTCACCTCGCGACTGTTCGGAATGTGTAGCTTTATAACCGAGATGTGATTCGATATATGAGAAATGTTCGATATAGAAGCGTCAGCATTTTTGACCTGGTTTATTTCCTTTTCACGTGCCTATATTTAAGTCCGCATTAAAATGTGACAGTCGTTCTTCAGCATGAAAAAGAAAACACGTCTTCTGTTGATAGCAAATCCCTGTCATAAGCCTCTTAAGTCCCTATCTGCAAAAGAGGTGGGGGCTAGCACTGCAATAAATATCAGTGATGGCCACTAACTACTTCTAAGGTAGTTTAACTATAACTACTAACTACTTCGTGATGGAGTAGTTTAACTAGTAGTTCAACTTCTTTTCAGGTGAGGTAGTTAAAACTACTTCTTTAACTACTGCAATGTATTTTAACTACGTCTATAACTACCTAACGCTGTCCGTCAACACCAATCCCATTCTGTAGTGTTCTCGGACACCTAAATATGAGTCACAAGCAGTGATCAAAGTGAAGATTTAGTACACATGCACGGCACAATTGCTCTGCACTTCCGTTCTCATCAAACAAGCAGCGCAACGTAAAAGTCGGAAGCACAATCGTGCCGTAAAGCTTGCGGTAAAATCGGAAGTAGTTGGCACCTGCAATAACCTAACTACTGTAGTTAACTACTCGAAATAGTAGTTTAACTAGTAGATGCATTGGAAACAGCATTTCTGCAAGTAGTCGATAACTACTTTTTAACTACAATCAGGTAGTTTAACTAGTAGTTTAACTACATGTACTGGCCATCACTGATAAATATTGTCACGAAGCGAAATGGATCGGCGAGTCGTCGAATAAACAGCGCACGGTTTATTAGACTACTTGGTAGCAAAACACAGGAGTGATAGCTCTCTGAACACAACTGAGTCCAAAGAATGAATGCTCCAACTTGGAGCGCACAAGCATATAAGCGTCGCGCCGAAAAGTCTAGAAACAGCACATGCGTTTGCCAGAGAGCAGGCGATGTGTCTGGAAGCTTCTTGCTTCTTCTTCAGCATGCGCCGGGATGCGACGTACCGTTTCGTGGCTGCCCTGGAAGTTTCGCGATGATGATTCGTGGCAATATGATAGGCGCTGACTTTTTGAACGCAGCTTATGATCAGCGCAACGTTTCTGTACCATGCAGTCCCATTGATAGACGAGCCTGGCTTGCAAGGAGTCGTCGACAACATGGTCATCCTCCAACTATCTCCGGCCAGTCGTAAGAATGGACCCATCAGGTAATGCTTGCCCCCTCGTGTTGTTCGTCAGCATTCAAAGCTTCTGTGTCTTCACATGAGTATCTTTCCACGCTGTGGCCAGACGCAGTATCAGTAAACAATGTTTGGTTATGATGACGCAGCAACTACTACGTGCTCGTCGTACGAGGCTACGAGGACTTGAAGGGCGACGTGACGCCGCTGCCCTACCAGGAGTCTCTGGAACGTGGCCTACATTATTACGTGGCTGCTCGTGTTGCCCCCGGAGAGTTAAAAGAAGACAGGGAGTTTCTCGCTGGCGATGACTCTGTCGTGGGAGGATACCACAATGCTCCTCTGGAGCCTGCAACACCATACCGGTTCTCGCTGCTGGTTGAGAGCAACATTTCTGGGGTGAGCAGCTCTTTCTGTGGTAAACATTATGTTCGGATCCAGACTAAATTATAAAAGAAAGATCTAGACATTGTCATGGGCAACCATCCCTTGGTTTTCTGCAAATGACCGTGGTGTTCTACTACTGGTGATCTACTCCTCCGCAATGAGTAGCAAGTCAGACACGTCTGATTACTCTTAACCCCTCTATAAAGCAGCATTGGATGCCCCTCTCGAGCCTATAACCCAGTTTTTGCTTTTGCTGAATGGAATAAAGTAACCTAGGATGGACATAAGGGACTTCTTCACTGTCTTCCTGGTGGTTGAAACCGATTGGAAATGCAAGGCTAGATAAAATCCTGTTATTCTCTCTGTCCTTCTGTGATATCACTGACATGGCTCTGTTCCGGAAACGAAGCATAATTTGTATCTAATCACCATTCCAGCATGTGACGTACACTTACAGATTGTCTCAGCCCATCATTGGTAAGTGACCTCTTATGTGTTCCATGGAAAGCGCAAAGACTTCCTGCAGGACACTAGAAGACAAAATATCATCATAAATGTCACTCATTTCGATTCGTTTATGGGAACTGAAAGTGTTTCGTTGTTCAGGGGGACAATTCTTTTGTTTACTCCATTCCACATTGTTTATCTTCCATTTTCTACTACAGTCAACCCTAGGCCAGATGGAGGAACCACTGTGGCCGTATTGATAAGCGTTCTCCTCATATTCGCCATATCAGCAGCAGCATTATACTACCGCAGGTAAGGTCTGGCCTAGCTAGTTCCGCGCCGCATGAAAGTCCCGTCGCTAACCATCTGTTCTTCACGTCCAGTAGACGCAAGCGAAACCTGTCTGCTGAACGAAGATGTGCCCTAGCACCTCCAGCTACGAAAGAAGTTCTCAGCAAATCCTCTGTTGGTATGACTCGCACTTTTTCAGTGGACGTCACCTAACTAAACATGAAAGTAATCAAATAAGAAAGTGAGCCGAACGATATAGTCAGCGATAACTCGTCTGGAAACACTGTCTTTCGGAAACATGCTGGGATGTTAACCGTGTGAATGCACGGTCTGTCGCCATTTCCTTCTTACACAAGCTTTAAATAACTCGTACCTTAAGAGATGCTGTAACTTGCTTTTGAGCACTGATCGGAACCCGCTCAATACTCAGCAATCATTTAACAAACTGCAGGTTATGATAAGTGTGCCCCGGAAACTGAAGAGTACGTCGTCCTGAATACATCGCAGAGGAAAGGAACGAACGTAGAGTTGTTATCGGTCCAACAATTTCGGACGCATGTCATCAATGCCGAGGCAAACGGCACGCTCAAGGAGGAGTACATGGTATGCCGAGTACACATATAAAAGTGTATACATGGCAAGTTTTATGGCACACTGTTGGCAGGCGATTGACTCGGGTGAGCTGCATCCGTGCGAAGTTGCAAAACGGCCGGAAAACATGCATAAGAATCGATACGGGAACGTTCTGCCATGTAAGTCTGCCATATGTCTTGAAGACAGCATTGTAAAGAACTGAAGAAGTCTTTTTCCGACTTCCGAACGCTCACCGAATTTTTTTGTGTTAAATTTTTCATGCCTTCCAGACGACCATTCGCGCGTTATTTTGTCAGAGCTCCCAGACGGTGGGTCGGATTATATCAACGCAAATTATGTTGCTGTGAGTACAGAGCTTTACACTTTATGGAAACATTGTGACAATCAGTGGCTTCTTCTTCTAGGGTTACAATAACGATAGAAGGTACATTGCAACGCAAGGTGGGTCAGGATTTTGTGACTACCGTTCAATTTTATTTCGTGTTCCTCACGTTCCGCAATTATTCCACGCAGATCGTTATATACGGAATATATCGTTATATCGTATTACCAATTGTATAGTTCGTGCGATGTGTCTTTGTGTCGTATGCAATCATGCTGAACAAGATACTTTAATCCTTCTAAGGTCCCACTCTTGCAACAGTCACCGACTTCTGGCTCATGGTGTGGGGATCTAGTACTCGCAAGATCGTCATGCTTACTAACCTGAAGGACCAACAAGAGGTATTCGATTAATTAAACACATCCTTCTGGAAATGCATATAGCCGACCAATATTTTGTACAACATAGATAAAGTGCGTCAAGTATTGGCCGGAATCAGTAGAGCAGTACGGCGATATTGAAGTCAGGCTACATCACACCGACACCACGGATGACTTCGTTATAAGAGAGTTCGCTATGTCACGGGCAAGTAGAAGCATATACCAATTAAAATGGTCGCGTACCCATTAGCACAGGGCCCATACATATAGCTCTTCACGGCTGTTTCACTGTAGGAAGAGAAGTGCCGACATCTCCTGCAGTTCCACTTCACCAGTTGGCCCGAACATGGCGTTCCCACTTGTCTGGATGCCACATGTTCATTTATGACACGGGTAAGGGGCTTTCATCATGGAGACTCTCCAATCATCGTCCACTGCAGGTGAGCTATTGATATAAATTGGACAATATCTACATAATATTCTGTTGGTGCGTCCCCACTATGTATTGCAGTGCAGGTACTGGTGCAACCGGTACTTTCATTCTAATGGACAGCGTGCTGGATCAAGCAGAAGACCTGAAGCAGTTGGACGTGTTGTCTCACTTAAATGCTATGCGACAATGTCGGGTCAACTTAGTGGAGTCATTGGTATGACTACGGCTACTTAGACTGTGGATAACAGAGACCTGAGTCACCATGGTCCCTCTGTCTCCCGAATAGGACCAGTACGTCTTTGCGCACCGTGCTCTGGTTGAGCTCCTCTGTGCAGCATGCCATTCGATAAGCGTCACAGGCTTCATGAAGCTAGTGCAGGAACTCAGAATTCCAAATAGTGCTTCCAACAAAAGCATAATTCAAGAGGAGTTTGAGGTCAGGATCACATCGTTATAAGCGGAATGCTGAATATCTGTGCCTACAAGCACTTTAAGGGTCTTCTTAATCTTCCCTCTTGCAGGAACTCAACAGACCAATATTTCGACATAACGAAACCTACAAGAGCGCCCTCAGCTACGAAAACGTCGGGAAAAACCAAACACGTGACGTTCTGGCAGGTAAAGTCCGTGATCCGTGACGTAGTGCTGAAGCACGTCGATAAAGATCCTTACAACCTTGTGCGTTGTTTACTCCCATACTCTTATTGATTACGTACACCTATTGTATTCCTTTTTATGGCTCTTCTGAGTCGCGTTATAACCGGGTTAATCCAGTGTTGAGCTAAACTTCAAACTTAGTACAGTTCCTCGGTTCTGAGTCTTGACATGTTCTTCCACGAAGATTCGCGGTGAATTTTTACAGGCGACTCCAAACGATTCCTCCTGTGCCCGCCGCAAAGTTCTTGTCGTACAGACTACATCAACGCCGTCTATGTTGATGTAAGACTCCTTCGTCCAATATGAAGTCTTTTCTTGTTTCGGAATAAGGACTAAAACGATTTTACAGGGTTACAAAAGCCAAAATGTATTCCTGGTGACTCAGTTTCCGCGACCAAACACGGTCGAGGACTTTTGGCAGATGGTCTCGACGAGCAAGACCACAACCATCGTCACTTTGGACGGCCTGGATCCTGCGGATAAGGTCTGGAAGGACACACGAGGTATTGCATATTATAATCGGTTTCTGTTTTAAATATTCCTGTAGAACTGCCCCCAGTTCTGGCCGGAAGTTCACCAGACTCTGAGAAACTACGGCTGCTCCGTCTACAACACAGCGACGACGGTAAACTCTGGTATCGTCATGCGGACCTTTAGGGTTGAGCAGAATGAGGTAATGGACTTGTTCGTTTTTTTAAGGAAATGACATCAATTTAAATAATCGATGAATGGTTCCAGCAACCTTCTAGAACAGTGCGCCAGTTCCACCTGCAGTGTTGGCCGCGATCGAATCCGGTGCCGCCATCTTGTGACGTCATATTGAGCCTCATTGAGCAAGTAGAAGACTGGCAGAGTCGATCGGCGAACACTGTGTTAGTCGTTCAGTGCACGTGAGTTCCATACGACGTATAGCGCTGCGCTGATCGTAATAATGATAACATATCTTACGTGTTATGCAGTGACGGATGCCGTGCGAGTGGTCTCTTCTGCGCTTCAAGTATCATCTGGAAACGAATGAAGACAGAACAAATGGTGGATGTCTTTCAAAGCGTGCAGACCATTCGAAGAAGTCGAACAGAATTCGTGCGAGACCTGGTAATATTATTTACAGGGAATATAATATCGTAAAGCAGAGGGTACTGACGTGTCTTCAGTTGATGATTCTTCTGGGCGCCTCGCTATGACATTAACTGCACTTGTTATCGAGAGAAAATGCATACAGCGTTCCCTGGGCAATGTTTGCCTAAGGAAGGAGATGAAATCTATAAGAATTGTCACGAAAGCGTAGCTGAGACTCATGGGTTTCTCCATTACAGGTCCAGTACCAGTTTTGCTACGATGTGGCCTTGGCTTTCCTCGACAACTTGAGCACCTACGCAAACTTTCAGTGAATGTGGGATGGTGATTTACCTCTTGACGTTCGGCCTCTTTTAAGCTTCAAGTGTTCATTGCATTTGGTTCAGTGTACGATCGTACTACCCTTGTAACATGGGCAGCCCTCAATCATCATTGAAACCAACCAATATGTCAAGCCCACCAACGCTTTGCCCTCAAAGCTGTCTTCACCTTTCTGGATATCATACTACATCCATCCTTCCCCAGACATCATTCCTTCGGGAATCTAAACTGATTGATTTTAAAAGAAAAAAATGGAGATGTTAGTCTCGAGCCACTCGGGACTGGCTACTCCAGGACGCGTTATTAATAAAAGAAAGGGAAACTACACTAAACTCCTAATCTAAACTCCTGGGCATTCTCTGATACGTCCTATATGCGCAAACGACTAGTGAAGGAGCTGTTTATTCTGGATTTTTTTTTCATAATTTTCTGTGTCTCGGCTGCTTGTATCTCCTTTTGTTTGCTTGATAGCTTTTGGGAATAGCAAGCCTACACCGTGGCTAACCTTTCTCTTCTCGCTTTTTTTTTTTTTTGCTTTGCATTAAACATATTCCCCCCTCCCCCCAGTCACCATCTCGCAATAAAGTTGTTGTTTTTGCCCTTGCCCGGTGTAGCGCTTGCCTTATCCATGTTAGGTATAACATACGTGTGTGAGCACCCATGTACCTGAACAAGCAACGGTCACAGCAAACCTGGTCTTCTCGTACACTTTGGTAAACTAGTATTGTAACTAATGTGAGGGTTAACGTACTATATTGAATAGTGGCAACACTGAAAAAGTAGAAACGAAAGAGTTATATACAGAGGCCAGAGTCATATTATAGGAGCAAACACGGAGCCATCCATTGTCAGTAATGTCAGCTAACTGTTTCTTCGCGATTTTTCTATTTCCTTTTCCAAATCGAAACTTGGAGCAAAGTAAGCAATACAGTGTGTAAACGCTGTTGTCAGTGCTCCTGAACATTGTCATATTTACCCTGCTGCGTCAAGATGGAGTTTTCCAGTATAGCGAATTTTCCCACACCGTCCGTCCCTACAATGGCTCTACACCGGCCTTGCATGCTGCGTATATTTTTACTCTATGGTACATTAGGGTATTTTATGGCAATTTCCGTCATTTCTTTTCTATGTGGGCTTCGATTATGTGGCCTAATAAACTCAATACGGCCCGCCACTTGACCTAAGTTTGAGGCGCCTGGTCTAGATCACCTTAACTTCGTCATAGCTGCTCTACAGCAGCAAAAACGGTACATGACAGCCTGGTTGTAGCTGCGAGTCACCTTCGTTTTGTGTTCATGTTGAACGTCCAGCACCTGTTGTAATGCGAACAAGAACTTGGAACTCGGGGGTAAGAATGTCTCTGTGTGTATGAGCCAATCGTCTTTTGAGGAAAGAGTATTTCGGCCATGTTAATAAATGTTTTGATCAATCAAATGACCAAAGCACCTTAAGAACCAACATCGAAAGAGGACAAACCAAATCCTATATTCACCACTCCCGAACAGCACTCAGCATCACTACATAAGGCGCCAATACGGACAGGCAGGACAAAGCAGCACACAGGACACTAATGCATGACAAAGACGACGCCGTATTACGCGGCACAGAATTTCACAACACACTGACGATCTTGCTACCAACAAATCTTCATCCAATAAAGAGTTTTAGCGTATCGTACGCTATCGCCTTTGCGTACGTAAATGATAGCGTTGGTTCTTGTGCGTACGCGCAAAACATAACGAAACTTCGCGCACTACGCAGAACCACCAACACAATCCCTTACAGTGAACCCTCGTTATTATGACCATGGTCGTTCCCGAAAATTTTGGTCATAATGCGGAATTGTCATATTAACGGGGGTATCTGCAGAGGTTTCACAGCAATGTTCCCCAAGAGTATGGTCCTAAAGCGCGTATGTCAGATTATCGGGGGTCATATTAACGAGGGTTCACTGTACTTCTTCGCCTAGACTAAAGACTAAAACTCTCTACTATTATTAGTGAGTTTTTGTGCATCGTACGCTGTCGCCTTTGCGTAACGCAAAGGATAGCGTCATGGTTTCTGTTATGGGTACGCGCGGAACCATCAACGCTATCCCTTACGTACACACAGGCGATATAGCGTATACGATGTGATATAGAACTCTCTATTAACGAAACAACAGCGTCTCTGTTCCCGTATATGTATTCTTCAGCAACGGCTGAATTTCAAATATAGCGTAATGTGTCATTGTTGGATCTCTGTTTGTTCTTCTGTTGTTTTAAAGATTGATGAGAGTGACAGGGTGAACGGATGCGATGAGTATGCATCAGTCAGGATGTGCATCCAAACGCTTTCAGATAAGCGAAGCATCGAGAGGTTCGAACATGAGAGAACTGATGTTCTGAGCCTCAGAACATCAGTTCTCGCATGTTCAACGGTTGCCGCTTGTGTCGATCCCGTCGTATGATTGTGTGTATGAGTGAGAAAAATGTAAGAGTGAAAGGGGGATGAGTGTGAGAGAGAGAGTGGTTGATGTGTCCCTTCAGATGACGCGCCGTTGGAAGTCGCTGGGGAGGTGTGGTAGCTTAGCTCAATTGGTAGAGCCCGGGATTGGTAAGCCAGAAGATGTGGGTTCGAGTCCTACAACCTTTTCAGTGACTTTCATCTTTCATCGAGAGATTCCGGTGATATGATATCCGGATCATTTTGTGTCTCCTGGCATCCCAGAAGTCTGTGACTGTATCGGCCAGTATATATATATTTTTTATAAAGCTTCACCCGTTATTTTGTTGTTGTTGCGCGCGCTGTCTTGTCCATCATGAAGGCGGACGAGTCATTTGATTTGATTTATTTGTTTTTCTCGTGCTCTTCGCCGTGCCACAAGGAGCAGGAGTTGCTCCGGATCAACGTCCTTTGTTAAGACTGAAGTCTTGAAGCGTGTGGGGCATCAACAGTGAAACTGTACAGCAAAAGCAATGTTTGTAAGTCGAGGTTTCATTGCGGAGGCCCAGCCCTTAAAACGAGCCTTAAAAGTGCGCATATCGTGATCTAGATTCGTAACATGCGCAGCGGACGTGGGTTCATCGTGTCCTTCGCCTTTCCACACGCAGTTCAGAGACATAACCAAAACTGAACTTTAGAAAAAGCGAAGGCTTTTCAGTAGACAAACAACACGCGAGGTCTATCCTCTCAGTATAGGAAGAACAGCTACCACTCAAAGAAAACAACGACAACCACATATGCTTCCACGGCTGAGCCACTGGTAAAGAAGGCCTCACTTGGATTCACTAAATGTGTATGCCATCACAACAGAAGCAACATGTTGTAAGTCCAGCAGTGAACGGCATACTTTGTACTTGCCGTAGTTGCTGGTAGAGTCCTACACGGGCCCGGGCCCCCGACCCAACCTGCGAGCCTGGTCGGGCGTCTTATTGGCTCTGCGCTCCGGGCCGAGCCCGCGTCGACAAAATATTCCAGCACCTCGTGACGGATAGGGCCCTGACTGATAAACATGTTTCCGAGAGTCTGGCTCGGCCGAAACTGCCCTCCCCTGCTTCGCCACTTCCGATGACGTCACTGGTATTGCCAGCGAGATTCCTAATCGCTGAGCTCACTGCGTCGCCAGTTCGCTCGCGATCCGATACCACCGAAAGCATGAACGGAGATGTTTCTAGCAACTGTTCAGCAGCAGATTGCGAGGCGGAAGACCACATTTTGTGACGGACAGTCTGCCTTCATAACGGACATCAGTGACGTCGGTCCGCACAGTGTTGCCTGAATTCAGCCAGAAGCGCGCAGCCGGCTGCAAAATTCGATGAAGTTCATTTTACAATGTTTCCGCCTGTTTCAAAAGGAACTATTCCGGTGATATGTATTTCATACACCCATTACTCCAACCACGCCTTCAGTACAAGTGCATTTCTTTTCTTTCTTTCGTCTTTTTCTTTTTTTTTTTTTTGTCCGGACACCAGTTTGAAACACTCGCGCTCAGGGGCGCCTACTGAACGCACCGAATGATGACAAGAGACACCAACTTGTCCCTAGACAATATGATAGACAACATTTTAGCACTCTCGACGTTGTACTTATCTGGAAGCGTCTGCCCTGACGGATGCACACTCATCACGTCCCATCCGCCCTATCTCTCGAATGAATCTTTAAAAGAAACGGAACAACAGACATCGAACAGTGACACATGGGATAGAAATTCAACCGACGCGTACACAGAGCCCAAGAACGCATACATACATACATACGGTCAGAGACGTCTGAATCCATACGTCGGGCGAAGACATGTTGATAGGAATATCGCCAGTGTATGTCATTTAGGGGCTGTGCAAGACGGCGCCGTCTTCGTCATGGATTGGTTTGGTGTGTGGTGTATTTATGTTGGTGTCTTCTGTAACCCTGGTGAGTACTCTTTGGGAGTGGTGGTGGTGGTTCTTTCTTTTTCTTTTTTGTGCTCTTTCGGTGTTGGATGAAAGTGGAGGATCACAGGAGGCGTACGCCTTTTTTGTGACACTTATGCTACTCATAATTTTCACAAAAAAAGGCGTACGCCTCCGGTTTTCAACAAATCAGGGCAGATAACGCTATCATTCGAGACGATGGTTGGCTAGGAGCGTGCTATGCGGTGAAGTTCATTTTTAAGAGTGTGACACTCTTGCTCTGGGATTTGGATTTGAACTGAACCACAATTTTGTTTAGCGATTTTGTCTGAATCACTTATTCATTTATTTTTTAAACAAAGGTTTTGCACGTTGCTTACGTCAATTTACGGTCGGTACTTCGTGAACGCAAGACAATACGGATTTAATTTAAATTCGATTTGTTTCCTCAAATTCCCAACACTGGTGTGGACCATTCATATGTGGAGGAGACTCGAAGGTAATACAGTATATATATTATCCTCGAGCCTACCCTCAGACGACACCTGCTCGACCTGTGGTGAACAGACTTTTCTCTAGCCACTTCTCTCTCCACAGCTTCTCGGCCCTAGTACGACATCCGACACAGTTGTCGTCATCAAGACAGGGCTGAAATTCCTCGGCGGCACAGGTCGCATGCACAGCACTCTTAGGAGCGTGCTATGCGGTGAAGTTCATTTTTAAGAGTGAGCCTGTAACCTGACGTCTTGTGCCATCGCATTCGTCGGTGCCCCACCCACACGCTTCATCCTCCTGCACGTTACTCTCATCCGTGCGTTTTTTGTCGCTTTTTTTTTCTTGCATCTCTTGCATCCTTCTTTATTCGTTCTTTTTTAATTGTTTCATTTACTTTGTACTCGCAGAATAGCAAGCAGACACTCCGCGTGGCTCACCTTCCCCACTCTCTTTTTCTTTTTTTCTTTTGTTTCCTAATAGACGTACCCCACCACCCCCGTTTTCGAAAGCTGGAGGTAGCTAGTCCGAATGGAATGTTTAATCACACACGCTGCAGAAATAGAACTGATTGTATTTGTATGTGTATAATTTAGGTGAAGCTGTGCACAGTATCGGTTGCATTGAGACTGCGAAGTCATTCTTAGAATCCGAAGCTTGCGGTGCAACTCAAAACTGCACGTGAGTATAATCAATACATTCGACGAAAAGAAATTAAACAGTTGACGGTTCCTTCGTTTCGTTTTCCCAGAGTGCATTGCGAGGACAGTTGCTACAATGACAGTAAAGCTGAAGTTTTGGGCACTGTGTTCTACTCGGAGGTAAGCTGGTCAGGTTACCTCCTCATACTCGCGAGAACAGTGACACGATTATTTGGTTTTCTACAGAATCAGTAAGTGTTGTCATTTGAGCTGTGTACTGTATGCGACCCACCGCTCACTCAAATGCAACGTGCTATACACATATGCCTGCTGTTTTCCCGTGCTTTCGATCGTTTTCAATCCCAGGGGTACTAGCAAAGAAAGTACGCTAAATTAGCGTCCAGTTGCACCAGCGGTTGGCAAGCCGGGTAACCCAATATCGAATTGAATGAGGCAGGGTCTGGGTGCCGATAAGGTATTACGTGCCGCATATGCGAGTGCACTGGAAAAACTCAACGCCACTCAAACTATTCAACGCTATACTCAAAACGCCTTTAACCCCCACCCCCACCCCCAAATCTGGTGGAGATCCCCCCCAAAAGTTGTGTGAGATTGCGGAATATTTTGCCAACATCATGTAAACACACACCCCTGTCCTGGGCCGACATTCGTCTGGAAGGACTGGCCCCCGGAAAACCCAAGGACAACCCCAGACAGCAGAGCCGGTGCCGGTATTCGAATCTCCCAGTCCCTCTCCCATAGCCAGAAACTGTTCAATAGTCCTATACTGCCGCTGAAGAGCAGGTCAAGGCGAGGAGAAAGGTTATCTGGGGCTTCATGTTTCTGGTTTGTTGTGCCAACCTTTGTCGCTGACAAAATCTACGCTAGCACGATTCTTTGAGGAAATTCATTGAACGTCAGGATTAGACACGGATCAATCAGCTTCCGATCAACCGATCACCGATCAACTTTCTTCTTTCAAGTGTCATTTGTTCAGTAGTCACTTAACGACATTTTTAGATCAGTTGAAAACAGCCTCTGTCGTCCTGTTCTCACAACCCAGAATGTGTAGATCTGCATTTTCTAGGTGACTTTTTGCGCTTTCGTAGAACTCGTCCATCTGTAAGAGTGCCCTGCATGACTTGCGCATTTCGTCCTGGAATGCCAGTGCCAGGACAGTCACCTTTGTGGCCTCTGAAGAAGATGACAGACGCTATGACTTCGTAGGATCTGTGCGTTTCAACATTCCATCAAAAGAGTGCGTCCCTTAAGATTTTTATTACAGTGCCAAAGAAGAGCAATGCCATAAAGAAACAACTTTTTCACAGTCACTTTCAGAACACTGCATATTTCTATTTCACCTCACCTAGGGTCACCGGTGAGTCAAAACATAGTGCTTTTATCAGATTAGTGTGGTGCTTGCATTCATGTTCTTGTTACCTTACAGAAGAAGTATTGGACACCACCATGCTCCATCGTAACTTTATCTACTCATCATATCAGCAACAGAAGTCAGACAAATGGCTGAAAGATACACCCTCGCAGGAATGCCACGTATCTCCTGGATATACGGCGCACTTTGATTACACACTTAAAGAACTTGAACTGAATGCTTCTGTCAACCTTTCACCGTCGCCCAGCAACGGTATGATAAACTTTTGTACGGGTAGATGGTATCTCTGACATGCATAACAGGACAATAATGTCTTTAAAGTATAGAAAAGCTCGTGATCATATTTTCACCACATTACTTCTAGCACTATATCTTATCCTGCACTATACTTTGGCAGGATAGCCTTTCGCCTGTAATCAACATCTTGTGACCGTGTGTGATTTTTCAGTTCTTTTCTTTTTCTGTACTTGTTGCTTTTTAATAACAAGACGACCTCTGTCTGGTTGACCTATCCTTTTGCATTAATAAATCTTCATATCCCCCCCCCCCCCCCCCCCCGTCGCGTTGATTCACCACTCCACTCATTGTCATCAAAATAAGGTGTTGGTGTCGCCACTTGAAAAGGCGTTGTTTATGTTTGAACAAAGGTAACCTACCTGATATAACCTACATATAGATAACCTTTAGTAATCTTATTTGCATGACTATACTAAGGACGATACAGCATCACGTGGCCTAGGACACTTCAGCCGCGGGTTCGCACTAACATGTTCTGGTGCAGAATCCACAACAGAATGACGTCAGACATCGCATCTCCGGCCATGTACTTCCGTGACATCAGTCCTGGTGAGATTCAGGCTTTACTGGGAAGTTCGTCCCGTTCCGTCAACTACAAGAATATATCAGTGACAAAAGTCGACCTACTTGTGAGGACGGCGTTAGCCTCTTATGGGATGACTATGTTTACAGTGAATGTTTCTTCGTTATCAACTCTGATCTTTCGTTTTTTCTTTGGTCAGCCGTTCCATTTCTTCCGAGACACTACACGACCACCGTAAGCCTGGATGAACCACTGGACATAGAAGTGGTTCCACGGAGACCAGGCGAGGTGACCTCGTGGGTCAAGGAGAATGGGAGTGGTAATGGAGATCGGCCTAAAGTGAACAACAGTGGCTACAAGCTAAGGCACAAAAAAGCTGCGTTGCATCACGGCGGATTATATGTCGTCAACGGGCCATACAGAAGATCTCCCGGAAAGAACCGTGCTGTGATGCGAGTCATCGTGCGAAGTGAGCGGACTCCTTCACGACGACCTTTACTGTAGTAGTTTAACTCACGTTAAAAGCAAGTCTTGTCTATACCCTGTAGTGTGCAGAGCAAACAAGTACGGACCTCTGTGCGAATCCACGTGCCCTGGCTGCAAAAACGGTGGCATTTGCCACGACATCATCGGTCGCTGCATCTGTCCTCCAGGGTTTAAAGGAGAACTCTGCGAAGAACGTGAGTTCCTCTATGGCCTGGATTATCTAAGTTATAGCAGTACCACACCCGTGAGTAAGAACGTCCAGATCAACTTTCCCAACGCCGCCTTATGCACATGTTTTAGCAGCTCTTCATCACTCTGCCTTGTTGAGTGTTTTTCTTTTTTCTTCGAATATTGCTTACCGAGATTATTTGCTTACCCAGTCAGAAAACGTCCTGTCATTTACCTCCCATAGCATGCGGAGATGATAAATACGGCCAGCAATGCCAGAAACGTTGTTCAGACACCAACCCTGACCCCGAGTCAAAAACATGTTCGGGCATCATGATCTGCCTTCCCGATCCTTATGGCTGTTCTTGTGGAACTGGCTTCAAGGGATTCTTCTGCAACGAAAGTAAGCTGGATGTTTAAATATACCTGATTTTGCCTTTTTTTAAAATTTAATTTAATTCACACTTATGTGTGTAAGCACTTCCCTATAGCGTGTTCCGAACACAAATACGGAGCTGACTGCAAGCAGAAGCGCGTCTGCTACTGCAAGAACAACGGGACTTGCAATGTCTTCACTGGAACCTGCGTAGATGATAACCAAGAGTGTCTCCATGGCTGGAAGAACAAACCTTACTGCGATATCAGTAAGATAAAAGATTTAGCAGGGAGCCGAAATGTAAGTCGCCTGCGAATTTTCTGCTGTAGGCTACCCTCTCCTAAAGAGCAAACCCGAAGTTTCAAACATCAACGACACCAGCGCTAAAGTAACTTGGAATCCATGGAATTCTGGACATGATACTGGCGAAGGGAACCCTGAAGCGTACTCGCTCCAATACAAGGTAACGGCAACGGCTAAGTCACTGTCATAGTCATAGTCACTGTCACATAGTCATAGTCACTGTCATACAATGTTCTATTTTCTCATCGTTGTGTATTGTGCATCTCAATACTTCCTGTTGCAGGAAATTGCAAGCGCGAAGTGGTCGTCTACTCGAAATGCTCGCTCTCCAACGATCCATAGCCATCTTCTGTCGGGATTGAAGCCCGACACTTCTTACGACGTCAGAGTCCTGGTGATCGACAGCGACAACAAGTACCGGAGTGAAGGGGCCCAGGAAGAACGCTTTAGAACGCGTTGTGGACGTGAGTTCTCAAATGCTTCACTCCACCAATGAATCCACCTCTTCAATGGCCAAATGATCGTGTATGCACAGCTGTATTTGTTTCTCTTACGTTGTATAGCACGAAAGACGCAACAACCAAGTCCTCGTTTTCGCAAAGGGTATTTTGTCGCTAGTTATGACTATTTCCTGTGAGCCGTTGATAGCCTGAGTGTTTTTCTCGTTCGAGAACATAGTTTGTGCTCGGCATGCCGCTAGTGTTATGGGATGAGCCGGTGCAGCTCGGTATATTTCTACTAGGGGTGGGCCGATCAGATCCGCGAATCTTATAGGCAGGGATTCAACATGTATTCAGGACGAAAGCAAGCCCTGCAGGGTGTTGACTCCGATTGGCGGCTCTGGCATTTTACTGAATGCGTTATAGCGAATACTGTTCTCGAAACTCGAGGTTGCAATGATATTGGAGCGATATTATCAAGAACGTCTCTAACCCTTAAAGTAGCACAGAAGTCATTTTTAACACCCAGTTTCCTTCTTATAAAACTGTTAAGTAGGCCAGTAAGATGCACCATGCGAAGTAATTTACACCACAGAGTCATAATTATCGCAGAAATCCGTGCGCAACGGTGGTGAAGAGCAGTACCAGCCTGTGATCTGCCTGGAACCTCGCGCTGACGGTATAAGGAGAACGCTCGCTGATTGGCCTAGAGAAATGTTCTCTGCTACTCTGCCGTCGTCTGCTACTCGGCTGTTCGGGGTTCTGATAAAGTCTTTCTCCTTGCTCGGTAATGCTTCGGCCGCTACTTCTATCACCAATTCTCCGGGAAAACAGGTTTACGCCGGCAAAGGGACAAGGCGCTGTCCCCCACTGACCGGCCAACCAGAACGAGTTCTCCTTATACCGTCATCGGTGACGTGGCATCATACCTCCTCATCCTCGATATAGCTGGAGTGGTGAGTTAAGGGTGAACGCGCGAAGCTATGTTTATGTGAGTTTTTTTTTTTTTTTTTTTCTGGGAAACAAATTGCACACATAAAAACCTTTCGCGCTATTCGGTATAATGACACACACGCTTTCATCAGATGTCTTAATCTGATTTGTTTTCTTTTTTTTTTTTTGGATGGCCCTCTGTACTCGTTTAAGCGGGCATTGAAATTGTTTTGAAGTCTGTCGAATCGTTTATTTTGACGAATCAAACTCGAATGCACGAAGCCATTATGATTTTCTTTTTCTTCTCCTTCTTGGAAGGTCCCTCAGAGGCGCCTTCTTCCATCGTGATTGACACCTCTCACAGCAGATCAATCACCGTCAACTGGGAGGTTTGTAACATATATGTGTTTTTCATTTTCTTCACTTTATCCCCTTCATTCACGTTATAATTGTCTTGATATACGCTCTCAGAGCAGAACTTCACCGCATAGCGCGCTGTGCGCCAACTATTGCCACGAATGATATGGTTAGCGCTTCTGATTCGAAGAAAGAGGTGGGCGTACGCCTTTTTGTGGACTGTGGACTTTTGGATATATGAAAATTGCTACAAAAAGGCGTGCGCCCCCATCTTTCTTCGAATCAGAAGCGATAATACTATCATTCTTGGCAACGGTTCAAACTTCATTCAAACTTTATTCTTGGCAACGGTTGGAGCACAGCGTGCTATGCGGTGAAGTTCTGTTTTTAGAGTGTACGCCTCCGATTCGAAGAACGAGGGGGGCGCACGCGTTTTTGTAGAAATTTGGATATAGGATAATTGCTACAAAAAGGCGTACGCCCATCTCTCTCTTCATTTCAGAGGCGCTAACCCTATCAATCGTGGCGGTGGAATGCGTGCCATGCGGTGAAGCTTAGTTCATAGAGTGCAGGCTGCGGCTGTACATTACGTTGCCATTAACAGTGAGTTTCGTCCAATGGTAACAACTGTTCCTTCCTATTGGCCACACTTGGGACTGAAGGAGCGAATTGACATATTGTAATAGCGGCATCCCTATCAGTGTAGATTACACCGTTAAACAAGAGCTCAAGAGTAGGGAGCCAACCGCCATTCAGAATGATGTCGTCCTATTTCTTGATTCGTTGAAAATGGGATGGATCCGCCTTCATTGAACGCATTATGCAAAATTCAAAGTCCCTGAAACCCCATCCCTCTGTCATCGAATCAGGAAGCTGGTCTATATCATTGAGTACACTCCTAAAAATGAACTTCACCGCATAGCACGCACGCTCCTAGCCAACCATAATCTCGAATGACATCGTATCTGCCCTGATTTGTTGAAAGCAGGGGGGCGTACGCCTTTTTTGTCACACTTATGCGGCTCATAATTGTCACAAAAACGGCGTACTCCTACCGTTTTCAACAAGTCACACTCTAAAAACTGATGGTGGTGGTGGTGATGTTGAAAGGGCTTGCCGTTGTCGGCAAACTGTCGTCCTAAAAACTGAACTTCACCGCATAGCACGCTCACAGCCAACCATCATCTCGAATGATATCGTTTTCACCAAATCAAGGCAGATAACAATATCATTTGAGATGATGGTATAGGCTAGGAGCGTGCTATGCGGTCAAGTTCATTTCTAAGAGTGTATGATAGGGGTTTCGCTCCTGATTCGAAGACCGAGGGGGGCGTACGCCTTTTTGTGTCAATTTGGATATATGATAACTGACATAAAGACTGTTTGACATTGGCATTGACTGTTTTTAGAGTGCAGGGCAGATAACGATATCACTCGAAATGATGGTTGGCTAGGAGCGTGCTATGCGGTGAAGTTCATTTTTAAGAGTGCACGATTCTGAAGGACAGATGACTCCGAAGACGTTGTCTGCACTCGTAGAAATAAATTTCACCGCATAGCATGCGCCTACACTATAAAAACAGAGCTTCACCGCGTAGCACGCTGTGGGCCGACCATTGCCACGAATCATAGGGTTATCGCTTTTGATTCGAGGAGAGAGGGGGCGTACGCCTTTTTGTGGCAATTTGGGTGTGTGGTAATTGCCACAAAAAGGCGTACGCCTCCCTCTCTCCTCAAATCAGAGGCGATAATAATATCATTCGTCGCAATGGTTGGTGCAGGACGTACTATGCGGTGAAGTTCTGTCGTTACTGTGTACTCAATGCTACAAAATAGCCTACACCTCTCGTTTTGAACAAATGAGGACGAGAACGTTGTCATTCGGGATGAATGGTTGACTAGGAGCATGCGGTGTGGTGAAGTTCGTTTTTCAACGGCTAGCCGATCCTGCCATTACCCCCTCCCCCCCCCCCCCATTTTTCAATGTGTACATAAAAATAAGAAGCAAAAAAACTTGAAAGGCGAGGTTGTATGTCTTAAAAATTATTCTTGCAGAATCCTCCTCGGCAGTCCTGGAACTGTAGGACCATCAATGTCACCCTCATGTACAACTACAGCAGAGCTACATTCAATCTAACAGCTAATCCAGACTTCCATCCAAAAGCCAATCTCTCGTTTTCCACAAAGCCGTATACTTTATGGAGCATCAAACTTCGTATGGAGACTCCAGATGGAGGGCCAGGAGAATGGACCGCTATCACAAAAGCACGCTCCGCTCAAGATGGTAACATGCAATACTCTACCGACGTGGCTAATCCAGCTCATTGACTCCCGTTTCTTCGTCTTACAGCACCGTCTGAGGTTCGGGGTGTAGCCACAGTAAAAATAAGTGCTCGGAGTGCAATCATTCTGTGGCTTCCACCCAACGAGCCCAATGGGATCCTCCGGAACTATGGGATTACGTACCAGGTGGAAAGGCTCTTGGCGCCAAAGTGCAACAGAAGAAATGAAGGACATATGAACAGCACCAACGTTACCTACGACACTCAACAGATAACGCTTACAGGGTTGAAGCCATATGCTCAATACGTCTTTCGGATCAAGGCTTTCACAATCAAAGCAGGGCAGGAGACAACATTGATATTCAGCACGCCAGAAGCAGGTGATTACGTTTGGCTATACCATATGCAGTGAGGCAGCCAGGGGATTCGGGGTTGAATTATCTCCGTACTCGTACATTTAGTAGTGCATTTGGGAAAGGAAAGGCAGGTAAAATCCTCCTCTCCATGCCAACTTCCAATAGAACTTTTTTGAACCAAAATATTTCTCTGTCTGTGTACTTCGGGTGGAGAGGGAATTAATGCATTGCTTGCGTGCGGTCTCAGGATTGTATAGGGACGTATCGACGTCTGTTCTCTCGTACTTGTCCTACTGGGAGGTCCTGGACAGCAGTTGACTGTCTTTTGGAAGCACAAGATCACAGCAGGGACGTCGCGCGGCCATTTTAGTCAGTTGTTCTGCTAATTAGGGACAGTTCTCCAGGACTGCCCAAGGTGCACACCGTCGTAGCCTTGTGTCATCGCTGCCCACCTGGGGAGGGGGGATATGTTTATTAAGAAACAGAAAGGAAAGGCACTTCTGGATAATCGTACATACTTTCCCGTAAAGGCTCTCGGGCGCTGGCAAATGCTTATTTTTCTTTCGTGTTGTTCTAATAGAGCCTATTCGATACATGAGCAGGAATTGGTTGCTGGGCAACCTCATGTATCGATTTGATAGTGCCTATAAATGCCTATTCCGGCGTTAGTGACTCTTTCTGCGTGCCTAAGGCTCCGATTACACACGAAAAAATGCCTATAATGGCCCTAAAGCGGTGGCGAAACACGTGCGAAATTGACATGGCGAAATTGACATGGGTGACGTCGCAAGTCATTTTGAAGCCATCGATCATTTGATAAGGGGCGAGTGTAAACCTATTGGAATGTAAGGTGAGAATTAGGAACCAATTACTCGGTACAGAACTCACTCGTTCTTTCTCTCCATTCCAGCATTGTTGTGTCCCGTGGGTCGTTATTAAAGAGTATAGGCAAGTTTCGTAGCGGTTTTTCTGTCAATCTAGAACACGTATCGTTATTAGCAGCTTACATCTAGATGAGTTCCCGAAGCTTTCTCTTTCTTTTTTCGTTCTCTTTTTTTTTTTTTTTTGTCGACGAGAGGGCGTGACGTATGAAGGTAGGTACAAGTCCCTATACCGTTTGGTTATACCATTATACTGTTTGGTTATACCATTATACCGTTTGGTTATACCATTCCTCCTTTCTTTTTGTTTGTTTTTGTTTTTTTCTTTCCTTCCTTTTCCTTTTTGACTCCCCCTTTTTATTTCTACTTTCTCCTTCCTTTTCTTTTTCGCTTCCCCCTTCCGCTTTTTTCGGAATAGCAAGCAGGCTCTTTGCTATAGGCTAACATTTCCTTCCTTTTGTTCTTAATAAACATATAACCCTCCTTCCTCGAGGGCTGTCGGGGCCATGGGCACACGAGCGAAGGTGACACGTGACACCGCGTTCAGCGTGAGCAGAATCGAGCCCCCATAGTTGATCCCCACATAGTATTGCGCCCCTTGTTGTAACGCTGAAAACGAAATCCGAAGGGCGAAGCCTTAAATGTTCGAGGTCTAAAAGTTTTTATCGATACACTAAAGCTTCCGATGCTCGAATGTCGTCACTATACATGCTGCCCGAGGCAAGTCCTCCCTAGTGTCGTGAAACCGGGGGCAATGGCTAGAAGTCTTGTCTTTCGACCAAAGTAGGATCAATAAGTTTTGCATTTCGTGCAGCAACAAAAAAGAAACTAATATGAAAACAGTCAAAACCACCATTTACAGTATTGTTTCTAAAGGCCAGTTCCCACATATAGCGCTTTGCTACATAGCACTAGAAAATTGCGCTATATTTTCCTCCTCGCATTGCTACGAACCGCTATAAAACCGCTCTTGTCGAAGTAGAGGCCCGGTCTACTTTTCTAGCGCTATATTGAGCGGTGAGTCTGCGTTAACCAATCATGAGACTCTTTCAACCGTGACGTCGCGGAAGCTGGGGTTTGTTTTGCTTCCGATCACTCGAAGCAGCAAGGCGGGAAGACGACGACGATGACGACGACGCGAAAATGGCCACGAGTTTCATCTGCCAATGCATGGGTGTTGGTTATAAGTCTGGTATCGCGATCACAGCATCCAAAGTGTCATCCCCCTTGATGCTGCGGATACCCGACGCCGACAGTAAGCAATCACGGTAGCACCGGTGCATCACGTCGCAAAAAGATATCCCGTGACCCCAGCAGGATAGCGCTATGTGCTCGGTTGTATGTGAGAACGGCAAACGGAAAAACAGCGCTAGGTTTCGAGCGCTATTTTCTAGCCCTATAGAGGGAAGCGCTATATGTGGGAACTCGCCTTAAGGATGAAACTGATTTATTCACTTTCTTTTTGTGTTTCAGCGCTTCAGATAAAAAAGGAACAATTTATACGCTGTACAAGTTGAACTTCCGCGCAGGAGAGGGGAAAATGGGCGGAGAAATCACGTGGGCAGCGTTCCTCCACTCACCGGTCGGCGCGGAGTAACCAACGTGCTCGATGTTGTGGTAGCGCGGTTACTTCGTTGCTTCCTTCCCACGTGGGGCCTCCGCGTCCAGTTTGTTGTGCTGGGGAGCGGCCAATCATGTGCCGCCTTAGGTTACGTCAGAGGCTGAGGGAAAAGGAGAAACTGAGGAGCTGCGCGGAATCGTGACCTACTTGCAGAGCGTATTGTGCCGATAATGCCATTTTGAGGACAGTCAAATGAAATTCATCCATCACACACTCAAGTACGTGTCACCGAGTATCGGTGTGCCGGCTACCCCAAACAACACTGCGGGCATTCATGTCTCCACAGATGATGACCGGTGAAGGACGGAGAAATCACGAAACTGATCCACGTTGATCCTTACATTTTGGGCCACATACATACTAGTCACTGTGATACGCGTATCCTTGAGGTGCACCCGGCACATTGCATATTCAAAATTTTCATCTGTCGAGCATCGTATAGGAAGGCACACGGTATGTCTTTTCTCTCGCACAACGTTGCTCTACTGTGGTTACCTGTCCTCTGAGAACTGTACACTTCGTACCCTGAGAGACCGAAGCTACTGTCCACTCTCGGTTCGCTCAATGCCAATATTGGAAAACTATGGCTAAAAATAAAGTTGCGAAAATCTCCCATTTTCGGCTTAAGGCTGTCGCAATTCCACTGGAAGATAATGGCCGACCTAAGAGCCGTTGCCATGATGCGAGTCATTGCTTCTTTCACAGTCCTTTTCTTTTTCTTTTTTTTCTTCTTTTTTTAGTAAGATAGTCTCCATGGCTAGCAACGCTTGTACTAGAGGGAGGTTCTGCGACGCAGGGTGATCTCGCAGAATGACAGGCAAGATGACGAATAACATTGGTACAATCATACCTAAGGACTCCACCGTGGTCCTGCACGAATTTCCTTTCACACGAGGTCGTCGGGCCTCCGGGGCTCTGCTATGACATCCCGCCAACTTCTCAAGGGGGCCACGGGTCTCTCCTTGAATGTGAGGCTTTCCAGCTGCGACGGCAGCATACTTTCCTATGCCCTTATTCTTCCCAGCTTTGGGTCTTGCCTTTTGACTTGTCTGGCTGGTGAGACGGGGATACTCTTGTGAAGTAGCTGTTACGTAGTCGGGGTTAGGTGGAGCCATCTTGCTAGTAGTATAGGCTGACCGCTTGTCACCCGACGAACTTGGGCTGCGACTGCCGCTCTAACCACCCTGCACTCTCCGTACGTCGCTGCATGTGGGAAACTGCACTTAGTGCACCTTGGCTCCCTCCGACCAGCTCCGGTGGTGCAGCGGTAACGCGTGCGCTTGGAAAGTGGGCGGTCCGCGGTTCGAATCCGCGGGCCGGCTGTGCCGTCTGGGGTTTTTCCTGGGTTTCCCTCAGATGTGTAATAGGCGTATGCCGGCACAGTTCCCCTGAAGTCGGCCCATGGACGCAGCTATCCTCCCCCCGAGCGGATTCCGCTCGGTCTTCCACTTCACCCTTTCCTCTCCTCCTCTCCACCACCTTTCCCTTCCCGAGAAACATGCCGCCTAATCAGGCAGGCAGACCTCTCGAGTTCCTCCCAACGACACTCCTCCTCCTCCTCCTCTGGCTCCCTCCGAGCGGTGGACACCTTGTAATCATGGGGACCAGCGCACACTTTGCATCGTTCATCGTATCGGCAATGCCGAGCAATATGCCCGAATCGTTGGCAGCGAAAACACCGAGTAGGAGGTGACACATATTCTTCTACAGGGTAGCTAGTGAAACCTAGTCGAACCTCCGGCGGCAGTGCTTGCCCTGACTGAAATGTGAGGATGACGCTGTCCTTCTCAACAGAGGTGCACGTCTGAGAGGAAGTCTGGCTTGCTCTGCTCGTTTGATCTTCAAAAGTAGCTACAGTGAGACATCTCGCACGTACGTTTTCCACGGAAGATAACATCCTTCACTAGATAATGTGCAGCCACCTGTTACAATAACGCTTTCATCAAATATTGCTCTTCGAAAGTTCTATACGTCGTCACTCAGCTAATGCTCTTCCTATCCTTCCTAACAGTGCCTGATGGATCGGTATCGTTCCTGTCACCTAACATTACAAGGGAGTATGTAAAGCTGGAGTGGACGATAGTTCCATGCGAGCGAGCCAACGGCAATATATCCCGTTATCGCGTGATCACCCGAAGCCCTGAGGAGTGGGAGGTAAAGGTCTACAATGAGACGACGAGCGAGACCAAAATTGCGTACGACAGCCTGGTCCCATATACTCTCTACTATGTGAGTGTGATCGCAGAAAATCGTGCTGGACTATCGACGCAACCTGCCAGCATGAACTTCACTACACTGCCGACAAGTGAGTAGCTGTCACAATGATCGAAAATTCAAATGTACATCATGTGGTTATAATCATAGTCACTGAAGATACTCTGTCAAGGGGGTAGAAAATATAGTCACTGTATTGTTTTAACATAAACGCAAAAATATGAAACATCACTAAATATCTATTTAAATGCGCACGAAACCTGTACAACTAGCGGGACAAACACTGTTAAAACAGAACTTCACCACATAGCACGCTCCTAGCCAACCATCATTCCGAGTGATATCATTCTGTGCCATGATTTGTTCAAACCAGGCGCCTATCTGGGACAGATTATCTTGTCCCAGATAGGTGCCTGTTTTGAACACTCACTCTCTCGACATTCTCTCCTACATGTCTTTCTCTCACGCACAAAAACACACTGCGCACTCGGCCGGCAACCGAGAGATGCGTCGTTCAAATCCCTCCGCTCTCTGGATTTTTCAACGGCAAGCCACATTCCAATTGTTCATGTTCTGTACACCTTCACTCTCAGAAAAAACAGTGTAAACAGGTGGTAACTTCTGTAGTTACCTCCTACACTCTTAAAGATGAACTTCGCCGCATAGCACGCTCCTAGCAAACCATTTTCTCGAATGATATCGTTATCTGCCCTGATTTGTTGAAAACGGGAGGCGTACGCCTTTTCGTCACACTTATGCTGTTCATAATTGTCACCAAAAAGGCGTACGCCCCCCCGTTTTCAACAAATTAGGGAAGATAACGATATCATTCGAGATGATGGTTGGCTAGGAGCGTGCTATGCGGTGAAGTTCATTTCTAAGAGTGTAGTTCAACATAGCGCCTGGAAAAAAATGTGTAAAAGGGTGGTAAAAGCAATTATCATATGTCCAAATTGCTACAAAAAGGCGTACGCCCCACTCGCTCACCGCATCAAAAGCGGTAACCCTACCATTCGTGGCAGAGAGTGAAGTAGCAGGTACACTCTTAAAAATTAACTTCACCGCACAGCACGCTCCTAGCCAACCATAATCCCAAGTGATGTCGTTATCTGCCCTGATTTGTTGAAAACGGGAGGCGTACGCCTTTTTTGTGACACTTATGCTGTTCATAATTGTCACAGAAAAGGCGTCTGAAAAGGCCTCCCGTTTTCAGCAAACCAGGGGGCTTAATCGCTTCATCGTCGTTACGGTCGTTACAAGCTAACGAGTGGCGGGAAATTCAAAAAGGCTGGCGGGAAATCTAAAAGGTGGGCACGTGATAAAACACGTGCACGGCGCTCTTCGCGCGATACGTGAAGGCCGTGGTACACGTCACGCGCAATGTGTCACGTACCCACCTTTTTGAATTTCCCGCCACTCGTTAGCTTGTAACGACCGTAACGACGATGAAGCGATTAAACCCCCAGGGCAGATAACGATATCATTCGAGATTATGGTTGGTTAGGACCGTGCTATGCGGTGAAGTTCATTTCTGGTGGTGGTGGTGGTGGTTGGTAAAATAATAAGGGGAGGTTGAATTCGCGCAAGCGAATTCTGCTACCCCAAAAAAAAGAAAGACGGTACACCCCAAAGCAGAAAAGAAAAAAGAAAGGAAACGGTAAGATTGCACCACAGAATGTGCGCGCGCACCGCAAAAGTTCACCGGGGTGAGCGTCTCGATCGCGACAACGCAGGACCGAGCGCGCCGTTCACATCAAGGATCATAATAATGTCCACGCTCCGTCTAGTATAGAGTTTCTAGTCCAGATTTCACAATGAAATTGACAAGAGCATTGAGGGCCGCGTCCCTGTGGTTAGCGTCCCATACGCCTAAGACTTTCTTTATGCTGAAGTCCCTGCTGTCGAGATGGCCAAGGGTCAGCCTCAAGATGCCTCTTTGTGCATCATGTTTTGGACAATGCATGATGATATGTTCAGTGTTTTCCACTGTCCCGCACAGTAGACAGTTGGGCGAGTCCACCTTGCCCACTTTATGAAGAAACTGGCGACCATAGGGCAGTTCATTTCTGTTCTGTTCAGTCTAGGACTTTGCAACCTTTTATTCACAACATATGCAACAAAGGTGTAACTAATCCACCTTTTTTTTCTAAGAGTGTCCAGGCTCGTGTTGTGTTCGTATGTTTGTGTTTCAGCATCAGAACAGTTACGTTCCTATACAGCTAGTGTAATAGCTGGAGGTGTTTTACTTTTCAGAGCCTCCTGCTCCGACTGCACTTGTGGGGGAACAGCAATCAAGAACGAGCATTTCCTTAACCTGGGTCGTTCCCTACCCACCTTACGGTGTCCTGAAGTATTACAACGTTTTGTTTCAATCAGAAAATTCCACAACGTATACGACAACGCAAGTCGACCCTAAGCGAGCGATCTGTCGTGGAATGGAAGGCACCAAGAAACAGTGCTTTACCATGAGTGATCTTCGACAAGATACGAAATACTACATTAAGGTAACCACTCGTGTGTAATTCATTATTTGATTGTATTGTTTCATTTCGTTTGATTTTAAGGAAAAATAAAGTTGAGATTCGTGTTGTTTTGTTCTGAGCGTACACATCCAAAGTTAAAAATGTAGGATGATTCCAAGTGTTCGCTGTGTTTGTAGCTTACAGTATGACTTTCCTCTGTTCTCAGTCGTGTGAATGCAAATAGCTCTGGTTCTGAAAAATGCACATTCAGGTCTACATCCCATTGATTAGTTGGGCAAAGCAATGAAGGAAACACACAAGGAAAACGCACATGTTACGCTACCCGACATGTAACTGCCCTTCTGTCCTAGTAACTATACTTCTAAAGGCATATTGCTTTCGACTGTGTGAATTTTGGAACACTTTCTATAGGTGTCTGCTGCCAACGAAGGAACAGGTGAAGGAAACTCATGCAAAGAAATAGAAGTAGTGACGAAGGAACTGCGTAAGTTGAAGCTCAGTTAAGAAAATAGAAAAAGGGATTTTTTAAGGTGTCTGACTAATGTACTGAATGTGCTTGTTCTTGCATAGCTCCCGAGGCACCCAGAGAACTGTCCGTAACGGACCGAAGAGAACGCAGTATCAGGGTGGAATGGAAGGAACCACTGCGCAAAAATGGGGTTCTCAGGCAGTACAGGGTAGGTGACATGTCGTGAAATCCTTGGGTTCTCTCTCTCTCTGTTTTTTTTTTCTTTTCTTTTTTACGAACTGCGGCTATGTGGTCTGGATAGCCAGTCTGACGTTGTCGTGACTTTAATCCCTTTCTTTCTTCGTCTTTCGCATCACATCACAAGAAGGAAAGGATTAGAAGGGGTTAGGACAGCAGTTGAGAAACTGTCTTAGCAGTGTGTCTACTGTCAAAGGCGTAGGACGATATTCGTGTCCCTTAAGAAGCTGACAAGAGCAGCAGTTTGTTCGCGTCCTTCAAGGAGCTGCACTTGTCAAAAGCCAGTCAAAGTAATTTGCATTATACTTCGTTCGCACTGACGCGGGATCCACATCGCGCCCAATCGTGATCAGGATGCGATCCGGGTAGCTACGATCATGATCCAGTGCCGATTCAGATTGTGCGTAACAATGCAAACAGAGTATTAGGCACCAGACTACTGGCTTTATGTCTCAATATTAGCGACGCAAAATCTTGAAGCGTTGGAGCGGTAAAATTACGGAGTAGTCAGCGTGATATATATTAGCCTGGTGCGGTATCGCAAACTTGCTTGTAGCCACGGTTGTTTCGCGTTGCTTAACACAGAATAAATGAATAAACTTTCTTGCAGCTGAACATATCATTAATTCACTCATTCGATACGGAACTGCTGAACGCAAGTCGTCCAAACTCTACTGAATTTTCCAATACCTCCATCCTGTGGTGCGACCTGCAGCCTCTTTTCCCGGCATGCACATACAATGTGTGCGTAGAAGCAAGCACGAGTGCCGGCTTCGGAGCTCCTCAGTGCGAACGAGTCACCACCAAAGCATCAGGTGCGTCTGCCCATTTTTTTCTTTCAATCATCATCATCATCATCATCAGGTGCGTCTGCTTTCATCACACAACGAATCACACCATGGCCCCATGGAACTACAGCATTCAAACACGTTTGGCACAGTGCCCAAAGATGCGGACACTTTCTTCTTCTTCTTTTTTCTTTTACAAAAACGACATCCTTTTCTTGTTGTTGAATTCTCGTAAAAAGTGTTTCCAACATGTTCATTTAGCCTTATGCTATGGTTCTCAGCATACTAGATATAAATAATTACTCTCCGAAAATTTGTTATGCAAGCGTGTTATCGCTGTTCTCTTCTGACTCTTTATAGTGAACTGATTCAGTCATTTGGCATATAGTAGTGCTTTTTCACTGTACTGGCTTTGCCGTGTTTTTTTTTTTTTTTCATAACGCAGTTCCAGTTGTAGAAGCTGAACCCAGCTTAGAAAGAATCATCAACAACACAGTTCACCTCACACTGTCTCCAGTCACGTTCAAAAATGGGCCCATCAGGTAATAACGCTTCTTACTTTCATTCCTCCGTGCTGAAATCTTACATGTCCTCAGAACCTCCGCACTAAACGCATATCATTCACGTCCCTTGTTCAATATGGCACAGTAACTGCTACGTGCTCGTCGTACGAGGCTACGACCACTACCAGGGCAGCGTACGTCCTTTGACCTACCAGGAGTCTCGAGAACTTGACCTGCCCTACTACGTGGCTGCTCGATTGGACCCGGAACAGTTAAGAGGCCCCCAAGACTTTGTCGTCGGCGATGGCTCCACGATTGGAGGGTACCACAATGCTCCTCTGGAACCTACAACTACATACCGGTTTGCAGTTTTGGTTGAGAGCAACTTTTCAGGGGTAAGTATAACTCTTTCAAAATTCGTGCTGGGCGTAATCGGAAGCGACGTTCCTGTAGTAATGTGCCAGTTTAAGCGGTGCTGCACTGTAGTAGTGTATTGGATGCGATAGAATTTAAGAGCGAACCCTCCGAGTTTTCTTGAGGCGAGGTATGTCGCAGCGATTTTTAGTGCCGCACTCATTGGCTGCTGCTTTGAGATCACGTGCTCGAGCACGGCTACAAAACCGCCATGAGAGTCGCCCTTTTGTCTCTTTTAGCATTCTTAAATCTTAAGCACATACTCTGTGCAAGTTGAACTTCTGCGAAGGAGGAGGAAAATGGGCGGAGAAATCACGTGATTAGCGTTCCTCCACTCACCAGTCAGAGCGGAGTAACCAAAGTGTTCGATGTTGTGGTTGCGGATACTTCGTTGCTTCCTTCCCGCGTGTATCGACTCACGTGGGCTCTCCGCGTCGAGTTTGTTGTGTTGGGGTGCGGCCAATCATGTGTCGCGTTAGGTTACCGCGGAGGCTATGGGGAAAGGGGGAAACTGAAGAGCTGCGCGGAAGCGTGACGTACTTGCAGTGCGTATTGATGAGAGAGGTCATCAGCTCTCATAATGAATGTTTGAAAAAAGATAAGAAGAAGGTATCGTGACTGAGTTGCTACTGTGCTGTCCATATCACGTCTTGACATCGTAACCGGGTTCGAATCCCGGTGCCGGCTATGCTGTCTGGGTTGTTTCCTGGGTTTTCCCATCACGCTCTCGGACATATTATAATGATTGGGCTTTTTCTGGAGCAAGAGCTACTCACTGTCACTCATATCCCGGCACAGTTTCCTTTGAATGCAGGCACGCGATAGTCACCACAGACACTTACTGGCCATCGTTGGAGAATGCGTCATATATGCTATCGCGTTTCAATGACGATCTGCACAGCGATTTCTGTCATATATTTTTTTTATCTCATCGTGATTTCAGGAGGTCTTGTACGGTTACCGCTTATCTCAGCCTGTTGTGGGTGAGTTCCATCAGCCTTTCATCTTATGCCTACGTATCGCTCAACCGTAGTTTGATGTGTTCTATGACAGTGAGACCTCTTGCTAATCTTGGAACGATCCTCGCTGTTCTGGTAATGTTTCTGCTCGTACTCCTGTTGGTGGCAGCCATATTCTGCTACCGGAAGTGAGTGCATTAATCGTCCTGTCATGCATACCAGTAACTACGTCCTTGGTTGGCCTCATTATGTCGTTGATAGATTTGAAGCAGTTGAGTACTGATCCTATGGCTTTAATGCGTTCCGCATTTTGTAACAGAAGTCTTCAAGACCCTTACTATATGCCTTGCCAACTTCTTATCGCCACGTTCTTGTCGCCTTCCTTTTAGACGAAAGCGAGCTACTCCTTCCAGGAGCAACAGATTAATGGTTCACGAGCTCAAGGAAGCATTGCCCATACCCTCGAAATGTATGTCCTCAGCATGCTCTACATTAAAACGATAAGGACTTTGACAATAACGAGTTTTTATCGTAGTCACCGAAAAGTTTTTTTTTTTTTTTTTCATTCACCACTACGTTCTCACGTGACTTCGCAGTGGGTGACGACAACGTGTCTGGATCCCGGATGACACTGAACATGGTGGACGTCGACCTGAACGCCATGGAGCCAATCCAGAACAACGGTGGCACATCCGGGTCAGTAGCTGTAAAAGACTTTAAGCTGCACGTACAACGATGTCAAGAGAATGGTAAACTCGAGGAAGAGTATATGGTACGTTTTGAGCACACGCGGTCCATAAAGATAGATTCAAATGTAGCTTCATCGTGTTGTTGCCAGAGCGTTGGTCATGGTCAACTGCATCCGTGGGAAAATGCCAAGAAGCCTGGAAATAAATCAAAGAACCGTTATGGGAATATCCTACCCTGTAAGTCTAGTCATATACTGATATAATGACATTACCGTGGTATATAATTATTTAAACCTGCGCGTTTGGCTCCACCTGAAGCACAACCAGGCGAGTACGTGGTACAGTCAGAGCCAGGGTGCTCTTACAGAACCGCAAAGATATACCGAACATCGTGTTACGCTGAACCCGAACATGCGTTGTCCATTATGAAGCCCTTACACCGTTACACGACGACCTATAGACAAAAATCTGAAGGGTATAACAATGTTGCAAAGGGTACTGGGGCGAAACGCCTCATAATCACGACGGAAGATCACGATACCTTACACCGTGGTTAAAGAAGTAATTGGGCCTCTGTCGATTACCATATTGTTGTCAGCCGAATGAACCTGCAAACAAATCCAACAAAGCGAGCACAAAACAACAACAACACTGCTTCCAGCGCCGTATATGTCTTAGACTTCTGGCGCACGTCAAAAGAACCGTAGATGTGCGAAATTATCCGCAGTCCTGCCCTGCAGCACGTGCAGCTTGCCTCCACGCAAATAGGCTGACACACCTTGCGCGTAAATATATTCCAATTACCTAATTTACTAATTAACTGCTACCTAGCAACAAGGACAAACAAAAAAAAGACTATACAGGATGATTGCACGAGTGTAATAATTTGGTTTCCACCTTCTCGTCTTGAGAGCTGTCTTGCAGGTCTATAGAAAAGTCACAGTGTGCGTCTCGGATATAACGATGATTTCATCTCCTCTCAGACGACCACTCCCGGGTTGTTCTATCATGGGGCTCTGGCCCTGACTCGGACTACATCAACGCCAATTACGTTCCCGTATGTGAACTATAATACTCCTTACATCTATACAGAAGGTATACCATAGGCGGCAATCACATTAACCGTATTTTTGTCGTTATAGGGTTACAATAATCCCAGAAGGTACATCGCTACACAAGGTGAGCATCGTCTTATGTGGGGTACAATGAAGTCAGCTCATATACAACACGCGGCAGAGAGCTGTTACTTCCTGTAATTCCTGTATTTCGGTCGCCCATGTCCCGATCGCACCACTATGACGTCGACAAAGCTCCGCCCACTAAGGCTTACGTCACTCGAAAGCAGAAACTGTACCCGCGTATTTGTTTCATTTTCAAATCCGAAGCGATAACACTATCAATCATGGCAATGGTTGGCACAGAGCGTGTGCTAGGCGGCGAAGCTCTGTTTCTAGGGTGTAGGATCAAAAGCTGCTGAAGCCCATCAAAAGCTGGTGAAGAGCTACTGCAATACACGTCATGGGTCGGGTTTATCCCCTAGCGGTGCGGTCAACATTGTAAGCACTGAAAACAGCACTGTGTTTCATTGATATGGGTCTCCTCAACGCACGGACACCTCGTCGAGTAGTAATAACGAAACACAAGTTTATGCCTTACTTCTCACACGGAAGGTCCAAAGTCAACGACCACCGCCGATTTCTGGCGGATGGTATGGGAAGAGAAGAGCTGCATGATCGTCATGCTCGCAAACCTCAAGGAAAAGGAGAAGGTGGGTGGATTCCTTGTTTTTCTTTTTTTTTCTTTTGAACACTTATTACGCATCATTTATTTGTTGACTCAATTGCGCAGGTGAAATGCGAGCAGTACTGGCCAGAGTCAACACGAAAGTACGGATTCGTCACTGTCCGCACGGACAAAACGGAGACTTCCGTCGACTTTGTAGTCCGAGAGTTTACCGTAACTAATGTAAGCTATTCGCATAGGTATTATGGGCATATTATGTAAGACACTGATTATTCGTGCTTAGGAGAAAGAAAAGAACACTCGTCTGGTTGTGCAGCTCCACTTTACGACGTGGCCCGATCATGGGGTTCCAGTTTACCCCGATGCGATGCAACCTTTTATGAAACGGGTGAGAGGGATACGTAAGACGGACGCTAATCCAATCATCGTTCATTGCAGGTGAGGCAAATATTAAGATTATGCACGCATGCGCGTTCCCAGGATGTTTTCCGAGGGGGGGGACAAAGCACTTCCAGGGGTTGGGGGGCAAGAATGCAACCTCCACCACAGTCTTAAAAATGAACTTCACCACATAGCACGCTCCTAGCCAACCATCATCCCGAATGACAACGTTCTCGCCCCCGATTTGTTGAAAACAGGAGGCGGAGCCTATTTTTTGTCAATTACGTACGGCGCTCTCGTGTTCAACAAATCGGGGGCGAGAACGTGGCGGATCATGGTTGGCTAGGGGCGTGCTATGTGGTGAAGTTCATTTTTAAGAGTGCACCACCACATCTTTTTCTGGAGCCGGATGTTGTGCTCTGTGTGGGTGTTCAGAGGTTCCTATCATCGTGACATCTAAGAATAACCATTAGGACTTAGGACTAAGAGTGCACTATTTCCACAAGCGACCATGGAGTTCCTCGGGAGGGGGGGGGGGGGGCATGACCCTCTGGTTACTCTGGGTACGCCCATGTACATCTCTGCTTGATGACTCTCGTAACGTCACGTCTTAGTGTATAAAACTGACCATTGCCATGATTTGATGACGCAGTGGAGGAATTGGCCGAACGGGGACTTTCATTCTATTGGACAGCATGATGGATCAATCAGAAAATGAGGGACAAGTCAACCTCGCGGAGCAATTACGTGCAATGAGGCAGAACCGCATCAGCTTGGTCGAATCATTGGTAACGCCTGTCTACAGGCATCACAGAAATGCCGCGTTGTACGTTTTGACTAAGAAATGTTGTGCGTTATAACAGGACCAATACATCTTCGTTCATCAAGCCCTTGTGGAAATCTTGTGCTCCAAGTTCCACAAGATGACTGTCCAGGAGTTCACGGAACGGTTTCACATGCTCAGAGTGCGGAGCCCAGATTCTGGAAAAAGCACAGTAGAGGAAGAGATTGAAGTATGTATTGTATTGTTATAACCGGGATAGTAGTATTTTCTTGACCATACAGGCTTGTACAGAATTACAACACTTGTACAATACACAAGATACGTATTTTGTGCAGGAGCTCAATTCGACTGACCTACCACCCAATGTAACCTACACGGCTGCCACGAGTGCAGAGAATACGGCAAAGAACCGCGCTCAAAACATCCTTGCAGGTTTGAACGTTTATACTAAAGTACGGACTTCATCGTTGCTTTCTACTTACTACTTAAAATTGTAACTACTGTGCCAAGTTTATGTCCTTCAGTCTTGTGTATGCCGTCACTTCTTTTCGCTGCAGCTGACGCAAGGAGGCCCTACTTGAGTGTCCCTCCAGATAGTGGTCGCACAGATTACATAAACGCCGTCTACGTTGACGTAAGAGCGAAAGTTTATCTCTTTCGTCTATAGAAGCTTTATTCTGAATATCCTTATCATATTGAGCGTTCGTTCTGATGCAGGGCTTTAAAAGACGCAACGCCTTTCTGGTAACACAGTTCCCGTTGCCCGACACCATTGGAGACTTCTGGCAGATGGTGGCTACAAGCAACACTAGAGCGATTGTCACCTTAGATAAGCTAGATTTGGCAGATGAGGTTAGCGACACTGTGTTCCATGAACTGCATGTTGTGTGACAGCATTCTACAAACTGCAACCAGAATGCAGATTCTGAAGCCCCTGTGCGTTACTGTCTGCGCTGTGTTTTCAGACCTGCCCACAGTTCTGGCCAGACCTGAACACAACTGTCAAGTATTACGGTTCCAAGGTCCAAAACGAAGGAACGAATATCGAGTCCGGGATCGTCGTTCGGACGTTCAGGGTCGAACAGACCGGGGTACGAGGGGTTATCAACTGCATTTTTCGAAGTTGCAAGAGAAAATGTTACGGTTTTGCAGTTGAAGAAAACGCAGAGAATAGTACGCCAGTTCCACTTGCAAGAATGGCCGCTGTCCAACGTTACACCGCCATCTTGTGACATCATGCTGGACCTTATTCAGAAGGTGGAACGATGGCAGAGGCAGTCGAAGAATACGACACTTATTGTGCAATGCATGTAAGCAACACTGCAATCTGCAAGTCTTGTTGATCTTGTTGATTGGTTAATGCTAGTACTATTTGCAACGATATTGGGGACGTTTGTCACAATAGAAGGAAACAACATACGCCTTCCCGTTATAACGTCATGTATGTTTCCAACATACGAACCCGTATTCACTTTTTGTCACTCTTCAATGCATCCTTTCTTGCAGAAACGGTTGCACAAACAGCGGGTTGTACTGCGCTTCGAGCATCGTCTGCGAACAGCTGAAGACGGAACAGGATTTGGACGCGTTCCGAAGCGTTCAGACGATCCGGAACAGCCGACAGCAGTTCGTCCGTGACCAGGTACGGGATCCTTCGTTGCGGTTATGATGCGTTCTACGTGATGGACTTTTTGTAGGTCCAGTACGAGTTCCTCTATGACGTGGCCTTGGCTTTCCTGGACAGATTCGACGGGTACTCCAACTTCCAGTGATACTTCCGCACGTGACGCGCTCACCACCCGTGAGACAATATACGTAGTATTACAGTAGACAATACATATGTAGCGTAATATTTAAAGCGTTCATAAGAGTGTAAGATTGGCTTCGCTATGTCTGCGTGTATCATCGGTCATCACGACGCCACATGATGCGAAGGGGTCCGCTAGGAGCAGCTTTCATCCAACATGATGGCAATTGATCTTCTGGATCCAGAAGGTGTGGGTTCGAGTCCTACAGCTGGCTAACTTTTTCAGTGACTTCCTTCTTTCATCAGCTTCTATCCATTTGCGCGATACAGTGCTGTGAGACGCTGCTATTAGATGCTTGTCTGCAGGCTTGACGTAAGATGAAATGGTTCTGCATTTGTACTTTTCTACTGAGTGCAATGTTCAAAAATCAATGTTTAATACGCTTCTTCCGGGAGTATGAGTTGCTCGGTAAGAGTTGTGGGGAACAAGAGGACGAAGAAGTTAGAGTGGAGCAGGAAAGGAAGAAGGCGAGGAGATTAATTGTTTGATGTGTGGACCTGAAAGCGTGGAAGCGATCGGCTATATATGATGAGAGTTATTAAAATAACGGGTTTCTTGGCACATCTTTTGCTCGTTGTTGTGTTTCGCCTTCCACGGGGATCGAATGAACGGGCTTTGGACCCTGAAAGTGGGAATAGGCTCCCACAATTGGCGCCCAACGTGGGGCTCCCACAGAGTCTACCCGTGTGAGATCACCTCCGGAATGAAACATCTGGTGAGAAAAAAATACGATGCAGCTTTTCCCTCTGAACATTTACAATACTGTCAACAATCAATTGATTAAAGGTTAATCGCCTGTGTACCGCCACCTAACAAGTATGCAAAGAGCATTAAAGGGGCAATAAACAGGTATACGAGGCGCACTTTTTTTAAATGCATTGTGATACGATGCCGACGGTGAACGTTTTCAAAAATTTGTGTCGCAAAAAAGTAAATAATGGCTCCAAACCGAGTGAATATTCGCTGCACTCTATCGCTCTCAAGCCCCGCCCTGCGATGTTCTGGCGACAATAGCGACACTTCATTTTGACGTCGCGCTTCATCAGCCATTTAGAATCTGGGAATCTTATACAATATTGATTGAATATCACGCTTATGGCAACAAAAGAAATGACACCAACGAACCAGAGAGAGAGAGCAAGAAAACACGTGGATGTGTGTGAAAGCGAGTTAAAAGTGACTTGGAACTTAAGTTACTCTGGCAAAGGTACCTGAAAAAGAAACGAGTCCCGAGTTAAATTACAAGTTACCAAAGAAAGGACCTTAGTTACAGTAGTGAGTTACTTGTAACGAGTTATCTCGATATACAGGCAAGAGAGAACTGATGTTCTGAGGCTGGAACAACATAGGAAGGACAAATACATACAAAGCCTTTGAGGCCTTTGAGACTTTGTATGTATTTGTCCTTTCTATGTTGTTCCAGCCTCAGAATATCACTTCTCTCATGTTCAACTGTTGCCGCTTGCGTCGATCCCGTCGTATGAATGTGTGTATGAGTGAAAGGAGGATGAGTGAGAGAGAGTGGCTGGTTTGTCCCTTCAGATGACGCGCTCTTGGAAGTCGCTGGGGAGGTGTGTTAGCTTAGCTCAGTTGGTAGAGCCCTGGACCGGTAATCCAGATGTGGGTTCGAGTCCTACAGCTGGCTAACCTTTTCAGTGACTTTCATCTTACATCGTTATACACGCAGTTCTAGTTTTTTGCAACGGATGTGTGCAGACATGCGGTGTGTCATCTATGTGGAATTCTTGGAGCAACGGGGTCACGATTAATGTTCATTACTACTCTACGCTGGTAATAGGTGCCGTCCAAAACGCTATTCTCAAGGGAAGGCCTGGCATGTTGTCCAGGAGGGTCATCCTTCATCATGGCGGTACCCTGCCTCGCACAGCGAAGTTGGCGGTACCATCCCTGACCGAAATGCGCCCATGGCCCTTTAATTTACTCCCCAGCGATCAAGTTTTGTTTGGGCTCCTTGATAACCAACTCGAATTAAAGAAGTTCCACACAGTCGAAGCCCTCCAGAAAGATGTCTTGCAGTGGCAACGACTGCAACCCACTTCTTTAAGCCAAAGGCATTAAAGGTTCACCATACAGAGGTTGCCGGGTGTCTTGATACCCGTGGTGAATACTTCGAAAAATTCTGTCATCCTTGAACGACCCTTGTACTTCCGTACGTATTTCTGGTCACAATAATTCCGCTTCTGTTCTACAGTACATTGCTGCAGTACATTCTATTTGCTTTGCAGCCGAACTGCAGTTTCTGTAAATCGGCACCAGATATAAGTACGCAAATTCCTCAACTGGCGCTACAAAGCATGAAAATGCCCCTTTATTCTACATACCCGCAACATTGAGGCAGATATTTGTCACCTTCTGCTCGAATGCCGCTGTTCCAGGTTCTTCCGCGACAACCTCAAGTCTCGCCCTGCCAGCCTCGGGTACTCCATGTCCCTCGCCACACTACTTGGCACACAGAGTAGTGGTGTAACCGCGGCGCTCCTCCACTACCTACGTGATACCGGTCTCCTCAGCAGACTGTGACATCGTGTGTGGGACGGCGGAAGACATGTGACCCCTCATCGCCTTACTTTTAACTACCGCAGGACCACGCTCTAACGAATCATTTATTAAGGAATAGCAAGCCGTCCTTTCTGGCTGACCTTTCCTGTGGAAATAAATAGATCCCCCCCCCCTCTACATACCCTCTCCCAGGGAAATGAACAGAGAGGAGATTATGTTGGGAGCTGGCGACACGTCAGTGCAAAAAGTACGGGCATGTCCCTCCATGGCTTTGTGAACAGCAACTACTTTATCTTAATGATGATGATGATGATTGGGGTGTCTCGTCGTCACAGGTGACCCTGCACCCCATTGCCCAGGGTAATTTGTTGAAGATATAAGGGTGAGTCTCAGAAGAAGGATGGAAGCCATTCCTTGCTCAGGAAGGATAGTAATGTTCTAGGGCAGAGCGCTGATAGGTGGACTGGACTTGGTCACGAAACAGGTAATTCTTTAACGTGACGTAAACAAAAAGGTGCTTAGGTTGCTGCTGTGATTGATCTTCAATGTTGAACGTTCAACCCTTCTTATAATGGGAACGCACGTGCATGTATACGGGGCACATCCGCATCCCCTAGTGACGTACATGTTAACCGGCTTACCAGCAGGTACAGCAAGCAGGGCGCACGCAGGCATGCTCTTCAGTGGGTAATCCAGCGCATTGTGATGGGGACGGGGGATGAACCGGCTGGCAGCGCCACAGAAGCAGGTCTCTCATTGGTCCAACGCTCATCCTCCGGGTACCACGAAACCACCACCGCATGCGGTGAAGAAGGGATGCGTAGTGTCGCGGAAGGCGATGAGGAAGCGACCGTGAGAGAGGCGGATCCACTGCATGGAGTAGAGAGTAGGGTGTAATGTCACGCAGCCACTGTGATCTTGTTTTATCTGCAGAGATAGCTCGGGCGAGGGCCTGGCGATCACCTTTGGGCAAGATGATAGAGTCGGCTCAAAGTATCTGATGACCCCGTAGGGCAGCCCGATCAGCCTCTTCATTGCCGGGTACGCCTACATGACCAGGTAGCCACTGTAATACTATGCAGTGGCCCAGGTCCAGCAGCTTCTTGTAAGTTTCAAGCACATCAGCAACAATGGACATGAGAGGACCGCGAAGGCGCATTGTTGTGCGCAATTGCATTGGAGAGCAGTCTTTGAGTCTGTGTAAAACACCCATGGCCTTTCCTTCCGTTCTTTCTTTCCTTCCTTTATTTTGTTTTCGTCTATTTCATTTTTCCATTTCCTTTTCCTTTCTTTCTTTCCTTCCATTTTCTCCCCTTTTTTTTCTGAATGGCAAGCCGGCTCTTTGCTTGGTAACCTTTCGTGCCTTTTTCTTTTCCATAAGAAACATGTACCCCCTCCACCCCACCCCATGGCCGAGCTGAACACTGCAGGATCTTGCGCATGGCAAAGAGCAAAGCATGCAGCTCAGCACATATTGAAGACGTCGGATGCGAGAGACGGGAGATACCAGTTAGTATATCTTCGGATGGAATAATACAGGCGCATGCGGAGCTGGTTTTTGTGGACGAGCCGTCCGTAAAAACAGGAGTATAGCCTGCATACAGCTCGCTCATCATATCCAATGTGAGCGCCTTAGACACACCTGCAGCGACATCATTCTTTCTCTGCTGCCCGGAAACGAATAGCGAGTGAGGGTCCAAGGTGCACTCTTAAAAATTAACTTCACCGCATAGCACGCTCCTAGCCAACCATCAACTCGAATGATATCGTTATCTGCCCTGATTTGTTGAAAACGGGAGGCGTGCGCCTCTTTTGTGACAATTATGAACAGCATAAGTGTCACAGAAAAGGCGTACGCCTCCCGTTTTCAACAAATCAGGGTAGATAACGATATGATTCGAGATGATGGTTGGCTAGGAGCGTGCTATGCGGTGAAGTTCATTTTTAAGAGTGTGGCGTTGAACGCGCCTGGGGCTCAACTTGAAAACGTGGCAGGTCAGGCTTCAGCTGTTGAATGCAGGACCGGAACTTGTTATTCCCGCAACGGGTAAGCTTCATCAGTAAAGAATGCCGCCGGTGATGGGCCAACAAACGGTGATGTAGTGACGGCTCGTCTCATTAAAGCGCTGGACAGCAAGCGGAGTCTCTCTCGCCCCTGCCACGACCACACTCTTAAAAATGAACTTCACCGCACAGCACGATCCTAGCCAACCATCATCTCAAATGATATCGTTATCTGCCCTGATTTGTTGAAAACGGGAGGCGTACGCCTTTTCTGTGACAATTATGAACGGCACAAGTGTCACAAAAAAGGCGTACGCCTCCCGTTTTCAACAAATCAGAGCAGATAACGATATCATTCGAGATGATGGTTGGCTAGGAGCGTGCTATGCGGTGAAGTTCATTTTTAAGAGTGCACACAAGTGCCCGGTGGTCCTGGCATGCCCACACTTTTAAGAATGAACTTCACCACATAGCATGCTCCTAGCCAATCATCGTCTCGAATGATACCGTTGTCTGACCTGATTTGCTGAAAACGGGAAGCGTACGCCTTTTTTGTGACAATTATGAACAGCATAAGTATCACAAGAAAGGCGTACGCCTCCCGTTTTCAACAAATCAGGACAGATAATGATATCATTCGAGACGATGATTGGCTAGGAGCATGCTATGCGGTGAAGTTCATTTTTAAGAGCCGGTGCCGGCTGTGCTGTCTGGGGTTTTTCCTGGGTTTTCCTCATACGCTTTCAGACATATGTCGGCACAGTTCCCTTAGAAGTCGGCCCAGGACGCACCCTCCCCCAGGGCGTGAGTCGTGACGTTGCCCACATACGTGAGGCCGACAACGGCAAGCCCTATCACCACCCACCACCACCACCACCATCATTTTTAAGAGTGCAGACACACACGAAGGCTATACGCACTCTTAAAAACGAACTTCACCGCATAGCACGCTCCTAACCAACCATCATCTCGAATGATATCGTTATCTGCCCTGATTTGTTGGAAACGGGAGGCGTACGCCTTTTCTGTGACACTTATGCTGTTCATAATTGTCACAGAAAAGGCGTACGCCTCCCGTTTTCAACAAATCAGGGCAGGTAACGATATCATTCGAGATGTTGGTTGGCTAGGAGCGTGCTATGCGGTGAAGTTCATTTTTAAGAGTGCGCGCCTGAAGACATTGAAGCTTAGACTCGGAGGACAAAGCACCGCAGAGGACGCCAATGCATGCCGATTACGCTCGTATTATCGACTCATTTTCGCCCAACGTGCAATATAGTATCAGTCAAACAGCACCCGTCTCTGCCAGTGTCTGTGTATGTATATTCATCATCTATTGTATCCATTCATGTGTATGTATTCGTGTTGTCTGAATTTGTAATCCAACTCAATGTGTCATTGTTTGGTTCCTGTTTGTTCTTCCGTCTCTTCTAAAGATTCGTGCAAGCGATACGGTGGACGGAAGCTATGAGTATGTATCAGTCAGGATGTGCATGCAAACGCTTTTAGATAAGCGAAGAATCGGAAGATTCCGGTGATATGATCTCGGGATCATTTCGCGTCCCCTGTCGTCCTATAGCAGTTTGAGACTGTTTCGCCCTTCGGCAGTTTGTCAATACTTTTAGACACCTTCACCCGTTGTTTGACTCCTGTTCTGCGTCGTTTTCCCCACCGTGAAGAGGGACAGGCCATTTGATTTGTTATCCTCACATTCCTGCTGTGCAACAGTTGCCCCGTTTAACGTCCTTTGTTGAGTATGCAGTCTCGGCATCCTTGGGGGCATCAACTATGAAGCCGTAGCTAAAACAATATTTGTAAGTATGCAGGCTTGATTGCGGATCACACGTGAAGCACTTGAAAGACAGAACCAGAACTAACAGGCCTTTCAGCGAAAATGAATCACGAGTCACGATACGGTGTCTATCATCGGACACAAGGAAACCAATCGCGGACGCTTCTACGGCTGAGCCAATGGCAACGAAGGCCCAACTTGGATTCGCTAAATGTGTACGTCATCACAGCAGAAGAAGTGATATTTTATCGTAATGCCAGCAGCATGTATAGATGGGATCAGTGGCAGCCGTTGTGGTTCAGGTTCATCTCCACAGTGAACAATGCCGGGGGACAACGTGTTTGATAGAAAGAAAAGAGGAAATGTCGGTGCCAGACTTCACACAGAAGGCGCCACTTGTGGAGCTTTATTAGAAAAGTAAATACTGGCCAGAACAGCCACAAACCACCAACTGATCCCTGGACAATATCATAATCAACACTGAACTCCATCGATGCTGTACTCATCTAAAAGCGTCTGCATGCTCATCCTGACGGATGCACACTCATCATGTCCCACCCAGACTATCACAAGTATCAATCTTTAAAAGAAACAGAGCAACGGAACGCTCGTCTACCCAACGTTACCGCCTTCCTCCTCCACTCCTCCCCCCGGAACAACAGACATCAAACAGTAACACGCGACCTGCCAACACGAACACATTGCTGAAGAACGCACACGTAGTGACGGCGATGCCGCTGTTAAATTACTAGTATACTACGGGTTGGATGCGTATACGTATATGTTGATAGCAAGATCGCCAGTGTATTTCATTTAAGGGCAGCACAACAGGGCAACGTCTCCGTCATGCATTGGTGTCTTGTGCTGTGTATTCTTCTGTGCCTGTGTGTTGGTGTCTTCTGTGACCAAGGTGAGTGCTGTTTAGTAGTTGTGGGGATGATTTTTGTTTGGCTCTTTCGGTGCTCGATGAAAGTAAGAATGCGAACATCTATAGCTGAGGCCCCTTCTTGATGCCTTCTGTACTACCAAGTTTATTCAGGGCACAGAGCTGTTTAAGGTGACGATAACGCGAAGACACGGTCGGCGTCCGGCGTTCTGTCCCTTTGCGTTGCCGTCACGTTAAGTGTGAACGCACGCGTTCTCTGTTCTCTCGCACTGAAGTGTTTGTTCCTAGTACTATACAGTGGCACACTTTGCTCTGCAGACGTATACAAGGTGCCATAAAGGTATTTAAAGTACGATACTAAATAGTGGATGGAGGACGGACGGAGTTCAAATGCTTGCAAATGAATGTAGCACAGTAGCCAGTGTACTCCAAAATTAATTTAAGGTGCACTCAAAATAACCGTGTATCAGTCGTCTACTATAGAGTGCCGATTTTTTTTTCTTTTTTTTTTTTTGTCTTTAGAGCCTGGGTTTTACTGTCTCGTAGTGCGAATTCATAAAAAAAAACAATCCTCGCATTTCAAAGATACCTTCCAGCAATGTCCTCTTTATTTGAATCACGTTTCCGTTTGCACTAAAGAGATTTTCCACAACTGCACTCAATGGTGCAACGAAAGCAGGGGGGGGGGGTATGCACGCGAGTGAGCATCATCACGACTATCACCCCCCACCCACCCACACACTCCCAAAGCAAGGAGGTGAGGAATGCGAAAGTTGTAGGGTTCAAGGTGAGACAGGGGCAGGATTGAACGACGCTTATGAGACTGATGTGCACTTAGATGTGAGAGGTGCACTACAGGGGTCCTTGCACGAGGCCTATTTCCTGGAAAAAGCTGGCGGGGTTGTGAGTTTCGGTGGTTCGTTCTGCATAAGAACCTTCGGTCATATAGGGTGTCCATCACTATGCAAGACCTATAGAGCGTGCGAGGTGAGTTTCCCGCATAGGGTGGCATATGCGCGGCATTCTGTCAGGGTAAATATTCGATGGTTTCCCTGGCAGTGACCGCTGCTGGCATCCTCGCTAGAGCCGATCTTGAACAGTTGCGAGTTGATGAACGCAGATTCTTTGCGTAGTCCATGGAGCGTTGTCTGTATGACTCAGGGAAGATCCTTTCATGGGAAGAGAGGGTCGGCGATTTTCTATGATGTCCTGTTTACCGGGATGACGCACGTCAACTAGCTGTTTTACGACCATGCGCCTGTCGGTGCTGGCCGGAACTGGTGAGGAAGGGCTGTGAATGCGGTGGTGGTGGTGGTGGTGGTGGTGGTGGTGAAGGGCTCGTCGTTGTCGGCCTCACAGAGGTGCAGAGGAAGGGTTGCTGGTGGTGGTGGTGATGGTGAAGGGCTCGACGTTGTCGGCCTCACATATGTAGGCAACGTCACGACTGACGCCCTGGGGGAATGTGCGTCCTGGGCCGACTTCTAAAGGAACTGTGCCTACATATGTCTGAAAGCGTTTGAGGAAAACCCATGAAAAATCCCAGACAGCACAGCCGGCACCGAGATTCGAACCCGGGTACCTCCCAGTCTCGGAAGGGTTGCATCTCGTGAAGAGGCAATGTGTGGACCATTCATGCGTGGGTTAAAGTAGCATTACATATTCTATTGGAAGCTGGCGATAGCTAGCACGGAGGGAATGTTTGACCACATAGGCTGCAAAAATAGCACTCTCTGTATTCCTTTATGCATAACTTAGGTGCAGCTGTACAAAGTATTGACTGCAAGGAGACGGCGGAGTCATTCTTAGCATCTGGAGCTTGCAGTTCAACCCAAAATTGCACGTGAGTAACCGATACATTCGACGAAAAGAAATAAAACAGATGATAGAACAGTTGAAGGTTCTTTCGTTTCGTTTTCCTATAGTTTGCATTGCCAGGACAGCTGCTACAATGACAGTTATGCCGAAGTGTTGGGCACTGTGTTGTACGCGCAGGTGAGATGATCAAGTTTTCCTGCCTTCTCGCGAGAACAATGCACCGCACTTACAATTTTACAAAACTAGGAATGTCTGATGGTCAAGTTTCCCCCTTTTTGCGAAAACACTGCCATAGTTCCTCGCTTTTAAGGCACTTTCAATGTTCTCTACAGATTCAGTTACAGCATGTGTTATCATTTGAGCTATGTACTCACTGCAATTCAAATGCAATGTGCTACACATATGCCTTCTTTATACCTGTGCTTTCCTTTTCAATTCTGGAGGGGCTAACCTAATAAAGAAGGTACGCTGACTTGGGCGCCAGTGAACGTTAGTTCTGCAGTTATCTGTAGACTTTATTGAAGCTCTTAAAAATGAACTTCACCGCATAGCACGCTGTGCGCCAACCATTGCCACGAATGATAGGGTTATCGCTTCTGATTCGAGGAGAGAGGGGGCGTACGATTTTTTGTGGCAATTTTGATATATGGTAATTGCCACAAACAGGCGTACGCCTTCCCGTCTCCTCGAATCAAAAGCGATAACCCTATCGTTCGCGACAATGATTGGCGCACTACGTGCTATGCGGTGAAGTTCTGTTTTTAGAACGTAGTCACTTATCGGCATCTTTAGATGAGTTGAAAATAATTCTGTCGTCCTGTTCTCACAACTTAGAATGTGTAATTCTGCATTTTCTACACGACTTCTTGCGTTTTCATAGGCCTCATCCATCTGTAAGAGTGCCCTGCATGACTTGCGCATTTCATCCTGGAATGCCAGTGCCAGAACGGCCACCTTCGTGGCCTCTGGACAGCATGACAGACGTAAAGACTTTTTTGGATCTGTGCGTTTCAACATTCCGTCAAAAGAGTGCGTGTTCCTTCCGATTTCATTGGATTGCCAAAGAAGCGTGAGGCCATAAAGAAATTACTTTCTCACAGCTACTTTCAGGAGTCGACATATTTCTATTTCACCTCGCCTAGGGTCACCGGTGAGTCAAAAATAATGGTGTTAGCACATTGGCTGGTACTCGCATTGATGTCATATTACCTTGCAGAAGAAATATTGGACGTCACCATGCTCCATCGTAACTTTATCTACACATCTGATAAGCAACACAAGTCAGGCACGTCGTCGGAGAGTACACCCTCGCAGGAATGCCACGTGCCTGATAATTACTCAGCGTACTTTGATTACACACTTAAAGAACTCGAACTCAACGCTACTGTGAACCTGTCTCCGTCGCCCAGCAACGGTATGATATACTTTTCTCTTCAAGGGGGATATTTCTAACACGCATAACAGGAGAGAGTAGTGCCTCTGCATTAGAAACGCCTGGCATCATATTTTCGCCGCGTTATCTCAAGCAATGGGGTACCTCTATAGAGAATTGCCTGTCAGGATCAACTGTCCCACTTGTCATTGAGGTTTCGCACGTGCGCCCTCCTACACTGTTGCTTTTGGTGCCTTTTCTTTCTTCTTCTTCTTCTTCTTCTTTTTTTTTTTTTTTGTGGTGATGTTTTTATCTATTCCGTTTCAAAATGTATAGATCTGTGTAGTTTCCCATTTCTTATTCATTCGTATTTGATTTGTTGTTCTTTTCTTTGTGGAATAACAAGCCGACGTCCCCTTTGGCTAACCTTTCCCCACGTTTTCCTTTTGTTTCCTTCGTTCGGTCTAATAAATATATTGCCCCCTTTCTTCTTTTCTGAATAATACGCATCCTAGGGTACACAGGGTGCTTCTTTAACATGTCCAGAAATTTTATTGAAAGCGAGCGATAAAAGAGAAACGAGCTCCACTTTTCAGCTACTTGAATAAAGTAACAGGTGCTACTAGTGAAGCAGTGCCTGTTTCTTACTCAAGTACCACTCGCTTTTCTTTTATCGCTCGCTTTAAATATAATTTCTGCACACGTTAGAGCAAACACCCGCGTATAGCCAGTCCCAAGTCTCCCGGTGCTAAGATATCGATTTTTTTTCTTCTACAAATCTACAAATCCCACTTATCATCGTGATAACATCATAATGAGGTGTCGTTGTTATCCTTTGAAAATCCGTTCTTTATGGTCGAACGAGCGTAAGCTACTGGGCTCAATCTAGATATTAAGCTAACTGAGAAAATGAGAGTCGCAGCCCCAGAACTAGTAACCTTATGTGCATCCCTTTCGTATATTTACATGTCTACGAAGGACGCTACACCATCACCTGGCCGGCGACACTTTTCCCTCATATTCGCACCAACATGTTCTGGTGCAGAATCCACAATAGAATGACGTCAGACATCGCATCCCCCGCCATGTACTTCGGTGAGACACATGCCTTACTGGAAATTCCGCTAAGTACCGTGTCGTTGCCCAGCTTTCCCTACTCAGCGACATGACTGCAGTACACTCTTAAAAATGAACTTCACCGCATAGCACGCTCCTAGCCAACCATTATCTCGAATGATATCGTTACCTGCCCTGATTTGTTGAAAACGGGAGGCGTACGCCTTTTCTGTGACAATTATGAACAGCATAAGTGTCACAAAAAAGGCGTACGCCTCCCGTTTTCAACAAATCAGGGCAGATAACGATATCATTCGAGATAATGGATGGCTAGGAGCGTGCTATGCGGTGAAGTTCATTTTTAAGTGTGTAGATGCCAACTTCAGCTCGTTGGGTCAACAGCAAAAATAACCCAGTAACAGAAGTGTACAAGAGTCGACCTACACTCTTAAAAATGAACTTCACCGCATAGCACGCTCCTAGCCAAACATTACCTCGAATGATATCGTTATCTGCCCTGATTTGTTGAAAACAGGGGGCGTACGCCTTTTCTGTGACAATTATGGACAGCATAAGTGTCACAGAAATGGCGTACGCCCCCCGTTTCCAACAAATCGGAGCAGATAACGATATCATTCGAGGTAATGGTTGGCTAGGAGCGTGCTATGCGGTGAAGTTCATTTTTAAGAGCGTACACTCTTAAAAATGAACTTCACCGAAGTTCACTGAAGTTCATTTTTAAGAGCGTACACTCTTAAAAATGAACTTCACCGCATAGCACGCTCCTAGCCAACCATAATCTCGAATGATATCGTTATCTGCCCTGATTTGTTGAAAACGGGAGGCGTACGCCTTTTTTGTGACACTTATGCTGTTCATAATTGTCACAAAAAAGGCGTACGCCTACCGTTTTCAACAAATCAGGGCAGATAACGATATCATTCGAGATAATGGATGGCTAGGAGCGTGCTATGCGGTGAAGTTCATTTTTAAGTGTGTAGATGCCAACTTCAGCTCGTTGGGTCAACAGCAAAAATAACCCAGTAACAGAAGTGTACAAGAGTCGACCTACACTCTTAAAAATGAACTTCACCGCATAGCACGCTCCTAGCCAACCATTACCTCGAATGATATCGTTATCTGCTCCGATTTGTTGGAAACGGGGGGCGTACGCCATTTCTGTGACACTTATGCTGTCCATAATTGTCACAGAAAAGGCGTACGCCCCCTGTTTTCAACAAATCAGGGCAGATAACGATATCATTCGAGGTAATGTTTGGCTAGGAGCGTGCTATGCGGTGAAGTTCATTTTTAAGAGCGTACACTCTTAAAAATGAACTTCACCGCATAGCACGCTCCTAGCCAACCATAATCTCGAATGATATCGTTATCTGCCCTGATTTGTTGAAAACGGGAGGCGTACGCCTTTTTTGTGACACTTATGCTGTTCATAATTGTCACAAAAAAGGCGTACGCCTACCGTTTTCAACAAATCAGGGCAGATAACGATATCATTCGAGATAATGGTTGGCTAGGAGCGTGCTATGCGGTGAAGTTCATTTTTAAGAGCGTAGCTGTGACTCTCTTAACAGTGATGGTTTCTTCATGAGCATCTGTAATATTTCTTTTTCCTTTTGTACTCTGTAGCTGCACCAATTCGTCCAAGGCATTACACGATCACCGTAAGCCTAGGAGATCCACTCAGCATAGAAGTGGACCCTCAGGGAGGAGGAAAGGTGGAGTGGTGGGTGAGGAACAATGGCAGCGGGAGCGGTGACCAGCCTATTGTGAAAAACAGTAGCGACAATATAGATAAGCTAATCTACGAAAGAGCTGCGTTGCACCACAGCGGAGTATACATCGTTAATGGAAACTCCACAACTGACGTGAGAGCTCCAGGAAAGGAGCGCGCTCTGATGCGAGTCATCGTGCGAAGTGAGCGGACACCTTTATGGCGACCTTTATCGTAGTAGTTTAATACCCTAGTCAGACGGCAAACCTAAGGCCGTTAGCGGAACGGCGGTTACTTCACCTATTGTCCAACCATCTTGCCGAATGACATCGTTATCTGCCCTGATTTGTTGAAAACATGAGGCGTACGCCTTTTTTGTGTCAATTATGAACTGCATAATTGTGACAAAAAAGGTGTACGCCTCCCATTTTCAACAAATCAAGGCAAAGAACGATATCATTCGAAATGATGGTTGGACAACAGGTGAAGTAATCGCCGTTCCGCTAACGGACTTAGGTTTGCCGTCTGACTAGGACATAACTCACGTTAAAGGCGAGCCTTGTCTATACCCTGTAGTATGCAGAGCAAACAAGTACGGACCTTTGTGCGAATCCACGTGCCCTGACTGCAAGAACGGTGGCATTTGCCACGACATCGTCGGTCGTTGTATCTGTCCACCAGGATTTAAAGGAGATCTCTGCGAAGAACGTGAGCTCCCTTATACCTTTGTCCCTATTTTAGTTATAGTAATACAGTCAAACTCCTTTATAGCGAACACCTTTTTAACGAAAATACCACTACAGCAATTTTTTTTGCGGTCCCGCTGGAGCCTATAGGTCCAATAATAGACATCCTTTTTAACGAAAATACCTTTACTGCAAATATTTTTTTGCTGTCCCCTGAGTTTCGTTGTAAAGGAGTTTGACTGTAATAAATTCATGCGTAAGCATCGCCAGACGTTTGCATATCAGGGGCTTTTCCGCGATGCCGTTTTATGCGCAGGTGCTACACTATAACTCCTTTTACCGATTTGCCTCTTTAGCTGAGGGTTTTCCTAAGAAGTGTTGAAGGAGACTCTTTGCTTATCTAATAAGGAAAAGTTGTATCATTTGCCTCCCACAGCCTGCGGAGATGATAAATTCGGCCAGCAATGTGAGAAACGCTGCTCAGACACCAATCGCGACCCTGAGTCGAAAACCTGTTCGGGCATCATGATCTGCCTTCCCGATCCTTATGGCTGCACTTGTGGAACCGGGTTCAAGGGATTCTTCTGCAACGAAAGTAAGGTGTTGAAAAACATGTACCTACGAACCGTATCCTTTCTATTGGCACTTTGTTGAGTGCAAACGTTCCCCTACGGCTTCTAGCCTGTTCCAAACACGAATACGGAGCCGACTGCAAGCAGAAGCGCGTCTGCCACTGCAAGAACAACGGGGCTTGCAATGTGTTCACTGGAACCTGCGTAGATGATGATGGACAGTGTCTCGATGGCTGGAAGAACAAAAGTTACTGCGATATCAGTAAGAGGAACGATTTAGCCGAGAGAGACGAAATGTAATTTGCTTGCAAATTTTCTTGTATAGGCTACCCTCTCCTTAAGAACAAACCTAAAGTTTTAAACATCACTGACACCAGCGCTAGAGTGACGTGGGATGCATGGCAGTTTGGACGAGATACAGGCGAAGGGAACCCTAAAGAGTACTTGCTGCAACACAAGGTGCTGTAGGTCACTATCATGGCGTTTGAACGTTATATTCTTTTGTGATACTTTCTGTTGCAGGAAACCACAGACGAGAGCTGGCCGACTATTCGACATATTATCTCTCCAACCTTCTACGCTCGTGTTCTGTCGGGACTGAAACCTGACACGTCTTATGAGGTCAGAGTCCTGGTGAGAGACAGCGACCACAAACACCGGAGTGAGGGGGCTCAAGAAGAACGCTTTAAAACACGCTGTGGTCGTGAGTGCTTTATACCCTCCAATAAGGCACGTTTGGTGTCGCATAGGTGTATCTGTCTCTCCAGAACATTATTGCACTGTATAGGATGGAAGACCCGGCAACAGCGACTTAATGCTACCTTTCGGAGAAGGACGTTTTGTCGCTACATATAAATGTTTACTGATCGCAGCGGCATTGCTTGTTGAGTGTAGTTGATAGCTTCAAGAGTATAGCTTCGAGCCCTGCTGTGTCCAAAAAAAAAAGGTCAGAAGAGCTTTGAGGGCAGAGCGTTGGTGGGCTGAATGATCCAGTGACTAAGCAATGTTGGCTAGTCAGCTTGTTCACTTTCTTGTATTCACTGGAAACGGTCGTGCAAGTAAATATATTGTGTTCTCATAACCAAGTAATTAATCATTCATCACTCACTCTGCACCATGCTGTACCACCTCAGGAGTGCTACGTTCAGGGTCATTTTTTATTCGTGTCAGTTTATTTCTCGTTATTTTTTTTCTTTTTATATATATATATTTTTGTGAAAAGCAGAGGCGCCATGCTGCTCTCATATCTCATCTGCGATTCCATTTTTCCAGATAACGTATTCGACCAGGCGGACGTACTCTGAGCAGTATATGTATACTAGATGAGTAATCGCGCAAAACTCGTTAAGTAACTTTATAACTGGAGGTCTTCGTTGAAACGTGATTGGGGCGAGTCATTATTTTAAGTCTTAAACGATTAAACGAGCGTCGTGCGTTTCGTTTCGCTTTCGGATAAAGTAGCAAAATTGTGTGATGGGTATCTCTAGAGTCACTCGATAGGGGTACAGAGTACTCCTCTTCTGCGCCGGAGCCGCCGTCCGATGTCCTCCATTGGGCTGATCGTGTCATGTGGTTTCTCCTTCCAAGAATGCGACGTTCATGTTGAGTCACCTCCATTGAAACCCGGTTTCCTCGCCTCGGAGCTGACTGGGCCGCGCACAGTTCCCTGGGGGAGAAAGGGGAGATTGGCATGGAGATTGGAGAGCAATTGCTGGGCGACGTAGTCGCTCCGTACCCAAAATGGCGGTCTCGCTCGCCGGCGTGGCTCAGTGTCGCTACTCTGCTCCCTATTTAGTGACTCTAGTTATCTCAAAATGGGCGAGCTGATGTGGTTTCCCTTTTCTTCTTTCGAGGTCCCTCCCAGACGCCTTCATCCATCCAGATCGATGACTCTAGCAGCAGGTCAATCATCGTGAAGTGGAAGGTATGTAACCAGGGGGCTTAATCACTTCATCGTCGTTACGGTCGGTACAAGCTAACGAGTGGCGGGGAATTCAAAAAGGCGGGCGGGAAATTTAAAAAGGTGGGTACGTGATAAAACACGTGCACGGCGCTCTTCGCGCGATACGTGAAGGCCGTGGTACACGTCACGCGCAATGTGTCACGTGCCCACCTTTTTGAATTTCCCGCCACTCGATAGCTTGTAACGACCGTAACGGGCTGGGAGAAGTTTTGTTAGGAGTCGTCATTGGTCGTTACAGTTTTGTAAAGTAATGCATACGTTAATCGTTACTTTTTCAAGCTTAGTAATAGTGCACTGCTAGTATCATTATTTTTGATCAAGTAGTGATATTAAACTTTCCCAGAAATCTCTATCACAGCTCTCCGTGGTGCTTCGAGCATGTTATATGAGGAGACGTGATTACTTTTTTTCATTTCGCCATCGATTAGTCAGTTTATATAACATATAATTGAGCATCCAATGCTAACGTTAACTGCAGCGTAGAAAGAGTCTGTTTTCAAAGACTCTAGTTGAACCTTGTCCTCGTTCTTGGTGAAGAAGGTGCTAGCTGTACCAGGCACAATCCCTAACTACTGTCTTCCCCATTCATCATTATCAGTGTATTTGTTATTGCTGTTACTGGCTTTAGACAATGCCTAAGTTTTCTACCCCAGTAATCGGTAGCGTCATTACGCAATACCCAGCCAAAGTGTAATGGTATTAAATTTCCTATTATTCCGCCCCAACACAACATAACGCCTCGTATGCCGGCCTCGTATGCCGGAATTTGCAATAGCTTGAAGTGCAGATTTGGAGTCTGTGAAGACTGCCCATTCCCGCGGTGTAAGATCAACGGTGTGTTGTAGAAAGAAAAGGATGACATAGAGTTCCGCAGCTGTGGAGGAGGTTGGATGTGAAAGGCGTCGTCCTTGCACTACGCCTTCGGATGGTATGACGAATGCTCAGACGGACTTGTTGTTTCGGGATGCGCCATCTGTATATGCTGCCGTAAACGTAGAAAACTTCTCGTCTACCAGAGCAGGAAAATGGGCTCGGAGGACTTGAGGGGGGACCTGATCTCTTCTTTCCAGAAGGTTTGGATGGCTTACGAAAGTCGGCGGTACCGGCAGACACCGGGGAGCTTCCGGATGTATAATGTCCTGAGCTATGAAGCCAGTGAGAGTCTGGCGTGTCCTCTGCGCTACTCGATAGAAGTCGCTTTCAGGTCCAAAGCTACAATTGTAAGGGTAATTGTTTAAAAGATAACGAACAGCCAGGTTCTGAATTGCTTCGATAGCGTTTCTGTAAGTGGCCTGGTATGGAGCCCATATCGCCGAAGCATATTCTAGATTTGGTCTTAGCAGTTGAAGGGCACTGACACTATATTTATTGCATAAGGATCCTAGTGTGTGGCTTACGTTGGAGATGAGTGACGTACAAGAGGTGCTCAACAAGAACAACAACTTTATTAGGAGATGATGGATGGGGAGTTTCATCGCCGGGTATAGCGATACTCTAGCTATACCCCATTGCTGGATGATGTGGGGAATGAAATAATTAGCCCTTTCACAATAGGGATCGAAGTCCTATGGTATCCAGAAAAGTGAAGAGAGCTTTGAGGGCAGAGCGTTGGTAGGCTGGATGTGGCCATGGACCAAGCAATTTTGTGCAAGAGAGGGGACGGGAATACTGGTTGTTAAGGGGTTCGGAGAGTACGGTTCGGGAAGGTTGGTAGTATGGGCAATGGAGAAGAATATGTTCTAGATCTTCTACAGCACCGCAATGAATGCGCTGTAAAAGACGCAATCTATGAATGAGGTGCTTAGCCCAAGACATGTCGAATGAAAACTGTACACCAAGGCACTCATATGAAAGTACTCGCTGGATTAAGTATGATCTCGAACGAGTGGAGAACTTTTCTTGAGTTCCCCCTTTCGTTCACTTTGTAAACAGTTTGACAAAGGCTGTGCTGTACATTGCGCTCCCATTTGACAGTCTGTCCCGTGCAATAATTACAATTGTTACTTCCTACTGGCGACACCCAGGGTTGAGGCAAACGATGAAACAAAGACGATTCATAATAGCAGCGTTCATACCAGTGTACATATTACTGGTAATCTAGGATTGGCGGGAATGAATCGCGGCATCGTCTCCAAACACTTTGTCAATGCAAATATACATTAACGTACGTTTATATGCATTTATATCTTTTAAAAAATCTCGCAGATTCCTCCTGAAGACTCTTGGAAGTGTCGGACCGTCAACATCACCCTCATGTACAACAACAGCAGTGCTGCATTCAATACCACGCATCCTGCAGGAAGTGCCCCAAGAACGAATTACTCATTCTCAACAGAGCCGTATACCTCGTGGAGTATTAGACTCCGCTTGGAGACTCCTGACGGAGAACCAGGGGATTGGACTCCCATACAAGATGTGACCTCCGCCCCCGAAGGTAACACGCAAGCTCACCGTTGGTAGAGATATGTAACCCCCACACCGTTAATCTAACTTGTTACTCTCATTCTTTCTTCTATTATTTTAAAATGAACGCGATGCGTCTAATTAAATGAACATCTAACATCTTTTAAAAAATCCTCGTCGTATTCTCTCGTGGAATATTTTGCAAGACTTATCGTGCACGGATTCGAGGCGGATTTCTTAATGACCATTTGCGGTGATGTAAATGAAAGACACGAACCGAAGTCCGTAATTGGATACCAATTGAAACTATGAAACTATGGAACTATGAAATTTAGGGTAAGGTAGGGCAATATGAGGCAGAAATATGCAATTGAAAATGTAATTTTTATTTTTATTTCTTTTATTTAACAAAAAAAATAGAAATAGGCACATTATCAGAGGTCCAGAACTTCTTACCTGTAAATACAGTACGGACGTAGCCGGTCTAAAATAAGACACCAGAACAAGAAATTCAAAAAATACGTATCGTCTCATCTTGCCCCAGCCTTGAACTCCACTGCGTGCCTGTTCTTCTTTCATTTTTCTTCCTTTCCTTTCCTTCTTTTTGTTTATCTTCAGTTTCTTCCTTTTTTCTTTCATTTCGTTTATTTTTCAGTTTCTTTTCCCGAATAGCAAGCTGGCAATAGCCTTGCTGACATTTCCTCTTTTCCTTTCGCTCTATTAAACATATCCCCCCCCCCTCCCCGCTCAACCTTCAAGGCAAGATGAGACGTTGCGTTGAGCAACATGAGTCACGCCGTCGTAATGAACTATACAAATTATTTTTTTTTTTTGCGATCCAAGCTGAAAAAGTAAAGCCTGTAGGCCCCTACGCAGCCCACTTGAGCCCACCGCTCAAATGACGTGCAATAAAACCACACGAAACCAGGTGCTATTTTACTTCACCGTTCCTCGCAAACAAGGCACAGCCAGTCTGATGCGTCGCTGGTATAGCTATAATTTTTGGGTGCGCTTCTGTTTTTCTGGAAATAGCCTATGAAACAGGAAAATTAGCTTAGAAAGTCATCCCCATATCATCGTCATCATGTATCTCTCTCTCTTAACTTAGAAATCCTAGGCCATATGCAAAAAAAACAAAGCTCTGAGGAACAAGCGTAAACCCACCTAATAGTTGACTTATCAGTTTCAAAATTACATTAAATTTAAACTGTATTAAACTTAAATTACATTAAACTGTCGCGTCTTGCCCTGTGATTGATTGATTGATTGATTGAAAGAAAGAAAAAAGTGGGGATATAATCGGATGCATTATTTTTGTGTTGAACACCGGAAAGCAAGAGTGCCCATATTTTTTATATATCTAGATATAATAATAATAAGTTTATTCACACTACTGTGAATGAATAGATGAATACAGATGAATCCCGCCATTTTCGGAGGTGAACCCATACACCAATGCGGACAATTCTTATATGCAATAGAGCGGACGTGCAAAGCCACCTATGAGTAAAGTTGCAAGTTGCCTGAAGCAACTCGTCTCTGAGACTGGCGGCGTCGAGCACAAAACGTAACATCTTGCCCCCTGTCTCATCTTGCCCGCCAGCTTACCCTACTTCTCTCTATTCAGAACTGTTTAGTTTCTACAAATACTAACTGTAGGAATACGGGTGGAGTTGACCTTTGGGAGCTGGTTGCGGAGGATGTCAGCGAAATTTGGAATTTTACGTATAACGTGAATGTGTGAGTCCACCGTTTTCTCTTTCGTCAGAGAGCATGCTTAACCACGCAGGTAATAATTCAGTCTTTGCCCTTGAGGTGTTTCAACATTTTTTGCCTCTTGGGGGGGGCTTCAGAAGGAGTAGAAGGAGCGCACTTTCATAATTACCGGTCTCGTCGGTTCCGAGAAACAAGGGAAGCAGCACATGCTACTTTGCGGGACCCCTTGACGCAGCAGGACGAAATGAAACCTACACTGTTAAAACAGAACTTCACCACATAGCACGCTCCTAGCCAACCATCATTCCGAATGATATCATTCTGTGCATTGATTTGTTGAAAATGAGAGGAGGCGCCTATCTGGGACAGATTATCTTGTCCCAGATAGGCGCCTCCCCCTGTTTTGAACAAATCATGACACAGAATGATATCATTTGGTATGATGGTTGGTTAGGAGCGTGCTATGTGGTGAAGTTCTGTTTTAACAGTGTATCGGAAAGTTTGAAACTATGCCAGCACAGGCAATCCTAAAAACAGAAAAAAAGCTCGGATAACGAAAGTCGCGAAAGGTAACCACGCGGAAGCCAGTTACCGCCTGTTCAAACGCGAGTACATCCTCAGAGCTCTGCCCTTTTCTTGACGATGTCTCTCTCTCTACGATCTGTTAATGTAGAACTTACTAATGTTCAGGTTTATTTTTCAGCGCCCCCTGCGCCCACCGGCCTTGTGGCAACAACGCTATCAGGGAAGAACATTTCCTTAACCTGGGTCGCTCCCTACCCACCTTACGGTGTCCTCGACTATTACAACATTGTGTTTCGACGAAGAAATTCCACAGCGAGTAGGACAAAGCAAGTCTACCCTAACCAAACGCTGTGTCATGGAACGGCAGACACGAAAAAGCAGTGCTTTACCCTAGATGGTCTTGAACCAGATACGAAATACTACATTAAGGTAACCACTCGTGTGGTGCAATTCTTATTATTTATTCTGGGGTTGTACGTGCAATGTAAAAAATAGGATTTCGGATGCTTACGACTTGGAGGAGGACGTTCTCTCCCCCGTACTCTCCTGAGAAGGCCGCCTCTGATTCTAACATTGCATTCGAGACAGTTTCTTATCGATTATCCTCACTCTATTGTGGAAAATTTCCAACGAACATCGAACTCAGGAACATCGACGACAAAAGCGGTAGATACAAAACAACGACAACAATAGATGATGACGATGAGATAGGAGGGGGTAGGTGTGTAATTATTAAGAAAAAAAAAGGAAAGGAAACGTTAGCCAGGCAAAGAGCTGGCTTGCTGTCGAAAAAAAAACAGGAAGAAATGGAAAAAAGGAAAAGAAGAATAAGGAAGGTAAGGAAAGAAAGAAAGAAAGAGGCACTAGAATAATGTTACATGCAGTACATGTTATAGCAAGCCCACACCGTGGCTAACCTTTCCCTTCCCTTTTTTCTTACTTTGCATTAAACATATCCCCCCCCCCCCACCCCACCCGAGTGATGTCAATTTCGTAGTTGTTCTCCTTTTTGGTGTTCATAACGACTCAATTAAGAATCGTTTTCGATGCCTCGGCGCATGAGGCCTTCACTATAGGTCATTAAACGGCAACTTTCACGCTGGGCCAAACCTCAACCCAGACATCATGATTGTAATACTAAACTTCAGGCTATACCCAGTGACGTTGATAAGCGAGTGTACCAAAGGCTTTCCTCCAAATATTGATTTGTTAAGAGCATCGTGACGCTCTCAGACTCTTGTGGTACGAAATGACACCTTTAACTTTATGAACCGGAGAACACGTTTTATAGGTGCTGGCTGCCAACAAGGGAACAGTTCTAGGACGTCCGTCAGAAGAAAGAGAAGCAGAAACAAAAATACTGCGTAAGTTGAAGAATAGCCAGGAATAGCCAATGACAATCAGAGAACGGACGACATACTGAAAGTATACTTGCTTTTTTATAGCTCCTGGTGCGCCGAGAGGGTTATCTGCCACGAGGCGAAATGAAGACAGTATCAGGGTAGTCTGGAAAGAACCGGTGGAAAAAAACGGGGTTCTCAGCAATTACAGGGTAAGTGACATGTTGTGAGATCGTGCTTTTAACGTGGTCGGAACACTACCCTTCACGACACGGAGTTACTCTCACGTTTCGAAGCCCCCTTATAGCAATGCAGGAGAGTCGCTGAAAGCAGGTGTGCTTATTTGTCTCTGTTTTATTACCAATATAAATGCCTCACATCGCGAACCTGCTTGCAGCTGAACACGTCATTGGTGCATTCGTATGACGCGGAGCTGCTGGAAGCAAGTCGTCCAAACTCTGCTGTGTTGCCTACCTCCGTTCTACGGTATGACCTAAAGCCTCTGTTCCCAGGCTGCACTTATAATGTGTGCGTCGAAGCCAGCACAAGAGCAGGCTTCGGCCCCCCTGACTGCAAACAGATCACCACTAGAGCATCAGGTACGTTTGCATGTATCACGTGACTAACGTGAAATCTAGAACCAGCAGATCGCGATAGAGCATTACTGTAAGCTTGACACTTGGTAGACCTTGATAACCCATCCATTCTTGCGCGGGAAACCAAGTGGGGCGCACGGAAGCATCTCGAATTCTGGTACATAAAGAAAACAAAACATACTGTCAACAAGCACCCTGGCCCTCTCCCATACTGTTACACCCCACTGCAGTAGCTGATAGGACGGCTCACTTCTGATGATGGGACCCGTATGGGACCCGAAACGTTAAGTATAATGTTGTCTACTGTGTTGCTTACCGGTGCGCTGAATTTATTAAACATATGCTGTGAGCTTGAATTTTCTTCTGATCTGGCCTCCTTAAGAGGTGACAAAAGATACAGCTTAACCTACTCGAAGCAAAGTGGCACACTTGGAAAATTCGATATACGATAGTTGTTAAATTCGTAGCCTTCATTATACATCGAACTGGTAATTCAGTCATTTCACGGCAGTACGTAGTAGTATGTAGTAGTACGGTTTTACGTTGTACTAATACTACACCCTTAAAAATGGACTTCCCCGCATAGCACGCTCCTAGCCAACCACCCTTCCGAATGATATGGTTATCTGCCCTGATTTGTTGAAAACGGGAGGCGTACGCCTTTTCTGTGTCACTTATGCTGTTCATAATTTTCACAGAAAAGGCGTACGCCTCCCGTTTTCAACAAATCAGGGCAGAAAACGATATCATTTGTGATGATTGTTGGCTAGGAGCGTGCTATGCGGGAAAGTTCACTTTTAAGAGTGTAGTGCGGGAACGTGCACTAATGCGCTTTGCTTCTTTCGCAACACAGTTCCAGTGGTAGAAGCTGAACCTAGATTGGAAAGAATCACGAAGAACACAGTTCGCCTGACACTGTCCCCAGTCTCATTCAAACATGGACCCATCAGGTAATCATCCTCTCCCAAATTTTCATTCATCCACGTTGACATCATCGGTGTCCTCATAACCGCTGAGCTCGACAATCTCTTTATTCCTATTCGATATAACGCAGCAACTACTACGTGCTCGTTGTACGCGGCTACGACGACTACCAGGGCAACGTGACACCTGTTTCATACCAGGAGGCCCGTGACCAAGACCTGCCCTACTACATGGCGGCTCGAATGAACCCGGAGGAGTTGAAAGAAGACAGGGTCTTTGTCGCTGGCGATGATTCCGTGGTGGGAGGATACCACAATGTTCCTCTGGAGCCTACAACTCCGTACCGGTTCGCTGTGCTGGTTGAGAGCAACTTTTCTGGAGTGGGTAGTTCTTTCGAAGTACATCGTGCTGTCCACAACCTACAACACACGCTTAGAAATGAACTTCACAACATAGCACGCTGATAGCTAACCATCACCCCGAATGACAATGTTCTCGCCCCTGATTTGTTGAAAACGGGAGGAGGAGCCTATTCTGTGCTCATTATGCACGACACAAAATAGACTCCTCCTCCCGTTTTGAACAAATCATGGGCGAGAACGTTGTCATTCGGGGTGATGGTTGCCAAAGAGCGTGCTATGTGGTGAAGTTGAGTTACAAGAGTGCAGTGTACTTCAGTAAACTACCTGATTTAAATCCTTGCTCTCAGTGTAGCGCTGCAGCAGTAAGTCATATTCAGAACACTCTCAGGACAGTTGCTGTCCATCAGTTAATTACCTTAACGTAATTTCAGGATGTTGCGTATGCTTATCGCTTAACTCAGCCTGTTGTGGGTAAGTTCCACCTGCCCTTCGTCTTGTGTCTACGTAGCCAAACCGTAGTTTTACGTGTTCTGTGACAGTGGGACATCTTGCTATTCCTGGAATTGTGCTCTCTGCCCTGGCAATGTTTCTGCTCATACTCATATTCGTGGCAGCGATATTATACTACCGGAAGTGAGTACATAAGTGATCCTGTTGTAAATACGTAACTAGGAGCTAGGAAGGGAGTTGCCTCAGGACAGAAGCCGCTGATATTTCGAACGGAGACTGTTCTTCTTCGGGGCACCGTCCTCATCATTGGCAGGGTATTTAAAGGGTCATGTTAGGTTCGCATGAACCTTCAAACACGTCACACCTAGCCCTTTAAATACCCTGCCAATGATGAGGACGGTGCCCAGAAGAAGAACAGCCTCTGTTCGAAATATCGGCGGCTTCTGTCCTGAGGCAACTCCCTTCCTCCATCTCTACCGGTTCGCTGGATTTCTACCCATCTACTAACTAGGAGCTATGTAGCCGTCGGTGACACTTGCCTCACCATGTCGCTGATACCAGGAACGGCTGGACCCTAATCCCATGGTTTTAGTACAATGCACATTTTGTTGCGGCCTTGCAAACTTCTTATCGCTACGTTCGTGTCGCATTCGTTTTAGGCGCAGGCGAGCTACTCCTTCCAGGAGCAATAAATTAATGGTTCACGAGCTCAAGCAAACATTGTCCGGACCATCGAAATGTAGGTCTTCTGTATACACTAGCAGGATAAGGACTTGGACGATAAAGGGTTTCTATCGACAGTCAGTGTTCTTTACTTACCACCGTGTTATCACGTGGCTTCTCAGTGGGCGATGGCAACGTGTCTGGATCCCGAATGGCTCTGAACGTGGAAGACGTCGACCTGAACGCCGTGGAGCCAATCCAGAACAACGGTGGCACATCCGTGCCAGTAGCTGTGAAAGACTTCAAGTTACACGTACAACGATGTCGAGAGAATGGTAAACTTGAGGAAGAGTATATGGTACGTTTTTGGGTTCTTGCGGTCCAATAAGATTAACTGAAATACAGCTTCATCGTGCTGTTGCCATGCAGAGCGTTGGTCGTGGTCAACTGTATCCTTGGGAAATTGCCAAGAAGCCTGGGAATATATCCAAGAACCGTTACGGGAATATCCTACCCTGTAAGTCTATAGTGATATACTGATATAATGATATTACTGCGATAATTACTTACACCAGCGCGTTTGGCTCAACCTGAAGCACAACTTATCTCGTGTGTTGTACAGTCAGAGCCAGGGTACTCTTATTGAACAGGAAAGATGTGCTGAACATCGTATTACGTTGAACCCGAACATGCGTTGTTCATTACGAAGCCCTTACACGACGACGTATTGACAAAAATCCGAAAGGTAAAACAATGTTGCAAAGGGTATTGGAACGAAACGCTTCAAGCTCACGACGAAAGATAAATATACTTTACACTGTGGTAACAATAGTCATTGGCCTCTGTTGACAACAATATTGTTGTCAGTCGAATGAACGTGAACGCAATCCAACAAACCGAGCACAAAACAACAACAACAACAACATTGCTTTGCAGCATTGTACATGTCTCAGACTTCCGGCGCACGTGAAAAGAACCGTAGATGGGCGAAATTTTCCGCAGTCCTGCCCTGCGTGGCAAACAGGCTGACACGCCTTGCGCGTAAATCTGTTCCTATTACCTAATTTACTAATTTACCTAATTTACTAACTAACTACTACCTAAGAACAAGGACGAACAAAAAAAGACTACAGCATGATTGCACGAGTGTAATGATTTTGTTCCCACCTTCTCGTTTTGAGACCTGTTGTGCAGGTCTATAAAGGGACAATGTGCTTCCCGGATATAACGATGATTTCATCTCTTCTCAGACGACCACTCCCGGGTTGTTCTATCACGGATCTCTGGCCCTGACTCGGACTACATCAACGCCAATTACGTTCCCGTATGCGAACTATAAGTACTCTTTACGTCTATACAGTTAAGTTGCGTCATTGGTTGCGGTCACGTTAACCGTTTTTGTGTCGTTGTAGGGTTACAATAATCCCAGAAGATACATCGCCACACAAGGTGAGCATCGTCTTATGTGGGGTAGAAGGAAGTCAGCTCATAGAACCCCACGTGGCAGAGAGATGTTACTTCCTGTAATTCCTGTATTTCGGTCCCCCATGTCCAGATCGCAGCACCATGAAGCCGACAAAGCTCCACCCATTAATTAAGGCTTACGTCACTCGAAAGCAGAAACGACTCGCGTATTCGCTTCTTTTTTCTTTCTTTTTTTTTTTTTTTGTCGTTTATTTTAAAAGCCACGAGGTAGTGCTCGATGGAATCTATACTGTCCAGTCCTCTATCCAGTCTTCTATTCGTCCAGAGTTCTGTCCACATTTAATTTTAGGACAAGGCGTGTCGTAACTATTCCTTTACAGTTCTTTCTCGGAACAGAGCTTCACCGCACCAGATGTTCCCACGAATAATGGTGTTACCGCTTCTCTTTCGAGGGGAGGAAGAGGAGGCGTGCGCCCTTTTGTGTCTATTTGAATATATGATAATTGGTGAAGAAAGGCGTACACCCCCCCCCCCCCCGCGCTCATCGAATCAGAAGCGATAACCCTATCAATCTTGCCAATGGTTGGCGCAGAGCGTGCTATGCGGTGAAGCTCCGTTTTCAGAGTGTGAAAACAGCGCTGTTTTTCGTTGATATGTGTTTCGTCAATGCGCGGATACCTCGTCGAGTGCACTCTAAAACCAGAGCTTCACCGCATAGCACGCCCTGCGCCAACCATTGCCACGAATGATAGAGTTACCGCTTGTGATTCGAGGAGGGAGTGGGGCGTACGCCTTTTTGTGGCAATTTGGATACATGGTAATTGCCACAAAAATGCGAAACCTTTGTCTCTCCTCGAATCAAAAGCGGTAACCTATCATTCGAGGCAATGATTGGCTCATGACGTGCTATGCTGTGAAGTTCTGTTTTTAGAGTGTGCTAATAAGGAAACACAAGCTTATGCCTTAATTGTCACACGGAAGGTCCAAAGTCAATGACCACCATCGACTTCTGGCGAATGGTATGGGAAGAAAAGAGCTGCAAGATCGTCATGCTCACGAACCTAAAAGAAAAGGAGAAGGTATAGGTGGCTTCATTGTTAAAAAGAAACACTTATTAATCATAATTTATTCGTTGACTCAATTGCGCAGGTGAAATGCGAGCAGTACTGGCCAGAGTCAACACAAAAGTACGGACTCGTCACTGTCCGCACGGACAAAACGGAGACTTCCGTCGACTTTGTAGTCCGGGAGTTTACCGTAACTAATGTAAGCTTTTCGCATAGGTATTATGGACAGATTATGTAACGACAGTAAGGATTCGTGCTTAGGAGAAAGAAAAGAACACTCGTCAGGTCGTGCAGTTTCACTTTACGACGTGGCCCGATCACGGGGTTCCAGTTTACCCTGATGCGATGCAGCCTTTTATGAAACGGGTGAGAGAGATACGTCAGACGGACACTCATCCAATCATCGTTCATTGTAGGTGAGGCAAATATTAAGATTATGCACGCATGGGCGTTCCCGGGATTTCTTTCCAAGGGGTGCAAGAGTGCAAAGCCCCACCACCCTACCACATCTTTTTCTGCACTCTTAGAAATGAACTTCACCACATAGCACGCTCCTAGCCAACCATCATCCCGAATGGCAACTTTCTCGCCCTTGATTTGTTGAAAACGAGAGGTGGAGCCTATTTTGTGTCATTATGCACGGCACAAAATAGGCTCCTCCTCCCGTTTTCAACAAATCGGGGGTGAGAACGTTGTCATTCGGGGTGCTGGTTGGCTAGGAGCGTGCTATGTGGCGAAGTTCATTTTTAAGAGTGTGGAGCTGGACGTTGCGAACTCTGTGGGTGTTCAGAGGTTCCTACACTCTTAAAAATGAACTTCACCGCATAGCACGCTCCTAGCCAACAATCATCTCGAATGATATCGTTATCTGCCTTGATTTGTTGAAAACGGGAGGCGTACGCCTTTTTGTGACACTTATGCTGTTCATAATTGTCACAAAAAATGCGTACGCCTCCCGTTTTCAACAAATCAGGGCAGATAACGATATCATTCGAGGTGATTGTTGGCTTGTAGCGTGCTATGCAGTGAAGTTCATTTCTAAGAGTTTACCATGACATCTGAGAATAATCATTACAACCTGTGACAAACAGCGCACTATTATCTCAAGCGACCTTAAGAGTTCCAGGGAGGGGGCACGGCCCCTTGCCACCCTCTCGGCACGCCCATGTATGCAAGTACATCTCTGCTTGATGACTCTGGTAGCATCGCGTCCTGGTGTATCTATAACATTGACCATTGCCATTATTTCATGACGTGAAACGCAGTGGAGGAATTGGCCGAACAGGGACGTTCATTCTATTGGACAGCATGATGGACCAATCAGAGAAAGAGGGACAAGTCAACCTCGTGGAGCAATTACGTGCAATGAGGCAGAACCGCATTAACTTGGTCGAATCATTGGTAACGCCTGTCCATACGCATAACAGGAATACCGCGTTGTACGTTTCAACTAATAAGTGTTGTGCGTTATAACAGGACCAATACATGTTCGCTCATCATGCCCTTGTGGAGATCTTGTGCTCCAAGTCCCACAAGATGACTGTCCAAGAGTTCACGGAACGGTTTCACATGCTCAGAGTGCGGAGCCCAGATTCTGGAAAAAGTACAGTAGAGGAGGAGATTGAGGTATGTATTGTATCGTTATAACCGGAACAGTAGTATTCCCTTGACCATACAGACTGTACAGAATTACCAGACTTGTACAAAACGCAACGTATTTTGTGCAGGAGCTCAATTCGACTAATCTACCATCCAATGTAACCTACAAGGCTGCCACGAGTCCACAGAATACGACAAAGAACCGCGCTCAAAACATCCTTGCAGGTTTGAACGTTAACACTAAAGTACGGCCTTAATCGTTGCTTTCTAATGTTTACTTAAAACTGTAACTATACTATACGAACTTTATGTCCTGCAGTTTTGTGTATGCCGTCACTTCTTTTCGCTGCAGTTGACGCAAGGAGGCCCTACCTGAGTGTCCCTCCAGATAGTGGTCGCACAGATTACATAAACGCCGTCTACGTTGATGTAAGAGCTACATGAAAGTTTATCTCTTTCGTCAATAGAAGCTTTATTCTGAATATCGTTACCACGTTGAGCCTTCGTTCTGATGCAGGGCTTTAAAAGACGCAACGCCTTTCTGGTAACGCAGTTCCCGTTGCCCGACACCATTGGAGACTTCTGGCAGATGGTGGCTACAAGCAACGCTAGAGCGATTGTCACCTTAGATAAGCTAGATTTGGCAGATGAGGTTAGCGACACTGTGTTCCATGAACTGTACTTGTGTGACAGCATTCTACAAACTGCAACCAGAATGCAGATCCTGAATCTCCTGAGTTATTGTTTACGCTGTGTTTTCAGAGGTGCCCACAGTTCTGGCCAGACCTGAACACAACTGCCAAGTATTACGGTTCCAAGGTTCAAAACGAAGGAACGAATATCGAGTCCGGGATCGTCGTTCGGACGTTCAGGGTCGAACAGACCGGGGTACGAAGGGTTATAAAATGTATATTTTTTCGAAATTGCAAGAGAAAATATTACGGTGTTGCAGTTGAAGAAAACGCAGAGAATAGTACGCCAGTTCCACTTGCAAGAATGGCCGCTGTCCAACGTTACTCCGCCATCTTGTGACATCATGCTGGACCTTATTCAGAAGGTGGAACGATGGCAGAGGCAGTCGAAGAATACGACACTTATTGTGCAATGCATGTGAGTAACACTGTAGTCTGCAACTCTTATTGATCTTGTTGATAGATTAATGGGAGTATTATTGGGGACGAACCTCCTCCCGCCATAACGTCATGGATGTTTGTAACATACACTCTTAAAAATGAACTTCACCTCATAGCACGCTCCTAGCCAACCATTATCTCGAATGATATCGTTATCTGCCCTGATTTGTTGAAAACGGGGGGCGTACGCCATTTCTGTGACACTTATGCTGTTCATAATTGTCACAGAAAAGGCGTACGCCCCGTGTTTTCAACAAATCAGGGCAGATAACGATATCATTCGAGATAATGGTTGGCTAGGAGCGTGCTATGCGGTGAAGTTCATTTTTAAGAGTGTACACTCTTAGAAATGAACTTCACCACATAGCACACTCCTAGCCAACCATCACCGCGAATGACAACGTTCTCGCCCCTGATTTGTTGAAAACGGGAGGAGGAGCCTATTTTGTGCTCATTATGCACGGCACAAAATAGGCTCCTCCTCCCGTTTTCAACAAATCTGGGGCGAGAACGTTGTCATTCGGGGTGATGGTTGGCTGCGAGCGTGCTATGTGGTGAAGTTCATTTTTAAGAGTGTACGAACCGGTACTCCTTTTTTTTTTTTTTTTCCCTTTACAACACATCATATCTTGCAGAAACGGTTGCACAAACAGCGGGTTGTACTGCGCTTCGAGCATCGTCTGCGAACAGCTGAAGACGGAGCAGGAACTGGATGCGTTCCGAAGCGTTCAGACGATCCGGAGCAGCCGACAGCAGTTCGTCCGTGACCAGGTACGGGATCCTTCAAAGTGGTTATGATGACTCATACGTGACGTACATTTTGTAGTCCCAGTACGAGTTCCTCTATGACGTGGCCCTGGCTTTCCTGGACGGATTCGACGCGTACTCCAACTTCCAGTGATACTTCCGCACGTGACGAGCTCACCACTCGTGAGACAATATACGTAGTATTGCAATAGACAATACATATGTAGCGTAATATTTAAAGTAGCACAGAAGTCATTTTTAACACCCAGTTTTCTTCCTATAAAACTGTTAAGTAGGCCAGTAAGATGCACCATGCGAAGTAATTTACACGACGGAGTCATGTATCACGACGATAGTTATCGCAGAAATTGAATTTAAAATACGCCGCAAAAAGCGACCGTGCGCAACGGTGGTGAAGAGCAGTACCAGCCTGTGATCTGCCTGGAACCTCGCGCTGACGCTATAAGGAGAAGGCTCGCTGATTGGCCTAGAGAAATGTTGTCTGGTACTCCGCTGTCGTCTGCTACTCGGCTGTTCGGGGTTCTGATAAAGCCTTTCTCCTTGCTCGGTAATGCTTCGGCCGCTCCTCCTATCCCCAATTCTCCGGGAAAACTGGCAAAACAGGTTTATGGCGGCAAAGGGACAAGGCGCTGACCCCCACTGACCGGCAAACCAGAACGAGTCTCCTTATGCCGTCATCGGTGACGTGCCATCATACCTCCTCATCCTCGTTATAGCTGGAGTGGCGAGTTAAGGGTGAAGGCGCGGAGCTATGTTTATGTGAGTTTTTTTCTGGGAAACAAATTGCACACATCAAAACCTTTCGCGCTATTCGGTATAATGACACACACACTTCCATCAGATGTCTTAAACTGAAATTTTTTTGGATGGCCCTCTGTACTCCTTTAAAGCGTCCACAAGAGGGTAATTTTGGATTCGCTATGTCTGCATGTATCAGAACATTTCATCGGCCATCGCGACGACGCATGATGCGAAGGAGTCAGCTGAAAGCAGCTTCTGTCCCTTTGCGCGATAGAGTACTGTGAGACGCTGTGCTATTAAATGCTTGGCTGTAGACTTGACGTGAGATGAAATGGTTCTGCATTTGCACGTTTTGTTACAGCGCTGTGTTCTCGTAAGTGTTCACCGCATATTTCGCGACAAGCCCTATAGGGTTGAACTGCGCCCACAAATCTAACGACGTTTATGATTGCCTTACGCAGGCGCGCGATACTTTCGAGAGCGGATGTGTCGTATACACTCGTCGGAGTCGAGAACACGAAAGAGCTTTCAAAAGCGCACAAGTAAGATAATGGCGCCAACAAAGCATGTAAATCGGCTCCGTCTGCCTGGCATCCGCCATCTTCTCTTACGCGCCCCATTCTCAATGTGAACGACTCTACGCCATCACTTGGCGGAGATATGTCTCTTTGACTGCAGCTCTTGTGTTGCCTAGTATAGTGTTTTTCTTTTTATTCTTTTTAGGCAGTTAATACTACTACTACACTCTTAAAAATGAACTTCACCGCATAGCACGTTCCCAGCCAACCATCATCTCGAATGATATCGTTAGCTGCCCATGATTTGTTGAAAACGGGAGGCGTACGCCTTTTTTGTGACACTTATGCTGTTCATAATTGTCACAAAAAAGACGTACGCCTCCCGTTTTCAGCAAATCAAGGCAGATAACGATATCATTCGAGATGATGGTTGGCTATGAGCGTGCTATGCGGTGAAGTTCGTTTCTAAGAGCCCTTTCACTACCACCACCACCATCGTTTCTAAGAGGGTAGTATACTGCATTGCACTTCATTCGTCTTATTACGCCATCGGTACCGGCAAGCCTATATTGAATGATTGGCAAAGACACTCACTCTTAAAAATGATGGTGGTGGTGGTGGTGATGGTGGTGGTGAAACGTCACCACTAACGCCCTGAGGAATGTACGTCCTTTGCGGACTTCTAAGGGAACTGTACCGACATATGTATGAGAGGGTTCCTGACAAGGCTGAAATCCTTGCCTCTCAGCTATACTTGTCCTGAACGAGGACGCATTTTATCCAGGACGGAAAAGAGTGTCGAATGACGGAAACGAATATCTGGCGAATGGGAAGCCGCACGAACTGGCTTCCCTTTACGATGTATATGTGTTGAAGATGCATAGAGGTGACTTCCTTCATGCTAATACGTATAGCTTCGACTGCAGGGCTCTCCAAACGTACACTCTTGAAAATGAACTTCACCTCATAGCACGCTCCTATAGACAACCATCATCTCCAAAGAACTGACCTTTTTTTTTTCTTTTTGTTTACCAACAAACGCGTTTTGGAGTAGCCAGTTCTGACTGGGTCGGGACTAACCTCTCCATATTTTTCTTTCTTTTCCAATCCAATCCAATCCAAAGACATCGTTCTTGTTGACAATGGGACGCCTACTTCTTTTTTTGTGCCAATTATGCGTACATAAACGGTACACACACACACACACACACAGAAAGAGACGATGATGAGATCCCGGGGATAAGCGGTTCCAAGAAGGTGTACACCTCCCGTTTTCTACAAATCAAGGGCGAGAACTATGTCATTCAGGATGATGGTTGGCTAAGAGCGTGCTATGAGGGGAAGTTTGCGTTTAAGAGTATACAGGAGCTCTCTCAGCATGGCCGAATTTTCAAGTGTCTGAACACAGCCTTCACCGATTAGGGTACGGCTGAACTGCCTTTCCAACTGCGGCGTGGTGGCAAACCTTCAGCATGTCCTCATCGGCTGTTACCTGCATAAAGTTCCCGTACCAACTATCTCGCAGAAGGAAGTTCAACCTTTCCGCAGTCTTGGCCCCTTACTCCAACCCTGCGCGGCACCGTCAATGCCTGCTCTTATTTCATAACTTCTTGGCGTCTACATTGCTTCCAGCACATTGCTTCCAGCACCGTGTGTCGGAGATTTCCGGCGCATGTCGAAATAACTCCAGGTGGTCGAAATTATCCGCAGTCCTACGCTACGGCACGGGCAGCATGTCGCCTAACTAGGCCCTTACACCTTACGTGTAACATCACGGCACCATTATTATTTTGACGTCTACGGGCCTGCTTCGTCTTCTTTAACCTCACCGCACTACATCACACGTGATGAACTGCATGAACTGCTAACACCGATAGTTATAGGACGCACCCTTATACATATATACGGGGGGAAAAGTAGCCGACGCTCTTTGGCTGCACGTTGAACGTGTGTTCAGTCGTCGACGTTTGGGACTAGTAAAAACTTATACGTATAATCACTCACTAGATATGTGTTCTGTCACATGTGTGTGTGCGTGTGTTATATGTCTCTTTTTTTTTTTTGTCGCCACGTCACTCATATATTAGCCCACGTGCACTGAAGTGTGGTATCGCAATCGTTGCGGTGAAACACCTCATCTCATCGTTGTTCATGTAGTTGTTGTTGTTGTTTAGTATTGGTCTCCCGAAGTATGGCTTACTCGAACATCTCTTGATGACAAGATAAACATAAGTATGGCTCTCGGTTGTTCGTTTAACGTTAAGTTTTGTTTGAAGGCACGCACGATATACTTTACCCAGTGGCGTCACAAGGATGCGCGTCACTCGGTGAGCCGAGCTCTTTGCGTCACACCCTCCTCCCTCCCAGTAACAGTACCCTTTCCCACACCAGGCGATAAACGACAAATAACGATATTATACTACATACAGCCGCCCGGGGGGGGGGGGGGAATCACGTACTCGCAGTGGGCTTCTTTGGCGTTCCGTCCCGTCATCCAGTGCGGACCACGCCCCTCTCACCCCTCTCACCCCCCCCCCCCCTAGTGACGCCGCTCCTTCACCCTAATTCCAACTAGTAAATCGTGCTGATGACAGACGATACCCTCCCTGAACTCTGGCTCGAACTGCTTGTCTTGTCTCTCTTTTACAAACACTCGCACGTATATACGGTAAGATCACGTGAACACCTTTCGCATCCAACGAATAAAAAAGAAACTAAAGAGTGACACACGTCGCTGTACAAAAATGTAGCGGACACAGACGCGCATATACCGCGTTATATCCGGAGCCTTGCAACCAGGAAACGGCAAGGCAAACCCAAGACGGGAAGTATGAGGTCACAGCTTCCCGCACCTTCTCTTTGTCTTTTGCCCATCGTAAAAGGGGGGGCATCATCACTCCAAGACCCCTCCCTGACCAATTACACTTCATTCCGCCACTTCTGGGACACTTAACGGGTCCACACTTGTGTCTATCTTCGCAGCCGACGTTTTCCTATGTTTTCGCTGGATTGACGGATGCTCGTTGCTGGCGAACACATAAGAGAAGTGACAGAGGCCTCGTTGTTTGGATAACATCATATTGTTCGTTGGACGAAGATGTGTTGGTAGCAAGGTCGCCGAGTGTGTGTTTTCAAAGTGGAGTGATATGGTGATGTCTTCGTGATGCGTCGCTGTCTCGCGCTCTGCTGTTTTGTCGTGTCTGGTTGGATTGGTGGCTTCTGTGGTGACGGTGAGTGTTCGTTCCGGACGGTTTGTCTCGTGTTTTCCTTTGTCTCGTGTCGGCTCTTGTATTACACTTCAACGAAAGGTAGTGTACACATTACAGTACATGTTACCTTTTTTGTGTGCAGGAACACCGTCAGTGATGCGATGTATAGTTAGATATTTTTCGGCGTAATAACGGACGTTTTCTTTCCCTTTCCCATTCTATGTAACACAGTGTGACTATCGGCAATGTCTAACTGTTACCTTGGCTTCCATGCACTCTTAAAAATGAACTTCACCGGATAGCACGCGCCTAGCCAACCAACATCTCGAATGATGTCGTTATCTGCCCTGATTTGTTGAAGACGGGAGGCGTACGCCTTTTCTGTGACAATTATGAACAGCATAAGTGTCACAAAAAAGGCGTACGCCTCCCGTTTTCAACAAATCAGGGTAGATAACGATATCATTCGAGATTACGGTTGGGTAGGAGAGTGCTATGCGGTGAAGTTCATTTTTAAGAGTGTGGGCGCCCCGAGAACCAACGGGGCTGCATTTATTTTTACTGGATTTTACTGTTCCACACGAAAGCCGGAAAATATTCTCTGCTCCTTTCTTTGTCGGTTCTCACATCTCAGTATTTTCTATTTCTCAGTTAATCAATCAATCAATCGTTTCTTTCATTGTCAGTGCGATTTATTTCACCAAGGCGGGGCTGCACTCTTAGAAATGACGGTGGTGGTGGTGGTGATTGGGCTTGGGCTTGGGCCACTCTTAGAAATGAACCTCACCGCATAGCACGCTCCTAGCCAACCCTCATCTCGAATGATATCGTTACCTACACTGATTTGTTGAAAAGGGGACGCGTCTGCCTTTTTGTTACATTTATGAACAGTAGAAGTGTCACAAAAAAAAGACGAGCGCCACCCGTTTCCAACAAATCACGCAGATAACGATACATTCGGGATTATCGTTGGCTAAACTCTTAAAAATGGACTTCACCGCATACCGCGCTCCTAGCCAACCATCATTTCGAACGATATCGTTATCTGCCCTGATTTGATGAAAACGGGAGGCGTACGCCTTTTTTTGTGACAATTATGCTGTTCACAATTGTCACAAAAAAGGCGTACGCCTTCCGTTTTGAACAAATCAGGGCAGATAACGATATCATTCGAGATGATGGTGGGCTAGGAGTGTGCTATGTGGTGAAGTTGAAGTTATAAACATTCGGTTTCCTGGGAATGTCTCTAGCTCCATACGTGTTTAGCAAACAAGTCTGTTTCAAACAAGTTCCTATAGAAGACTTGAGGTTAAACACCAAAGAAAAATTGCGAATAATAATTTAATAATAATATTATTATTGTTGTTGTTGTTGTTGTTGTTGTTGTTGTTGACTTTGACAAGGCTACGTAGGTAAGCGTTACACATAAATCTTGTTTTAAAAAAAACAAGGAGTAATAACTGAGAAAGAAAAATGTTGTCTCATAAAGTATTTCAAACGCAGGCGAAACCCTTCATACATATAGCTTTTGAAACACACGGAGACGCGACCAGGAACTACCGGCGACACTTCCGGAATAACGCGCGCTATGTCTCACCTTCCTTTCAACGTCGACGTTATGAACACAGGACCGAAAATAACCGCATAGGGTGTGATTTTTTGTTGAAGAGATGAGTAATGTTCAAGAAAACTACATAGAGTCAGGGAGGGGGGGGAGATGGGTTTATTATATTAAAAACTACACTCTTAAAAATGAACTTCACCACATAGCACGCTCCTAGCCAACCATCCTCCCGAATGACAACGTTCTCGCTGTAGATTTGTTGAAAACGGGAGGAGGAGCCTATTTTGTGCCGTGCATAATGGCCACAAAATAGGCTCCTCCTCCCGTTTTCAACAAATCAGGGGCGAGAACGTTGTCATTCGGGATGATGGTAATTGGCCAGGAGCGTGCTATGTGGTGAAGTTCATTTTTAAGAGTGTAGGAGGGAAAGGTTAGCCACCGCTACGGCGGCTTGCTATTCCCAGGAAAGAAAGGGAAAAAGGGAAAGGGACGTTGGTGGTAACGGGTGCAGTGGAGCAGCAAGTGCGGGATGTCTCCTTCAACATCACGGGTGGGGCGCTTCGGTGACGAAAGGTGGCCCATCTTAAAGAGGAGCAGTGGAGCCCGCGCGACAGTCACTCGAAGCCTGTGAAGTGAGGAATCGTCCTCCCTGCACTCTTAAGAATGAACTTCACCGCATAGCACGCTCCTACCCAACCACCATCTCGAATGATAGCGTTATCTTCCATGATTTGCTGAAAACGGGAGGCGTACGCCTTTTTTGTGACAATTATGAACAGCATAAGTGTCACAAAATGGGCTCCTCCCCACGTTTTCAACAAATCAGGGACGAGAACGTTGTCATTCGGAATGTTGGTTGGCTCGGAGCGTGCTATGTGGAGAAACTCATTTTTAAGAGTGTGGGGTACGCTCTAGAAACTGAACTTCACCGCATAACAAGCTCTGCACCAACTATTGCCACGAATGATAGGGTTATCGCTTCTGATTCGAAGACAGAGGGGGGGGGGGGGGGGGACGTACGGCTTTTTGTGTCAATTTGGATATATGATAATTGCCACAAGAAGGCGTACGCCCCTCTCTCTCTCTTCGAATCAGAAGCGATAACCCTATCATTCGTGGCAACGGTTGGCGCACAGCGTGCTATGCGGTGAAGCTCTGTTTTTAGAGTGTAGTCCACGCTCTTGGTGTCGACGAAGAGATGTATCGCAGAGCAGATAAGATAGCAAAGACTTCTGCTTCGATTGATGATACAGTCGGGCATTTTGCATGGGGTCGTTTTGTTACCCTTAACACTTTGTCCCGATACAGGGAGGAAGAAAAAGAGAAAGAAGAAGACATTCATTCAAAAGACAAAATACATTCATGTCAGGTGGGCCCACGTTATTCTACACTGTTAGAGGAGGACAGAAAGCGCTTCAGTAACGACCATTTTTTCTAGCCAAGCCGTTGACCCACCTAAAGCTAAAACCCACCATGCGAAGTGATCCACTCGAAAGATGCATACATATCGCGGAATTCGATTTTGAAAATCGCGATCGAGCGCAACGGTGCCAGCAGACTTGTACGTATTTGGAGTATTGTATTTAAAATACCGTATTTTAAATACAATTTGCGGTATTTTGGTACTCTACTCAATACTTTTTGTTTTGTGTATTTATACTCTATTTAAAATACATTTTATGGTATTTTCTACTCAATACTCTAATTACATATTTTGGATCTCCGTCTCAAACTTTCTGTGTCTCGTCTTTCCATTATCTTGCTTGTTCAGTGGAAATTTCCTGAGTCCCTCGCACTTGACCCGGACATTGGCCCTTCTTGGAAGTCTCCATTTAGAGATTCTGCCCCGTGTGTCCTAATCCTTGACCAGTGAGGGTTCTATTATGTGTGCCCTGACGCGGTGACGCCGAATTCTGACCTCGCTGAGCGGGGACCTGCTAGAATTTTGCTTTGTTCTGGGTCACATATACTTAGTGCAGTTATGTGGTATCGCTTTGTCATCTTTTTGGGACTTCTGTTTAGATGACTCCTGTCACACAGAGGCGGCTTGCGCTAGTGCACCGGGTTTTGATGATTCATGCCACATAGCGACGACTTGCCGCATTGACCAGTGACTTTTTGCGTTCAAGGATAAATAGTATCTTAACTGTACTTCAAATACTTTTTGAAGTATTTTGTACTCTATCTTAATTACTTTAATTTCCATGTATTTATATTCTATCTTAATTGCATTCTAACGTTATTATTTATTATCTTATCTTAAATACATTTTTGAGTATCTTGTACATGTCTGAACGGTGGCAATGCCCGCAAATAGCCGCCACAGTCGCCTTGACGTCATCGCGGTACAACACGCTAACTTTATTGCTTGTTTGGAGAAGCAACAAAAAAACTTTATTTCGGGATAATCGATGGGGAGTTTCATCGCCAGGGCGGCGACACTCTACCCCCATTGCTGGAGGTGAGGCGGGGAATGAAATAATGAGTCCAATAAGGATAGAAGTCCTGCGGTGTCCAGAAAGGCGAAGAGAGCCTTGAGGGCAGTGCCGTTGTTGTGCGCAGCGGCGGTGTCGTATAGCCAGTGAAGTGTAAACTGAGGCGCGACTATTGCTAGCACAGGGGTGGCATCCAATGCATTGCTCCGTAGACGAAAGCGTGCTGGGCGGGCGAACGCAATGCATCCTGGACAGGTCCTGGTCGCACGTCACAGCAAACGTCAAGGCACACGTGACCTTAAAGATGGCGGCGCCCGCGATCGGCGGCCAAACCGTTTGTAAACAATGCGGTTGTTGTTTCTGGACGACGTTTTGGATGTTTTTCGATCACGGTAATTATTTTTATCCGATAATCTCGCAATAAAATGCGCAGTTTTACACATAAAGCCTCGTATTGTTGTTAACTTCCAAATATGTGATGACGACCGCGCGTTAAGACTTACCGAGCCGATGCGATGTACTTAAACTAAGGTGAAATGGGCTACCATGTTGCGGAAGAAGCACCACATAGTTTACGCTGGCAAAATACTGTCATCTCTTGGTGTTATGACGGCGAAAATATGTCGGTAAGCGGCAAAACGACATGTAAACAAAGTCACATGACCTCAAAATGACGTTTTCTATGACGTGCGACCAGGACAAGATGGCAGTTTTGCCAAAAGCACCCGCTTGAGGGTAGTTACAACAATGGCGGGTTTGTGTCACCCCTGTGATTGCTAGTTTGGAGAAGCTTCGTCTGCTACACAGAGAGAGAACTCGGAGTAGAACAGAACCGAAAAAGAAACAAAAGTGCGAAAAGGCGCCAACCCCGATTGGAGCGCGGTCTCTCTTGTGACGGCGATGACATCACAATCCTCCTCCTCCTCGTTTCGGCCTGCAGAGCGAGTCGAGCGAGAACTTGCGCGTCGATGTTCGGGGGCGTTTTATTCCAAGAAAAATACTGCGTACAGAGTATTTTTTTTCTTTTTTTTTTGCGTATGTTAGTTGTCACGTGGAGTTACGTCCTTTCGTAGTTCGCCAGAAACATAAATTATTTTTGTTGTGTAACGAAAACTGCTCTGCGAGAGATGGATTTCTAGTAGAGAGAGAGATAGTGGACGCGCAGCTGCGTTTTGGAACTTGGTGACGCCCGAGTTTGGGGTCTGCTGTTCCATTGCTTTTAGCTGAGGAGTATGTTCCTGTTCTTCGGTTGAATGTCGGCGGAGGGCAGCCTGGGTATGAAGATGGCTCTCTTCGCTCCTCTAAGAATATTCTATAAGTGTCATCCAGCGGTGAGAGGAAAAAGTGATACACTACTGCATAAGATATAAGGAGCAGATACCTCGTCGAGTCACGTAGGGTGACCTTTTGGATCTGCTTCTAATCTCTGGCGATAAAATAAAGTTGTGGTGGAGCTGCTTTGCTGTGGTCGGCCACGCTTAGGCGGGCAACGTCACGACTGTGGAAAAGGAGGGATCGAGCGTCCTGGGCCGACTTCACACGGAACTGCGCCGATATCTGTCTTAAAGCCACCACTTGAGGGAAACCCAGGGACAACACCCAGACATATATGAAGAGTTCGTAGCCAACCACCATCCCGAATGACGTCATTGATTGATTGATTGATTGATTGATTGATTGATTGATTGATTGATTGATTGATTGATTGATTGATTGATTGATTTGATGAAGTTCAGATGAAATGGCATCATTATCTCTCATCATTCTCTACTGATTTCTTGAAAGCGGGAGGCGTACGCCTTTGTGACACTTGTGCTGATACTTTAATATCATCACTCACTAGTTAATGTCTTGACGCGCGATTTAGGTGCAGACGCACGAAGTATTGACTGCACAGAGACAGCTGAGACATTTTTGCAGTCCACCAGCTGCGGGCCCTGCACGTGAGTGGTTCTTTGTATTTTTTTTAGACAAAAAAAAAAATTGTGGTTATACGACTGGGATGTCTTTTTTCGTCAGAGTGCACTGCAAGCATAGTTGTCATAATGACACTGAAGCGGATGTCTTAGGCACTGAGTTCTACGCTCTGGTAAGGTGGATTATTGTGGTATATAATAGTTCAATAGGTGTTAGCACGCTCTTCGAACAGAACTTCACCGTATAGCACAGAGTACCGCATAGCACAGCAATATGGGCATATGATAATTGCTACAAAAAGGCGGATGCGCTCTTTATTTATTTATTTATTATTTTATTTATTTTTAAATCAGACGCGATAACCCCATCATTCATGGCAGTGGTTGGGGAACAACGTGCTGAATGTTTATTTATTTATTTCACTTGTCTACGAAAAGTCCACAATATGACAAAACCTAACCGAACAACCGAACCATATCCCTGAGCCCGTGACAGCCTCCGGTGAAGCTATGCGGTGAATTTCTGCTCTGAGAGTGCAGTACATATGCTTGTGCTCGTGTGTGTGTGCCCTTGGGGCACCGCGGCCCACACCAGGGCGACCTTACGTCATGGAGTTGGGTTGTTTGAGGCGACTGGACTAAAGAACTTACTATGACCCCAAGGGCGCCTTGCGCCATTCGCACCATCACGATCAGGATCACCATGGCCACTGCGATCATCATCTTCATCTGTCGTCATCACCACTCATATTAGGGCCCCTATAGCGTTCCACTCCTAGGGTGGAAAACCTCCCTCCCCACTTCGTCGTCAGAATATAATTGTTGTTGTTTTGTTGTTGCCTTGTTTGTGTTGCCTCAAGTTGTGTCGAAAGGAGAGCACGTTTTGGTGCCGATCACCATATAGTCGCTGATGTCGCAACTATAGTCGCAACTATCTCCACGTTGAAGGACTTACCAAAAAGCTCCCATGAAAGAAAAACAGTTCATTTGAAGGCGTATATGAGAACGTGGTAGTGAACGAATAAAGGCGCAGGAGCATGTAAAATTCTATTCGAAACTTAGGATAAATGTCCTTGAATAAAGCGGGAGTTTCAGCCACCTATATTCCCTATGGATCCACTAAGAAAGGTGAAAGATTGCCGTGTTCAGAATTGTACCTGCAAAGTATAGAGCATCTGTGTGTGTGTGCGCTTCCATAGGCCTCGTCCATCTGTAAGAGTGCCCTGCATGACTTGCGTATTTCATCCTGGAATGCGAGTGCCAGGACAGTCACCTTCGTGGCCTCTCCAGAGGATGACAAACGCAGTGACTTCACGGGGTCTGTCCGTTTCAACATCCCTTCAAGAGAGTGAGTTCCTTAAGATTTTGATTACATTGTCAAAGAAGAGCGAGGCCATAAAGATCTCGCTTAACTTATGTATCTTTCCACAGCGGTTTTCGACTCTCTAGATATTTCTATTTCACCTCGCCTAGGATCACCGGTGAGTCAAAAGATACGTGGATTGAGCAGATTGGCATGTACTCGCATTGATGTTATATTATCTTTCAGAGGAAGTGCTGGATATCACCATGCTCCATCGTAACTTTATCTATTCCTCACTCAACGGTAAAGACTACCCGAAAGAGACTCCTTCGCAAGAATGCCACGTGCCTCCTGAATATACGGCACACTTTGATTACACCCTTAAAGAATTAGACCTCAAGGGTGCTGTCGACCTCTCACCTAGGCCCATCAACGGTACGTCACATTTTCCTTTCGTCTCACTCTTGTCATCTCTTGTCTTGTCTCTTGTATCGCCATAAAATAATAGAGCCCATTCTCCATGTGGGGAGGACAGTAACTGGTCATATACACTCTAAAAACGGAACTTCACCGCATAGCACGTACGCCACACACGTGCGCCAACCATTGTCGCGAATGATAGGGTTATCGCTTTTGATTCGAGGAGAGAGGGAGGCGTACGCCTATTTGTGGCAATTACCATATACCCAAATTCCCACAAAAAGGCGTAAGCCCCCTTCTCTCCTCGTATCGGAAGCGATAACCCTATCATTCGTGGCAATGGTTGGCGCACAGCGTGCTATGCGGTGAAGCTCTGTTTTAAGTGTACACTCTTAAAAATGACTTCACCGCATAGCACGCTCCTAGCCAACCATTATCTCGAATGATATCGTTATCTGCCCTGATTTGTTGAAAACGGGGGCGTACGCCTTTTCTGTGACAATTATGAACAGCATAAGTGTCACAAAAATGGCGTACGCCTCCCGTTTTCAACAAATCAGGGCAGATAGCGATATCATTCAAGACGATTGTTTGCTAGGAGTGTGCTATGCGGTGAAGTTCATTTTTAAGAGTGTGTAGTCCACATTGATCGAAACGAGCCCCGCAAACCCTACACTTTTAGAAATGAACTTCACCGCAAGGCACGCTCCTAGCCAACCATCATCTCCAATGATATCGTTATCTGCCCTCTTTTTTTATGATAGGGGTTATCGCTTTTGATTCGAGGGGAGAGGGAGGTGTACGCCTTTTTGTGACAATTATGACCAGCATGAGTGTCACAAAAAGGCGTACGCCTCCCGTTTTCAACAAATCAGGGACGAGAACGTTGTCGATCATTCGGGATGATGGTTGGCTAGGAGCGTGCTATGTGGTGAAGTTCATATTTAAGAGTGTACACTGCTAAAACATAACTTCACCACATAGCACGCTCCCAGCCAACCACTATTCCGTGTATGTTGAAAATGGGAGGAGGGGCCTATCTGGGACGCATTATCTTGTCGCAGATTGCCGCCTTCCCCCTGTTTTGAACAAATCATGACACAGAGTGATATACAGTCAAACTCCTTTACAACGAAACTCAGGGGACAGCAAAAAAAATTCGCAGTAAAGGTATTTTCGTTAAAAAGGATGTCTGTTATTGGACCTATAGGCTCCAGCGGGACCGCAAAAAAAAATTTGCTGTAGTGGTATTTTCGTTAAAAAGGTGTTCGCTATAAAGGAGTTTGACTGTATTCGGAATGATGGTTGACTAGGAGCGTGCTATGTGGTGAAGTTCTGTTTTAACAACGTAGAAGGACAGAGGGCTCAGCCAACTGGTAATGAAATGCTAAGGGCAGTTGCTCAGGACGATATTTCGAGCAGAGACTGTTCTACTTCCGTCCTCATCATTGACACGGAATTTAAATGGTTTGGGATGACGTGTTAAGGGTATATTGTACACTCTTAAAAATGAACTTCACCTCATAGCATGCTCCTAGCCAACCGCCATGTCAAACGATATCCTTGCCTGCACTGATTTGTTGAAAACGGAAGACGTCCGCCTTTTTTGTGACAATTATGAACAGCATAAGTGTCACAAAAAGGCGTACGCCTCCCGTTTTCAACAAATCAGGCCAGATAACGATATCATTCGAGATGATGGTTGGCTAGGAGCGTGCTATGCGGTAAAGTTCATTTTTAAGAGTGTAGGTCGACAGCACGAGGTAAGCCTCAAACTCTATCGGCTGTTGAAAAGCCCTGGACGGCACCTCGAGGATGATTATATGCTAGGGGAATCTTTGCACTATATTCGAATGACAAATAGAAAGCTCCAAAATATTAACGAGGCACTTCAAGCCCCGTTCATGATTTCTTTGTAGGTGGTGGCTGAAGTTTTACGCCTTTCATTTGAACTTTATGTTATGATCATTGTGCGGGTAACGCTAATGATTACCTTTAAAACAGCAATTTTTGTGATCTTATTTGCATGCCTACAAAGGATACTACAACATCGTGTGGCCGAAGACAATTTACCCTCATCTTCGTACTAACATGTTCTGGTGCAGAATCCAGGGTAGAATGACATCGGACATTGCATCTCCCGCTATGTTCTTCGGCGACATCGAAACTGGTGAGCCGTTGAGGGAAAGTCGTTAAGTCTTCGTTATTCATGGGCATGACTGCAGTCGATTTCGGTCCCTTCTATCAACCAACACTCATAAAAATGAACTTCACCGCATATCACTCTCCTAGCCAACCGTCGTCTCGTTATCTGCACTGATTTGTTGGAAATGCACTGTTAAAACAGAACTTCACCGCATAGCACGCTCCTAGCCAACCATCATTCCGAATAATATCATTCTGTGTCCTGACTTGTTCAAAATAGGGGGGAGGCGCCTATCTGGGACAAGATAATCTGTCCCAGATAGGCGCCTCCTCCCATTTTCGCTATGAGCGTGCTATGTGGTGAAGTTCTGTTTTAACAGTGTGGGAGGCACAACTAAAAGTCGTACGCCTCCCGTTTTCAACAAGTCAGGGCAGATAACGATATTATACGAGATGATGGTTGGCTAGGAGCGTGCTACACAGTGAAGGCCGTTTTTAAAGTGGCGCTGAAACGCAAAAACGACTTGCTCTCAAATGAAGGTCCATGTTTCAATTTATGTCATGCAATCAAAATTAGTGCAAACAGTGCTGCCGTTTAGAAGAATAACGCAATGAAAAAGGAGGCGTCTTTGACAGCAGCAAACACGATCCCCAGGGGGCAAAACTTCCCTGTAAACAATGAAACAGAACGACTAGCGTGCGCACATATACCTACACTCTTAAAAATGAACTTCACCACATAGCACGCTCCTAGCCAACCATTATCTCGAATGATATCGTTATCTGCCCTGATTTGTTGAAAACGGGAGGCGTACGCCTTTTCTGTGACACTTATGCTGTTCATAATTGTCACAGAAAAGGCGTACGCCTCCGGTTTTCAACAAATCAGGGCAGATAACGATATCATTCGAGATAATGGTTGGCTAGGAGCGTGCTATGCGGTGAAGTTCATTTTTAAGAGTGTACCGTGGCCGTGTGGATTTGGAACTGGCCCCGTCGTGGTGTCCTGTATATGCGCGGCATGATGCGCACTCCTGCATTTTTTAATACCGAATCACTGAAATGTAGCCCACAACAGTTCTCGCCAATGTTCCACTGGCACCATTTATGCCAGTCCGCTTCGCAAAGTGCATATGTCTTCACTCTTAAAAATGAACTTCACCGCATAGCACGCTCCTAGCCAACCATAATCTCGAATGATATCGTTATCTGCCCTGATTTGTTGAAAACGGGAGGCGTACGCCTTTTTTGTGACACTTATGCTGTTCATAATTGTCACAGAAAAGGCGTACGCCTCCGGTTTTCAACAAATCAGGGCAGATAACGATATCATTCGAGATAATGGTTGGCTAGGAGCGTGCTATGCGGTGAAGTTCATTTTTAAGAGTGTACCGTGGCCGTGTGGATTTGGAACTGGCCCCGTCGTGGTGTCCTGTATATGCGCGGCATGATGCGCACTCCTGCATTTTTTAATACCGAATCACTGAAATGTAGCCCACAACAGTTCTCGCCAATGTTCCACTGGCACCATTTATGCCAGTCCGCTTCGCAAAGTGCATATGTCTTCACTCTTAAAAATGAACTTCACCGCATAGCACGCTCCTAGCCAACCATAATCTCGAATGATATCGTTATCTGCCCTGATTTGTTGAAAACGGGAGGCGTACGCCTTTTTTGTGACACTTATGCTGTTCATAATTGTCACAGAAAAGGAGTACGCCTCCCGTTTTCAACAAATCAGGGCAGATAACGATATCATTTGAGATGATGGTTGGTTTGGAGCGTGCTATGCGGTGAAGTTCATTTTTAAGAGTGTTTCACCGGGTCTACTTCATGGCGTGGCACGCGCGTGCGCGACAGGCTTGGACTAAAAACACGGATGTACGAGCTGAGGCGTCGTTCACTGCTTAGCGCCAAAGCAAAAACGATGTACACCTTCTTTGTAGGCATTGTCGTGTATCAAAATTGATACAAAACGGCGTATGCCCCCTCATTCTTCGAATCCGAAGCGGTAACCCTATCATTCCTGGCAGTGGCTGGCGGACAACGCGTTCTCAGAGCGTAAATGCCCCGAAGGAAACTTTAACTTGCTGCAATTATCCTTACGGTGAAATTATTTCATTATTATCAAATGTCGTCTTTCCTTCCATTTCTTCCAGCCGTTCCATTTCTTCCAAAACACTACACGACCACCGTAAGCCTGGATGAACCACTGGACATAGAAGTGGTTTCATTGAGACAAGGCGAGGTGACATCGTGGGTCAAGGTGGATGGGCATGGCAGTGGGAGTCGGCCTATTCTGAGCCACATTCCTAAGGGAACGTATAAGCTACACCGCAACACAGCATCGCTGCATCACGGCGGAGTATATGTCGTCAACGGGCCACACACAAGATCTCCCGGAAAGAACCGTGCTCTGTTGCGAGTCATCGTGCGGAGTGAGCGAACTTATTTACAACAGCCTTTATTGTAGTTTAACTAACGTTAAAAGCAAATCTTGTCTATGCCCTGTAGTGTGCAAAGCAAGAACGTACGGACCTTTGTGCGAATCCACGTGCCCTGGCTGCAAAAACGGTGGAGTTTGCCACGACATCACGGGTCGTTGTATTTGTCCACCAGGGTTTAAAGGAAAACTCTGCGAAGAACGTGAGCTCCTTTATGATTTTGCTTGCATGAGGAAGCTTCTTCGGTACATTCTATTACACTGTTATTGTTTTGTTTTTTTAACTTCCCCAGACGCATGTATACGCGGGCTTTGCCAAATTTTTGCTGCTCTTCATAGCCCTGTATTTGCTCAAGTACCACTCATGTGTCACGAAGACGGGGTAGCATTCTGCTCAGTGAGCGGAAGTCATCCTCATATCATCGTCATCATGTATTTCTCTCTCTCTCTCTCTCTCTCTCTCTCTCTCTCTCACGAAGACTTTTTCCTTTTGTATATTGAATTGTTTACTCTTGTAGCTTGTGGCGATGACAACTTCGGCAGGCACTGCCAGAAGCGTTGTTCAGACACAAACCCCGACCCTCAGTCCAAGACCTGTTCCGGCATCATGATCTGTCTTCCCGATCCTTATGGCTGTTCTTGCGGAACTGGGTTCAAAGGCCCCTTTTGCAACGAAAGTATGAAGATCGCTACTCAAATGTTCATTTGAATCACATTGTCCTCGCTGACCCTTTGTCATCTTGTATAGAGTGTTCTCCACATGAATACGGCGCCGACTGCAAGCAGAACCGCATCTGTTTCTGCAAAAATGGCAGCACTTGCAATGGCTTCACTGGAACCTGCTTACAAGACAATGGACAATGTCTCGAGGGATGGAAAAACTCACCTTTCTGCGATATCAGTAAGAGGGAGATTTATCTGTCACAAAACTAAAATACAAAGCTTTTCCGCGACTATTCGTACAGGCTACCCCCTTCTTAAGGACAAACCCGAGCTCGAAGAGATCAGGGACACCAGCGCTAAAGTGTCGTGGAACGCTTGGAAGTCTGGGACAGAAACAGGAGAAGGAGTCCCTAGCGCGTACTGGCTACAGTACAAGGTAAAACTGCTGAATGATGCCGAGACGAACAAAATGCATGAGCACTCTGTAAATCCACTCGTAATTATTATTATTATAAGCGCTATGCTACTGCGATGCAGGAAGCTGCGGCGGAGGATTGGACTACAGCTGTGGTTCCAGTTTCTCGCGGACAGCCCAGTTCCTCTGCAGGAAGATACAGCCACGAGCTCACAGGATTGAAACCCTACACATTCTACGATGTCCGAGTCGTAGTGAGAGACAGCGACAACAAGTACCGGACAAGAGGAGCCCAAGAAGAACACTTTCGCACGCATTGTGGACGTGAGTGCTCGAGTGCTGTGTACAAATACAAAAGTCAGCATCTCGCTGTTATCGCAGACTTGTATCTGTCTTCCCCAAAGACATTTCGAATAGGAGAATGAATGACGGAACAACGGGGCGACACTTTCGTCAAGGGCAACGTGCCGCCACCTAGATGTGTTCATCAATTAAATCGTCATGGTGTCTTGAGAGAGCTAGCTTGTTTCAAGGTCATTCTAATTGGAGAACATATAGCTTTATGCGACACCATTCAGCCACTATGGGATTTTCCATGCACTTCTTAAACCGCCGGGAGGACGTGTTAAGTTTGCGTGAAATATGGTCTTGGGTGGTATATTTCATCGAAATTGTTTTAAACGCTCGACAGTGCCGTTATATGCGCCTATGTCGCCATTTGAATACTTAATCTCCTTTCTTATCTTCTTTCAAGGTCCTTCGGAATCGCCTTCTTCCATACGGATCGATAATTCTCGCAGCAGAATGATCATTGTCAAGTGGGAGGTTTGTGACACCGATGCTTGCTTTTCGCCCTTCGCATGATCTTTCGACTTGGTCAATACCGGTGCATTGCCTTTCTCAAATGCCGCCCAGTGTTGCCGCCCACCAATGACAGCGCTGTTTCGTACTGTGACAACCGTCCCTTGCTGTTCATGACATGAGTGGGTGAAATATCACTAAACGTTGCCGATTAGAATACTAAAGGCCAAAGGGCTAAATTACTGAAAGACCTTTCACTTCCTGCACTTATGCTCAGACTCGGGCTTTTCAAATTATACATTTTGTTCACCAGCTGGGGCTGCATCTATGCCATACTCTCAGTTTTTTCTTAACTCTACTGTTACTTTACTTTTTTACTTTGTACCTACAAAATGCTTTTTAAAGTAGGTCTCGTTGAACTGTCCAGGGCCATCCTCCTCCAAACTGTGTCTTCGCATATACCAATACCAAGCATAACAATGCTGTACGAGAATTGTAAGTTCTATGAACTCTGCTTACAGAATCCTCCTCGGCGGTCTTGGAACTGTTGGACCATCAATGTCACCCTCATGTACAACGACAGCAGGGCTACATTCAATCTAACACATCCAGAATCCCATCCAAAAACTAATCACTCGTTCCCCACAAAGCCGTATACTTTATGGAACATCAAACTTCGTATGGAGACTCCAGATGGAGAACCAGGAGAATGGACTGCTATGAACAGAGTTTTCTCCGCTCAAGATGGTAACATGCAGCAGCGTACCTATACGTGACTAATAAGTTCATTGGCACCCGTTTCTTCGTCTTACAGCTCCTTCTCCGGTTCTTGGTGTGACTGCAGTACAGATACATCCTCGGAGTGCAATCATTGGATGGCTTCCACCCAGCGAGCCCAACGGGATCCTCCGGAACTATGGGATTACGTACCAGGCGGAAAGGCTCTTAGCGCCACAATGCTACAAAAGTGAAAAGGGAGATATGAACAGCATCAACGTGACCTACGGCGCTCAACAGATAACGCTTAGAGGGCTGAAGCCATATGCTCAATACGTCTTTGTGATCAGAGCTTTCACCATCAAAGCTGGAACAGAGACGACATTGAGATTCAACACTTCAGAAGCAGGTAATTGGTTTCATGCTTTGATACAATTCTAACAGCGAGGGCGTACGAGGTTTTCGGACAGGCAGGACTTTGAACGAGAAAAAGCAGCGAATGTGGTCTCGCATTTTTTCCTCTTGTTGGTTCTCTTAGTGATGTCTCATGACATAAGTAACATGATCACTTCGTGACTACGAGGGGTATTTTTTTTTTTTTCAAGGTCCGAATGACCAGCAAAAATAACGGTATCCTCGCTCAGGCACGCTCGGTAGCCTCTCGGCAGGTCGCGCGCGCGTCGGTCATGTGATCTTCCCAGTTTTCGTCCAGCAACGAGGTAGGAAACATGTCCGTGGCTATTGTCGTCGCGCCCGCCAAATGCGAGATCCGCGCTGTGATTCGTTTACTGCACGCTGAAGGCTCGTGCAGCCGAAATCCACAGAAGAATGAGCAAGGTGTATGGCCGGGATCTCATGAGTGAGAGTAAAGTGCGGAAATCGTATCGACAGTTCAGAGAAGGGCGTGCTGTCATCAGGAGTTGTCCTTCTCCGCGATAACGCCCGTCCTCGCAATGCGACCTCTACTCAGAAACTCCTCCAGCAGTTCAACTGGGAGGTGTTCAACCACCCACCGTACAGCACGGACCTTGCGCCGAGTGATTTCCACCTCTTCACTCAAATGAAGCAGTGGCTGGGAGGTGAGCGGTTCAGCACCAACCAGGACCTGCAGACCGCCGTGACAAGATGGCTCAGTGGACTGGAGGCGGCCTTCTATGACCAGGGAATATGAAATTTGGTGCCAGGCTACACTCTTAAAAATGAACTTCGCCGCATAGCACGCTCCTAGCCATCCATTATCTCGAATGATATCGTTATCTGCCCTGATTAGTTGAAAACAGGGGGCGTACGCCTTTTCTGTGACAATTATGAACAGCATAAGTGTCACAGAAATGGTGTACGCCCCCCGTTTTCAACAAATCAAGGCAGATAACGATATCATTCGAGACAATGGCTGGCTAGGAGCGTGCTATGCGGTGAAGTTCATTTTTAAGAGTGTACGACAAATGCCTCAACGGGAATGGCGATTATGTTGAAAAGTAGCATAAAGGCATTGAAATGTTTTGCGAATTACCGCATTGATTAATTTGCTCCAGGTTCCGTTTTGTGGCTGATCGGACCTTGAAAAAAAAAATACCCCTCGTGAACAAGAGATAAACTGATGTTCTGAGGCTGGAACAACACACAAGGGACAGATAGAAACAAAGCCTCAAATTGCCTAAGAAATCAACGATGATCAACCATGTTTGTATCTGTCCCTTGTGTGTTGTTCCAGCCTCAGAACATCAGTTTATCTATTGTTCAACAGGTGCCGCTTGCGTCGATTTCCGTCGTATGAATGTGTGTATGAGTGAGCAAAAATGTAAGAGTGAAAGGAGGGTGAGTGAGAGTGAGTGGCTGGTTGTCGTCCCTTCAGATGACGCACCCCGAAAGTCGCTGGAGAGGCGTGTTAGCTTAGCTCAATTGGTAGAGCCCTGGACCGGCAATCCAGTAGATGTGGGTTCGATCCCTACAGCTGGCTAACCTTTTCAGTGACTTTCATCTTTCATCGTTGTTTGTATCTGTCCCTTGTGTGTTGTTCCAGCCTCAGAACATCAGTTTATCTCTTGTTCAACAGGTGCCGCTTGCGTCGATTTCCGTCGTATGAATGTGTGTATGAGTGAGCAAAAATGTAAGAGTGAAAGGAGGGTGAGTGAGAGTGAGTGGCTGGTTGTCGTCCCTTCAGATGACGCACCCCGAAAGTCGCTGGAGAGGCGTGTTAGCTTAGCTCAATTGGTAGAGCCCTGGACCGGCAATCCAGTAGATGTGGGTTCGATCCCTACAGCTGGCTAACCTTTTCAGTGACTTTCATCTTTCATCGTTGATACCCCTCGTATTTCCCAACAATGCAAAGAGAGCAAGAGGGAAGAATTTGGGCTATGACCCACGAGCGCGTACTTCGTGAGATATAGGCAATATTATACACTCCGAGTAGGCGATTGGCTACTGCTACTTACGTCACGATCATGGGGCACCGTCGGCCTTTCGCGAGCAGAGAGAATAAATTGGTACTTCACGCGTGCGCCGCTGCTGGCTGCATCAGGCGTTTGAGTTCCGCACTCTAAAAACTGAACTTCACCGCATAGCACGCTCTGAGCCAACCAGTGCTACGAATGATAGGGTTGTCGCTTCTGATTCGAAGAGACGGAGGCGTACACCTTTTTTGTGTCAATTATTATACATCCAAATTGCACAAAAAGGCGTACGCACCACTCTCTCTTTCATATCAGAAGTGATATTCCGATCATTCGTGGTAATGGTTGGTGCAGAGCGTGCTATGCGGTGAAGTTCAGTTTTTAGAGAGCAGATGGGACAAGAATGTACAGTAGAGCTCCCTTTGCGATATGGCTGGGCCTCTTTTGCCTCTTTTTCTTTTTTTTTCTTTTTTTCAGTGTGTTCCTCTTAAGATGCATTTCAGTGTATAGAAGAAAAGAACAACAAGAAGAATATTCAGTAGGGTGAACAGCTCAGTGAATGACCCGGGACCAGTGAATGCTCATGCTGGGTTTTAAAAACGGAAGTTAAGCGCGTCATCGACTATCTTATCAAAAGGATAGTGTTGTCACACACGTATAGTGCTCTCTCTTGAGACAAGAGAGCTATAACTGGTGGTTTCAGATTATGTGATCATGGGGGGGGGGGGCGTAAATATGCCTACAAGCGGAGAGAGTGCTACACCTGCTTCCAAACAAAGCGGAAATAGAAAGGTATAGGCATTCGACTTATTGTCCAACCTGTAGGTCAGATCATATGAGTTCTATGTTAGGCTAAATTAATTATGGTCATTCACGGCGGTACTCACCAACCAGACTTTTTCCTTTTTTAATAAACATGCTGTAGGTTATCGCTGTACGATTTTTCTCTAAACAGCCTATATAACCGAAAACCAAATTATATGCATTCCAATTATTTGATTTCTAATGCAAGAACATGAAACGTTTTATATGATCCTATAAGGAAAGAACAACCTCTTTTGGTTGATCAACCTCGTACACGAATGTGTGGATATAAATTAAAATGCGCTCGTGAAGATTTCGATGCTTCCGATTGTACGCGAACTGAGGATCTCTCTTGGCGACCCCAGAGCCGCAGAAACGCGGATGGTCATAGCCGAAGCTCACGAAACACCAACTGAAGTCCTCAGGACGAGGAAGACTGTACGTCACTATACTTTCGCCTCATACCTCATCACCGCCGTCACCCGTTAGTAGCAACGGAACGTTAGAACGGACGCTTCTCGACGCGAGCTGTGGTGTTTGGCAACTAAATCCATCGACGGGTTGATGGACCTGAGGTCGGACAGCGCCCTCTTGAAACTGCCGAGTGCCGCTGTGGCGGATTCGGCGTATCTGTAATCGACATGCTGAGGCTGAAAGTGGTAGTGAACAGTTATGGAAGGTGAACAGTTATGAAGGGGAGTTATGGAAGTTATGGAAGGTGGCACATGGACGGCGTCCCCATGTGCCCGATGCGCTAAGGCGTCCGCGCGGGTGTTTCCGTGGCAGTTGCTGTGACTATGGGTTCCCACCGAAAACATAGGCTATGATCCGAGGACGCCGGTAGTTCTGGTGCAATAATTTGCCAGAACCTCTAGCGCCACTCGATAGGCGCTGATGCTGATATGTGGTTCAACGCGATCACCACGAAGAAGAGCTCTGACTCGGCCGGATGAGGAGCTTATGTCCCCATCAGTTACGACTGTCCTAAGTGCGTGATATATCTCATTTGCTTGGGTTATGTGTGTGTGTGTGTGTGTGTGTGTGTCTGTATGCCTCATATTTTTCATCGTAATCCCACTCATATATTATCCTACATGCACAGATGTATGGTACCACAACTGTTGCGGTGAAACACCTCATCTCATCGTCATTTTAGTAGTAGGGGTTATTGTTGTGTTGTTTCTGATACAACTTCTTGGAATAGTAATCACATTGTTTTTATCAGTTCCCGATGGAATAGCATCATTCACGCCGTATACTATAAGAGTTATTGAGGGTGATGTCCACAGGTTTCGACGTGCTGAGGCCACTGCGCGAGTGTTTCCGTCGAGGTCGGCGTGACTGGGTACCCATTGAAAACATAGGCTATGATCCGAGAATAGGAGTCGGTTGTATGTTGCGACTATCAGGGTGCCTAGGCCGCCTATAGTTCTGATGCAATAATTTCCCAGAACGTCTAGCTCCGCCTTACTGTCCGTGAAGCGTGAACACAGTCCACACGCGCCAGGTGCGCTGATCCAGCCATGTGATTCAACGCGGTCAGTATGGCGAAGAGCTCTGACTTTGCCGGATGAAGTACTATCGCCATCAGTTACGACGCACCCGCGGCTGTGTGATATCTCATTTGCGTGGGTCATGTTTATGTGCGAGTGTGTATGCCTCATCTTTCTCATCGTCATCCCACTCATCCTATATCCTATATACACAGATGTATGGTACTACCACAATTGTTGCGGTGAAACACCTCATCTCATCGTCATTCATGTACTAGTAGTAGTAGTTGTTGTTGTTCTTAGAATGGTAATCACGTTGTTTTTATCAGTTCCTGATGGAATGGCATCATTCACGACGCCTACCATAAAGCGAGAGTACGTGGAGATAAGATGGTCTGACGTTCCGTGCGACCAAGCCAATGGGATCATCTCTACATATCACGTGACTGCCCGCAGCCTGGACCCATGGGACACGGAAGTATACAATCAAACGACCACAAAGAACAGGATAACCTTCAATACCTTAGTGCCATACAACCGCTACGATGTGCGAGTGATCGCCGAAAATGGTGCTGGACTATCGAGACTACACGATTACATGAACTTCACCACACTGCCAATAGGTGAGTACTCATGACGGCGATGGAAGAAAGTGCAAATACAGTGACGTATAGTCATTGGTAGTCATAAGAGATAGGCTATAACTGAAAAATAACACAGTGTAAGTCTATTTGTTCTAACAGCATTACGGGAAACCTGCGGTTGCTAATGGTGTTGTTGTTCCTGTTCTCCAGAGCCTCTTGCCCCCACCTCACTCGTAGCAGAACAGCAGTCAAGAACGAGCATTTCCTTAACATGGGACGCTCCCAACCCACCTTACGGTGTCCTCGCGAGTTATACGATTGTGTTTCGACCACAACATCAAAGTTACTTTGAGACGAAGAAGGAAATCGGCGCCAAAGAAGCCATCTGTCGTGGAATGAAAGACCGGAAGAAACAGTGTTTTACCATCGAGGATCTTCAGCCGGACACCAAGTACTTCATTACGGTACCCACTTCTGCAACACCATTCGTATCCCTTTATGTAAACTCGGAGCTTGCTATGTAAAAAAGCAGCGTTTTGATGCCATTCCTGCTGTTTAAGACTGAGAAGAGCCAGTGCCACCTAGAGTAAGCCAAGTATGATCGCTCAGTTGCGTTCGTTTATTGGATTCGAGCAACTCGAGAGTCGACTCATGGTCGGCGAAAATGTCGCGGCGCGGCTCTCATGTCGTCATTCCCGACTCCTGTCACTGCCATTGAGGATTCAACACTAGAGGTGCTTGAGAGCTGACTCGCACCGATCCTTTCAAGGTGGGTCGCTAGAGTCGAATGACGTATACAATGACCCTCCTACGTCACGGCTCGAAGTTCACGCGAACACACCCAATGCGCGAGTAGTCTGACGCGACTAGTCGTGCGAGTCACCGTGCGTCATCGACTCCCCGCAACGAGAGGAGAGTCGCAGGGAGTCGACTCTCGAGCTCCTCTAGTGCTGGATCCTCGAATATTAATACGGGCGTCCCAGTCATGGGAATGACGTCACGAGAGCCGCGCTGAGGCATTTTCGCCCAACAAGAGTCGACTCTTTGTACTCTCGAGTTGCTGGAATCCAGTAAACCAACACAACCACAGTCGTGCTTATCGGCTGCCACCATCGGCTGCATGGGCAGCCACTCTAAAGAAGTAGCAGAAACCGTCTGCTTTTGAAATCGTCTGCGGCGTTTGGCCGAAGCAGACGACATCCTGTCTGCATAATATACACGTCGACATTGCCACGGACGGAGCGAGAGGAGTCAGTAAGCACTAGGTGGCGTTTGAAGAACACGTGCCAACCTCCTCGTTCGTCTGTAAGAACAATATTGCTCGAAATGTAACATTGCCATCTATGTGAAAAACTAAAAATTTTAGTCCTATATAACGGACTATAGAATACACGGATAGTCCTCCCTTTCGGAACCGAATGCACGGAACTTAGTGCGAAATGTTATGGGGACTATTTCGAGTGTTGGGGAGAAAATTGCGGGGTCGACCAGGGGACTAGAATATGGAGTAATTCCTGTCGGGTGACTACGCTCTAAAAAGCAGAAATTCAGAGAGTGGTGGCGTACGCATTTTTGTGCCATTTTGGATATATGATTCATTCACACAGAAAGGCGTATGCCCGCTCCCCCTTTTTTATTACTGCCCAATTTGCTCCTTTTTTTGCTTTTCTTCGTTGACTTGACCATTTCGCTTCCCATCAATAACCATAGATAAAGGAGACAACAACGTTAAATGTTGCAGAATTTGCTCTTTTCTCGTTCTACATTTGTTTATCATAACGCTTCATTTTGCTGAGTCACTTGTCGAACGCTGTTTGCAGGTGTCTGCGACTAACGTAGGAACAATGAGGGGACCCCCATCGGAGGAAATAGAAGCGGAAACGAAAGAATTACGTAAGTCGAAGCAAGGTCAATTAAAAGGGAAAGGATGACCGACTTATGCACCGAGTGAACGTGCTTTACAGCTCCTGATCCACCGAGAGAATTGTCTGCCACGGACAGAACAGAGCATAGTATCAGGGTAGAATGGAAGGAGCCGCTACGCAAGAATGGAGTTATCAAGCAGTACAGGGTAAGTATCGTGTCCTTCGATTGATCTTTACAAAAAATCCGAAGCAAGAATATCCATACCCCACTGAGACTTCAGTGAACAGCACTACGCTCCGAATAGTACTAATTGTCAGGTAGGACTATATTATAGGTAACGATAGTAGTATAGTAGGGAGGGTAGTACATGCCACTGTCTACGGATAAAAACTAACGAGGCGAAAGGAGCGCCACACCACACCTCCAGGATTGTCGTTTTCATGAGTTCAATCCGTTCTGTTGTCGCATTGACGAAAGCCGGTTCAATCTAGAGTCACTAAATAGGGGTACAGAGTATGGCATTCCTTTTCAGCGCCGGAGCCGCCGTTCGGCGTCCGCGATTGGGCCGATCGTGTCACGTGGTTTCTCCTTCCATGAACGCGCCGTCCGTGTTCAGTCCAGGGATCGGGACCGGAACTGAACCTGAACCGAAAAACAGAAAAAAAAACGTTATTTGCTGACGAACCCGAACCGAACCGAACTCGAAGAATCATTTTTGCTTGTCTTGAACCGAACAGGAACTGAACCGAAAAAAAATCATACGGTTACCGGTTCGGGAATCGGTTCAGACGTGAAATCATTGTACTACTGACCGACCTTTTTTTGACTCATCTGAACCGGCTGTAGTCTCACACCTTTCTGTTACAGCCGTGTACGGTGAGCGTAAGCGCTCTTTCATGTCGTGAAATTACTGCTTATGAACCGGTTAAACCGGGACCGAAAAAAGTAACGGTTCCAATCCCTCTAAATGTCCTGACCGCTGACCGATTTTTTTTTTTTTTTCTCTGTGTGTGTGCTGAACGGGTTCAAGCGGATAATCTCAGTTCAGCAGATCTAAACCCGAACAAAGCCAATATGCCTGAACCTGAACTCGAACCGGACGAAGTTTTAAGTTCGAACCGGACCGCAAAAAAGACCGGTTCCGATCCCTGGTTTGATTCCCCAGCATCCAAAATCGGTTTCCTGGATTGCCAGCAGGCTCGACTGCGCGCTGTTTTTCCGGCGGAGAAGGAGGAGATAGGCGTCCCGTTGCTAGGCGACGCAGCCACGCCGGACAGAAGATGGCGGTCTAGCTCGCTGGCGTGGCTCAGTGTCGCTACTCTGCTCCCTATCTAGTGACTCTAGTTCAACCTTCGTCTTAGTTTCCTTTCATGTAACAATAACGCGACCATTGTACCAGCCGATTCCGAAGAGCGGAGATATAATAGTGCGATGATGCGCACACCTTTTGTACACCGTAATAAGCGGTATCGTTTAAATTGGACATCGCGCTACTAAATGCGCCTAGGCGTACCTATAAGCCTACCGTATTCCAGATGAGTTTGAGGGCGGCAATCATGTTGCATCTATTTTGAAAACTTGCCTGCAGCTGAACACATCGTTGGTGCACTCGTACGACGTGGAGTTGTTGAATGCAAGTCGTCCAAACTCTGCTGTCTTGTGGAATACCTCCGTCCTGTGGTACGACCTGAAGCCCCTGTTCCCCGGTTGCACTTATGGGGTGTGCGTAGAAGCAAGCACAAGTGCCGGTTTTGGGCTACCCGAGTGTAGGGAAGTTACCACCAAAGCATCAGGTTCGTTTGCTTTCACCACAAGATGAACCCAAATTTAAAACCGAAAGATTGTATCATAAAAGGCAGTATACGTATAGCTACTGTTGTGATTTTGGTTTCATCGCATTTACTCTTGCCTGACCTTCGTATGCCACCTAAAAACATAGCGGGTACAGAAATAGCTTGCCGTACACGAGTGGGCATCGGCACGACTATAGCCGAAGAAAAAAAGGGGGGAAAGGAGAAAGTTCAAGGGGGGATATATGTTCATTAAGAAATGTGCGTCCTGGGCCGACTTCTAAGGGAACTGTGCACACCACGTGGTGCAAGCTAGAAAATGAACTTCACTGTGCACTCTAAAAACAGAGCTTCACCGCAATGCACACTGTGTGCCAACCATTGCCACGAATGATAGGGTGATCGCTTCTGATTTGAGGAGAGAGAGGGGCGTGCGTCTCTCTCTCTCTCCTCGAATCAAAAGCGATCACCCTATCATTCGCGACAATGGTTGGCGCACAGCGTGCATTGCGGTGAAGTTCTGTTTTTAGAGTGCATAGCGCGCTCCTCGCCAATCAACATCGTTATCGTTATCTGCCCTGATTTGATGAAAACGGGAGGCGTACGCCTTTTTGTTGACACTTATGCTGTTCATAATTGACACAAAAAAGGTGTACGCCTCCCGCTTTCAACAAATCAGGGCAGATAGCGCTATCATTTGAGACCATGGTCGGCTAGGAGCGTGCTATGCGGTGAAGTTCATTGCTACGTGTGTAGGAGCGTGCTATGTGGTGATATTCATTCTTAAGAGTGTGGGTGGCACACAGCATGCTGTGCGGTGAAGTTGCCTTCTCAGAATGTGTCCAGAGTTGTTCTTTTTCATTGTACAAACCCGGCAGTAATACGTTGTCTCTTTTTGACAACACAGTTCCAGTTGTAGAAGCTGAACCCAGCTTGGAAAGAATCGTCAATAACACGGTTCACCTCAAACTCTCTCCAATCACCTTCAAAAATGGGCCCATCAGGTACCTCCCTCGTTAGCTCGTCCGCTTCGAAATCTTACGTACGTGTCTGAACTCCGGAGCAGTAACTACTACGTTCTCGTCGTACGAGGCTACGACGACTACCAGGGCGACGTGAACCCTTTGACCTACCAGGAGTCTCGAGAACTTGACCTGCCCTACTACGTGGCTGCTCGTGTCGACCCCAAAGAGTTGAAAGAGGACAAAGAGTTTGTCGTCGGCGACGACTCCATGGTGGGAGGGTACCATAACGTTCCTCTGGAACCTACGACTCCGTACCGGTTCGCGTTATTGGTTGAGAGCAACTTCTCTGGAGTAAGTACAGTACCTCTCGATGTACGAGAGTGAGCGGATGTCAAAAAATTAATTGTCTCATTGTCTCGTCTCAGGAAGTTGCATACGCTTATCGCTTATCTCAGCCTGTTGTAGGTAAGTTGGACATGTCTGTTGTCTTCTACCCTTGAACCGCAGTCTGACATGTTCTGAGACAGTTGGACCACACGCTGGGGCTGCAAGCGTTGGCACGGTCGTCGCTGTCATGGCGGTGCTACTTCTTGTCATCATGTTCGCGACAGTGGTGTTCTACTACCAGAAGTGAGTACAGGAATGGTTGTACAGTGATAGATAGTCGCAAGTCATTGCATATCATGTCCTCCCTTGACTAGACAGGCCGATTGCTACGTAACTTTTCCCATTTAATATAGTTGTAACGTTGCTTTCTTAATTTTGACATCGTTAATTAAGGTTATTTATCGCGACTAGAGGTACTCTTAGTGCAGATTTTCCAGCTTCCGTTATACATGCGAATGTGCTTGTTGTGGTACTTATAGCCCCTTTCCTATTCCCTATTCTTATAGCTTAATTTATTCTTCTTTCTTCATCTTCATTCTTCTTTTCTTTCTTCTTCATTCTTTTCTTTTATTTCTTATTTATTTTATTCTTCTTTCTTCATCTTCATTCTTCTTCTTTCCTATCTTCTTTTTTATTTTTGCTTCTTTTCTTCTTCTTTCTTCTTCTTCATTAATTTTTCATCTTTTTGTTGCGGGATAGCAAGCCGACGTCCTGTTTGGCTGTCCTTTCCCCCGTTGTTGTTGTTGTTTTTTCCCTTTCGTCTGATAAATATATCCTCCCTTTCCTGTAACGGCCCAAGTAAAGGGTAAAAGCACCAAGTGCAAATAAATAATGACATCTTTTTTTTGTTTTTTTTTTCATTATCCTAACTTATCATACGTTGTAATTTTGTCACCATTTATTTAACTCCCCTTGTTCAATTTCATCGATTTAGACGAAGACGGGCAGTTCCTTACAGAAGCAAGAAGACCACAGTCCGTGGCTTCAAGGAAACACTGTCCAGGCTCTCGAAATGTACGTGCCCCACTCAGTCCTGTAGCCGCTTTGTGATAGCTGTCACGTGACTTCACAGTGGACGATGGGGACGTGTCCGAATCTCGCATGACACTGAACATGGACAACGGAGACTGCATCGTCATCAGCCCGACACAGAGCAACGGTATTGTGTCCGTACCGGTTCCGGTGAAAGACTTTCCGTTTCACGTTCAGCGAGGTCAAGAAAACGGCAAACTTAAAGAGGAATATATGGTACGTTTTGCGGCACAAGGTATACACGACTGTATACATTGACATCTGACCGAAATTTTGTTGTCGCCAGAGCGTCGGCCGTGGTCAACTGCACCCGTGGGAAATCGCCAAGAGGCCAGAAAATAAGTCTAAGAACCGTTACGGGAATATCCTGCCCTGTAAGTGCTGCATTGAGATATTTTCAGGTATTGATGTATTGATCTTGCTGTTTCTGGTACGGAATTAAGGGAGTCGGAAGGAGTCAGTCTTGTACGTACGACATGTGTACGTACAACTTTTTTTCGTTTTTACTGATGGTTACGCAATGTCAGCTTACCGCAAACACAGTCGTGGCAGTCACAAGATGGTGTCACCTCGTGACAGTGCCACGTGACAGGTCACATGGTCTGGTAAATGCCACGGACAGACCTACGCGGTGGTTGGACCTATAAAGCTAACAAGAAGAAACATTACTCGTACCGCTGTCTAACGCAGAAACCAGGATGCATTGTGCGTCCGGATATAACGATGGTTTTGTCTCCTCGCAGACGACCACTCCCGTGTTGTTCTGTCACGAATCTGTGACCCGGATTCAGATTACATCAACGCCAATTACGTCCCCGTAAGCTCGCTATTTTCTACATTTTAGAAAGAGATCGCATTAACAGGGTTTGCACCCTTGTAGGGACACAAGAATCCCAGAAGGTACATCGCTACACAGGGTAGGTATCGTATTATGTGGAACTAGATACAAGAAAGCCTGAACGTATAGTACCCCGGGCAGTAGAAACGCAGATGTATTGCCAAGAGTAATAAGAAAGAAGAAAATTATACCTTGTTCTCCGTACGAAAGGCCCAAAACCAGTAACGATCGCCGATTTCTGGCGAATGGTTTGGGAAGAGAACAGCTGCAAGATCGTTATGTTGACCAACCTAAAGGAACAGGAGAAGGTACATCTCATCGTTTCCTACACTCTTGAATACAAAGTAACGATAAATAATTTCAAATTATACGTAGGTGAAATGCGAGCAGTACTGGCCTGAATCTATACAGAAACACGGAGAAATAACCGTCCGCACGGAAAAGATAGAGACTTACGTCGACTTTGTTGTTCGAGAATTTAGTGTAACTAATGTAAGTAGGACGACGTCATTATGCTATAGAACAGTGATGATATGGTGGTGCACGCTTTGATGTAGTGGGAATGAGAACATGCTATACGGATGTATAGCAAGTGCGACTGCTGTAATGACGTACTTCTGCTTAGGAGAAAGAGGGCAGCACCCGTCAGGTTGTGCAGTTTCACTTCACGACATGGCCCGATCACGGGGTTCCAGTTTACCCCGATGCGATGCAACCTTTCATGAAACGTGTTAGGGAATTCCGCCATACGGACTCTAATCCAATCATCGTTCATTGTAGGTGAGTCAAAGATTAATCTCAAGTACCAATAGAAGCGCTTGATGTCTCTCGTGGCATCCTTATTGGTCGATCGGAAATCAAACTGACCACACTGTTACTGTTTCATGTCTTGCAACGCAGTGGAGGGATTGGTCGAACGGGGACCTTCATACTAGTGGACAGCATGATGGACCAATCAGAAGCAGAGGGACAAGTCAACCTCATGGCGCAGTTACGTGCAGTGAGGCAGAATCGTATCAACCTGGTTGAGTCATTGGTAATGTTAACAGTTTGAATCCCTCTATCGAACAAAAGTCAACATATTGTGCGTTATAACAGGACCAGTACCTGTTCGCTCATCAAGCCCTAGTGGAGATCTTGTGCTCCAAATCCCACAAGATGACCGTCAAGGAGTTCACGGAACGCTTCCACATGCTCAGGGTTCGAAGCCCAGAATCTGGGAAAAGTATAGTAGAAGAAGAATTCCAGGTTTGAATTGCATCGTTCTAACCGGAATCGTAATCTTTCTTCATCATTTTTTTCTAACATGTGCAAAACGCGACTTCTTTGCCTCACGCAGGAACTAAGTTCATCTAACGCGCCTGCTAATCCAACTTACAAGGCCGCCATGGCTCCCCAAAATACAGCAAAAAATCGAACGCAGGACATCCTTGCAGGTATAAGCGTTTATACCGTTGTACAAACTTCATCGTTGCTTCGTAGCACGTACTTGTCGTTGTAAACGGGTTGCTATTTTTATGCGGTTTCGTTGCAGTTGACGCAAGGAGGGCCTACCTGAGTGTTCCTCCAGACAGTGGGCGCACAGACTACATAAACGCCGTCTACGTTGACGTAAGCAATACTCGAATGTTTATTCAAGCCTCCTATATGTAAGTGTGAGCTCCAATATACGACTGGTGGACTTTCCTCCACAGGGCTTCAAACGGCGCAACGCGTTCCTTGTGACCCAATTCCCGCTGCCCGATACCGTCGCAGACTTCTGGCAGATGGTGGCGACTAGCAACGCGAGGACAATTGTCAGCTTGGACAAGCTAGATCCAACAGATAAGGTTGTTGTAGGCAACACTGTGTGCCATGAAACACTGTCAGAAATGGAGGATAACACTCTTGCGTTTTGAACTTCTCCTTCAGAGCTGCCCGCAGTTCTGGCCAGATTTGAACACAACAGCCGAGTACTACGGTTCCAGCGTTCACAACGAAGGAATGAGGGACACCTCCGGAACTGTGGTTCGGACGTTCAGGATTGAACAGCCAAGGGTACGACGTTCTAACATTAAAGTAGCACAGAAGTCATTTTTAACACCCAGTTTTCTTCCTATAAAACTGTTAGGTAGGCCAGTAAGATGCACCATGCGAAGTAATTTACACCACAGAGTCATAATTATCGCGGAAATTGAATTTAAAATACGCCGCAAAAAGCGACCGTGCGCAACGGTGGTGAAGAGCAGTACCAGCCTGTGATCTGCCCGGAACCTTGCACTGACGCTGTAAGGAGAACGCTCGCTGATTGGCCTAGAGAAATGTTGTCTGCTACTCCACTGTCGTCTGCTACTCGGCTGTTCGGGGTTCTGATAAGGCCTTTCTCCTTGCTCGGTAATGCTTCGCCCGCTCATTCTATCCCCAACTGGAGAACTGGCAAAACAGGTTTACAGCGGCAAAGGGACAAGGCGCTGACCCCCACTGATCGGCGAACCAGAACGAGTTCTCCTTATACTGTCATTGGTGACGTGGCATCATACCTCTTCATCCTGGTTATAGCTGGAGTGGCGAGTTAAGGGTGAACGCGCGGAGCTATGTTTATGTGCGTTTTTTGCTGGGAAACAAATTGCACACATCCAAACCTTTCGCGCTATTCGGTATAATGACACACACACATACTTTCATCAGATGTCTTAATCTGAATTTTTTTTTTTTTTTTTTTTTGATGGCCCTCTGTACTCCTTTAAACGAGCGCAGCAGCGTAACCGCAGAGTTTTAAGAAATTCGGGTAAACGACATATTTGTCGTTCCAGAAGACGCCGAGGATAGTACGACAGTTCCACTTGCAAGAATGGCCGCTATCCACAGTTACTCGGCTATCTTGTGACGTCATCCTGGATTTAATACAGCAGGTGGAACAATGGCAGAGGCAGACGGAGAACAAGATTCTCATTGTACAATGCATGTGAGTATATACACGGTACAGTCGGGTCAGGTTGAAAGCACGTATGAGGTCAGAATGTCTGCGCTTGGCTAAGTTAGGCATAGCGTTGCTTTCAGCGAGGTGGTTAATTAGAGTTTAATGGGTCCGTATGAGGGGTAGCACGGGAACGAGCAATAGACTCGTTCGAAACAGCCCTCGTTCAGTAAGCCAGGTCCCCCAAACTCACCTCGGAAAAGCGTGCAACGAAGAAGGCCGCCACTAGATACCCCACTGTTGCCGTTCCGGATCACTTCAGCGCGCTAAGTTTAGCGGCAAAATGTTTTTGTTGTTTCTGCGAATGAATCTAGTCTTTATATGTCCAAATAAAACGCGTATAACAACTTTCTCTGTCGTGTTTCACTTTTTGGTCCGTTTCTAAACGTGTTGAGCGATCGGAAGGATCTAGTGCACGGCTGCGTGCATCACATAGCGTACCTGTCGTACCAGGCGCCGCAGTCGTCCATTTCTCCTTCGGTGACTTGGCCTGGCTTGGATAGTGCTTCAACTGGATCTTTAGCGCGCTACAATCCACGCAAGCCAACGTCTGGTAACAATGGGGTATCTAAGGGCGGCCTCCGGCATTGCACGCATCGGGATAGGAACAAATACATGGGAAAATGGCGACCTTGGGGGACCTGCAGTAAGCATCCACGATATTGTTAGACTAGTGACGTCCTGAAGGTCGCAGAAGGTCATCAGAGAAGGGTACCCACCCGTCTAAGCCGAGTGAAAGGAAGGATTTGCAGCAGCCAATCAGCTTCCTTTGCCCACCACTACACCCTGTGCTGTCTGAGGTTTTCCCTGGGTTTCCCGAAGACTTTCCAGACGAATATGTCGGCACAGCTTTCCCCTGAAGTCGGCCTAGAACGCATACTAACCACACCCGTCCCCCACTCTTTCCGGCTGTCCTCTCTCCATCTCTCCACGACTGTATGCCGCTCATAGCCATAGTTGCTTCGAGGCGCTAGAACGGAATCAAAAAAAATATTACCTACAAAGCATCATTCCTTGCAGGAACGGCTGCACAAACAGTGGCCTGTACTGCGCTTCGAGCATCGTCTGTGACCAGCTGAAAATGGAACAGGAGCTGGACGCGTTCCGAAGCGTTCAGACGATACGGAACAGTCGGCCGCAGTTCATTCATGACCAGGTACGGGAGCCTTTGTTGCGGTCATCGTGGGTAATGCGTTAATTACTTTTTTTTTTTTTTTTTTTTTTTTACGTAGGCCCAATACGAGTTTCTGTATGACGTGGCCTTGGCTTTCCTGGACAGATTCGACGCCTACTCCAACTTTCAGTGATATCGCAGTAGACGGGTTGTATAGGGATATCGTGAGACACTATTTAATACAGCTCCGAATATGTTTGTTCTCGAATGCTGTGTAACATACTGAAAGATTTACAGAGATGCTCATATAGGTACCGAGAAGGTGGTGTAGAGTGTCATAGATCTGCTGGTATAGTCTGGTTGCATCTAGCTGAGTGTTCCTTGGGGCGACCTGCATTCAAGACTCGGTTGTAGACTTGAGCTGGAGATTCATTTGTTTGTTCATTGGGGTGATTGTGGTTTTCGCGGTGCAGTCCTTCGTTATAAAACTGTGTTCTCATTTGTCATTATAGTATGTCACGATTTATTTAAGTTATAGTTCGGTTGCGGTTCGAAGGGGGTCCGGTCATCAAGGTGATCGGAGCGGGGGTTGCGCTTGAAATGTGAAATGGAAGCATACAACATCATCTCCGGAGGTGCTCGCAAGGAGCACGATCACTGGGTGAACTGGGTTCGAGTCCCGGCACCTTCTGTGCATGTGTCTGGGTGTCTCACCCTGCGTTTTCCTCAGACGTTCTCAGGCACAGTTCACTGTGAAGTCGACCCAGGACGCACGAACAATACGTTGCCGCCATGGCAGGTAGACGGCTTGGTATAGTAGGCCGCCGACCAACCAACCACTGAGTGTCTGTGAGAGCTCTGTGGTTGTACACGCATGGGGGTCTCTGAAAACCTTGAGGCCTCTGCCATGCGCGTGCATCTAGACATGCGCACAACACGTGAAGTTTTTTCTCTCTCTCTCTCTCTTTGCGAATCATAACGACCTGACGTCGCCATGTCCTGATGCTTACTGAACACGGCAACAAACAAGGTTCCGCGCGTACACAACAGTGGGGCTCTCTCATTAACATATCCTTGCTGAGGGTGCAGTGGAGGAGTTGGAGGGGCGTTAAAGGGACTATGAAACGATTTTTTTCTTGGTTTCGTTCGAAAGAAGACATTTTTCTGAGTCTAGAACCGAAATTTTACTTTCGTCGCGCGAGCGGATTTCTCGGGAGCGAATTTAAACGGAGCGGCGAAGGGAGGACAGCTGGCGCCGCGCCGTGACGAGCTGCCGAGCGGAGACACAACGGGTAACTTGACGCGACGACGGCCGGCTCAGCAACACGTCATCGTGACGTGTTGCCGAGCCGAGGAATCCCGCCAGGAGCATACGCCGTAGGATCCCGCGTATGCGTTTATCGGGAGTGGAAATCTCCATGACAGCAGCTTTCGCGCGATCGGCAGATTTCGGCAGTGGCGGCAGCCACAGCGCGAGCTCGCGGCATTACTTGCCATTGTGCAACACCGGTGACGTAACGGGGAACCGAAGAGCGGTCCGTACAGTTACACCATCGGCAGGGAAATATGCGCGGGAGAGGAGGAACACGGAAGAGACATTTCCAGCGCGCGCTCCTCGCAGAGTAGAGCGATTTCGTCCGGAAAAATTTGTGGCATATTAGTTTTTCTGCGGGAAGAACAGTTTCCATCGAAAAAAAGTATGGGGGTTCGGGAAATTTCATAGTCCCTTTAAAGTGGGACTCCGCAGCAAAATCGCCACAAAGATTGTGACACAGCATTCCTTGGTGTGTCAGGAACATACATACGAAATATCGCGTTCCCAAAATGAGCAGATTTTATTCGAACGAATTATATTACGAAGCGAGCGCTTCACCTGTGTGAAGCAAGATGGCGCTGAAAGCAACACTGCTGACGTCATCCGGCATGGAAGAATGCAAGCTTCGTAGCAGACGACAATGCCGGGAGACGTCACAGTATCTTCCTCCGGGCGTACCGCTGTGCGCTTTGCATTTTAGTTTCGGTTTAGTATTGTCATCATTTACGAATTAATAACTTCCACAAAAATGAATGCGAACGTTGTATTCGGTATCAAGGGAACGGTCCGTGTTCGGTATGACGCTCACCTAATTTTTTTTTCGAATCCTTGCGAGGTCTCCCTTTAACTATAAGCTCTCTCATAAAATCCTAAGCGACACCCGGAGTAGGTCAGAGTTTTGCTTACACGGGATATCTTTCTAGAGCAGAACAAATTGTGTGTGTAAATTTCTTGACTTATAGCTGTCCGTTGGCTGCCGGTGTTTCTTCCTCAGGCACATCGGCTTCCTACCTCACGGCTGCTCAATCAAGTGTGTATAGTGGCAAGCCCAGGGATACATCGCGCAGGCCTGAACACCAGAACAAAAAAAAAAAAACGTGACGTCAGTCAAACCTATTTTCTCCCACCAGGGAGTATCTTTTGCTCCCCTGAAATGTTGCCAGTTCTAGTCGTAGTTTTACGAATGATCCCAGTGACAAGAATTTCGTGCGGTGTGACGCGGTGTTCTTCCCCGGGGCACTTCTCCGTAACGTATGAAGATCCGTACTGGTCCACCCGAAATGTATACGCCGAGGTTTTCAACATTTTTATTCGCAGAGGAAGAGAATGGAGGTTGAAGTCGACTTGTTTGGGAGATATTGTGGTCTCAAGACGACGTCCAATATTACGAAGATGGCGCTCACTAGGACGAACGCGGCAACCATCGCGATGACCTTGAATTTCCGCAGGTTATGCGCTGGTGATGAAGGTTTGATTATCTTACTTCGCGCCATTTTTTGCTGCTCCATTCGCTGCTGCCTTTATGAGTTTCGGGCCCACCGCAGGACCGGTGGAGTTGCCGCTGAACGCGATGACCGCCATGGCGAGTCTTGCCATTGCTGGATAGAGGTCAAAATCGACCTGTTTAGAAGACCAGGGCCTGAAGGCGACCGCCAGCGCGGCTGCGCTGACGACACCTACCAGGACGACAGCCGCAAACATCATGGTGATCTTCGATTTGCGTAGGTTGTGAACTGGGGTCGGTGCTTGTTGGCTCCTCGGCACGAGCTCATTGGCACAGGAACCACTGCGAAACATAGTGAACGTTATACCTCGAGTACCCTTACGAGTACCCTTTCCGAGTCGTGGTGCTGGTGAGACGGGTGTCCAAGGGGACTCGGGCGAGTGTCAGAGGAACCTAGTCAGGCAGGTACAGGACGGCACTTCCACGACAGACTTGATAGTGTGGGGTGAGTCGTTATATCTCCCTCCTCTTCGTCTTTGCTAACCTAGCGGAGCGTCTCGTTGTTGACGACAGGGGGCGCACCTTTGCACAGTCATTTGTAGAGCGATTGTTCTACCAGAGTCCCATGGGTGCTAGATAGCAAGTAGTTGCCATCGTGTCACGAAAAACATAATTCCGTTTGTAGTCATGCCTTCCGGTACAGTGAACCCTCGTTATTATGACCATGGTCGTTCCCGAAAATTTTGGTCATAATGCGGAATTGTCATATTAACGGGGGGATCTGCGCAGGTTTCACTACATTGTTCCCCAGGAGTATGGTCGTAAAGCGCGTATGTCAGATTACCGGGGGTCATATTAACGAGGGTTCACTGTATACCGGCAGTGAATGTTATATAGGTATAGCCGGCGTTTAAAATCACGTAGAGAGGGTCGCTATTTCTTTGGCGTATCTTCTTATAGTCACGCAGCAATAATTGGTACTTCAATATTTCAATGAGAAATTATTCGAGTGCGCGCGACACTAGCTTTTTACTTCTAATCGCACTGTGTCTGATACGCGAGAGAAAAAAAAGATTTCAGCAAAGGGCGCTCCCTATCGTTAGCGAACAAGCATGTGTTATGTCCAAAGACGAGGACAAAGCTGAAGTCCCGGCTGGATTCATTCCCAAGCCTGTCTAGCAACACTTTCCTGTGTCTCCTCGCCTGAGCCCACTTGACGCCCATCACAGGCCCAAGGACTCTCTCTTATATTCACTATATATCTGTGGACTCCTGTATTCTTTGGACGCCCATAATGCTCTCTGTGCTAGGCAGTGCGACAGCAAACAGCTGCGGAGCCAAGAAACGTCATCCCCAGTTCACAACCTACGCAAATCGAAGATCACCACCGTCTTAGTCACTGTCGCCATCGCAGTCGCATTGGCGGTCGCTTTCGGGCCCAGGCCTTCTAAACAGGTACAGATCTTGACCTTCATCGGGCAGTGGCGAAGATTGCCGTGCCTAATATTACGTTCACCGGAAACTCCACCGATCCTGTTTCTGGCAACGTCACAGTTGGTGCGCAAGAGGATGTTGCGGTGGGCGTCAAGGAGACTTTGGATGGAATGAATAACTCGGAAACGTTGACAGTGAGAAGGTACGAAGCAGCAGAGAATGGGAAGGCACGATAGAAAAATGAGGAGTTCTGCCCTTGGTAATAAGAGAAGCATCTGGTGGTGCAAGCCTTCCGAACGAAACTCGGAAGAGAGACACTTACATTTATGCCACTGTCATATAGAAAGCATTGAGAGGGTTTACTGTGTAATTTAGTCGATCACATCAGCCGAAGGCACGGGGTGAATCCAAGCGGGAAAGGTCTCAACAATGGGTCAGAGCTCCAGTGAGTATTTTCACGCACAGACTTGTCCTACAGATCAGTCTAGCTCTGCAGGAAACACGACGCTCACTGAAACTTGAGAGGCATGAGAATTGACATTCAACAAAAGTCGAATTAGCGAGGTTAACAAATGCAAGTCCAGTATTGGAGTCTAGAATGCGATATTAACATTTGATATTGATAATTATTTAGTTAATAACATATTGATATTAGCATATTGATGGTGTAGCGTGTCTCCCCGAAAAGTTTTACACGCGTGACTTGAGTTGATCTTCGTCAAGGTGCTAGTGCAGAATACTTCAACGAGTGATACCAAGGTGTTTGAACGGGTAACTTTATAAAATGCACTTATTTATCGAAATAATCAATTTCGCGAATGCCAAAAGCTGTACACATAAAAGTGCATCCCACTGCGCACAATTGAGCTTTGACCGACACAGACATTCAGATGTTGCGAGAAGTGCCTTGCGAAAGAACACAACCGCATGGATTTATAATTCATGGGAGAATCATTATCCATACATCATCATGGGGTCAATATAGGTCAATTATAACCCAACTGTGACTAAAAAAACAAGACACTCCCTCGAACTCCCCTTTGACACGACGGTAGAAAACTATGCCGGTAACTAATGGAACTTCTTACGTGATAGCTCGCGAAGTTTGCTCGATTCTGTCATGCGCGACCATGCACATGAATTTACTACTCCCACGTCGTCCGTTTATTACTTCAAGTAATACCAATATTCAATTTTGCCTAGCAATATTGTAAATATTATCCCTAAAGTATGAGCCTATGGGAAGGCTGGTACAGCCATGGCTGAACCCGTTGACCTTATTCCTTTCTTTCCCCTTTCAAATTCAGGCGCGTCAAAAATAGAAGGAAAGGCGTAGTGCGTACAAAGCTTCATAGATGGCGACAAGGTAGCTTCCACTTTCATCTCAGTAATGTGTCAATTCTAGGCTAGGTGGCGCTAGCTACCGCCCGCTCCAAACGGAAAAGCCACTGCATCCATCCATCCACGTGGCTCTTGCAAGCTCTTGCATGAAAGACTCAAATGTGCTTTCTTTGCTCTCAGTATACCCTCAGCAAGACTAATGTCAAGAACATAAAACACTGAAATTACTGTGTTTATTATCATGCAAGCTTTTATGCAGTGAACTGCATGCAATCCGCTGCGTCTGCCTGAGAAAAGCTTGCAAAAGCATGAAAGCTTGTATCATAATAAACGCAGCTGGTTGATCTTTATATCACTTGTACGTGTTGAGCGCACGTGACTCATTTAGTTCCTAATGTCCCGAGAAGAGGCAGAGACACAAAAATCGGGAAAAAAAAATAGACGAAAACCTGAATAATATTTTAGTTGTGCGCAAATTTTTCAATAGAAAAAAATGCCCAAAGCTGAGACTTCGATCGCTATATGAATAAACGTGCTGTGTGTCATTTGAGTAATCTTACGTAACTCGTCTTGCATTTTGTGTTGCAAACAGGGAGAATGAACAGGTAGAACGAGTATTAACTTTTCTCTATATTAACTACGATATGAGAAGTATAATCAATAACGTATCTATACCTATGAGAAGGCATGGGGCCACCGGGTTTTAAAAATCAGTAAAATTGTTTGAAAGGGAAATATTGCGTACAAGTGAAATAGGGTTACTTCTGAATCTAAAAATATAGAACCTGGCATATACCAGGCAACCTGCATATATACCAGGTATATACCATATACCTGGCATATACCAACCTGTGGCATATAGAACCTTTTTTTAAAAAAAAACGAGTGGTCCTGATGTGGAACTACATCCAAGGGATGTATAGTCATCGCTCAACCCGTTGGCCTCATTCCTTTCCTTCCCTTTTGAGTTCAAGTAGTCCACCATAGTTCAGGCGCGCGCGCGTCAAAATAGAAAAGCGCAGTACGTACAAAGCTTAATAGATGGCGACACGGTAGCTTCCACGTGGTTCTAGCATGAATGATGCAAACGGTGCTCTGGCGTATCCCTTGCTCTCAGCAATAGTCATGTCTCAAGAAAAGAGGCAGAAACACAAAAATAAAAATAAAATTTAAAAGAGACGGCAACCCGGAGAATATTTTAGGCGAGGCAAGGTAAAACGGGTGGAACACTTTCTTACAAGTAAAATGAACAAGGCGTTCGTGCAGTGTAATCATAGTTAACAGACAGTATTTTTACATATGCAAAAATTTTTCAATGAAGGGCATCCATACTGATGAATTCCATACCTGGAGTGTCTATTCCTTTTTGTGTTTGTCCGAAGCTCGGGCTTCCTTCTGTGTACCTATTGCCATATTCTCAATTAATTCCGTTCGAATATATTTTGTTCGAATCTAACGTAAGTAAAATTCCACACTACTTCTCGTTTCGTATGCGCTTTTTATTACACCAAATTAAAAAGGCATCCAGTTGGGTTTGACCTACAGAGATTTTCAGACGTTGCGAGGAGTGCCTTGCGAAAGAACACAACCGCATGGATTATAATTCATGACGAATCATTATCCGTACATCATCACTTGTCATTGTAGGTCAATTATAACCCCACAAGATGACTAACAAGACACGCTAGTGAACCGCCCTCCCTTTCAGATGACGACTGCAAGAAAGTACGGTGTTTTATACCATTTTCACGCGGATTCTAACTAACCAAACACATCTGCGAAACTTAAATGCCTCGAATTGATTTATTGTATCTCCGAATCCAGGTTTCTTACTCAACTCAATTAAGAATTTCAGTTTACTATTGCAGAAATTCGGAGGAACGGGAGGATACCGCATTATTCGCTCGTGACGTCAGTTCCACAACCTGCTAACAGATGGCGAGGCAGTTTTCGAAAGCCACTGACAGCGCGCGTACTTCAAATCATGTTTGCGACCGGCTGAGTGTATAAGACAATCTGCTGTTGTCTGTTGACTGATTTATCCAGTACTACAAGCACAGAGATAAAAAAAAAGGAGAAAAAAATGTGGGTGGAGGTGGGGGTTAAAAACACATTCGACAACGTGTACATTCAAGGGAAAACTGAAGATGTTCATCTGCCAACGCTGGACGTCTCAAGTCTTCAGTTTACGTTTACGAAAGGTATCAAGAATGCTACACCTTCTTTTCTTTTTTATTACCTTCTTTAGACACCTGTCGGGTGGGTGATCTTATTCAGTGTTTTCGGTATTTTCTGAAGCAATTTGGATTCTGGTCAGTAGCTGGCATGCGGAGAGAGGGTACGAGTAAGAGAAATTTCTTTCTCCCTCCCTCTTTCATCCTGCTGGGATATTTTTCTAGTGCCAGTCGCGGAGCTGCACCGGCAACAGAAGGCAATTACGATCGCGTCAAAGCATCCCTCTTTGGAAACTGGGTCACTCCCCTCCCAACACACCCTGGAATGCAATGTCAAAGTAACGGGATCCACGCTGCCGGTCTTATGTTCAGCGGTCACGGGATGTTGTCATAACATAGAACTTAACTGATGTTGTATAATTTGCAGTAGTACGTCAAAACTCGCTCTGCCAAGTGTCGTCTGCAACGAAACCGTGGATGGTAGATGGCGCCTGCGCGCCTGCCTGTCGTCTGCTACCGCTCTGTGGCTGCTTTTCCGGGATCGTGACCAGGGCTTTGGTGTGCACATATTGACATGTGCAATATTTATGACGTCATTGCAAGAATGGAAGGCATTTCCCCTTCTCTCTTTTTTTTTCTTTTTTCGTGTTTTACGGGCGAGTGAAGATGTTGTAATCCACGCTGATATCCAGAGTCGTACATAACTCCAGCCTTATTTAGCAACAATATTCAAGCTATATTTGAAAGTTTTATGAAGCAGCAGCAGCTTTTTTTTTTTTTTTTTTTTTTTTTTTTTCAGTAATCTCACCACGCAGCTCGAGCTGCTGACCCGTAACGAAGTAGACAATAGAAAGGACAAAAAAAAATTGAGATCCGGACATATCTAGTTCGACACTCATGTACCTTTACTCTAGTTATTATGAAAGTTAGCGTAGTATAGGTATGGAACGCTGGAGAAATAAAAATGTCCGCATTGTATCTCTGGTTGTGAGCAATTCTTCCCGAGATCCTGGACTGACTTCCATCATTCCACAGTGTTCTCGCATGGCTCCCGGACAAAAGGCTCACCCGCAATAGCCCGCCTCTTTTTAAAGTGGAACATTTATTTTCATGATCATAAAAATCCTCAAAATCGTGTGAAATACGTAAGAGGCTCTCCTGACCTAACCTTCGTCAGTCTCAGCGGGTGCATATTCTACATGAACTGAATCTACTTCCCAACGTGTGAAATACCTAAAGCCTCTCCTTGGTCAGTCTCGACAGGTGCGAAAAGTAAATTTTCCTCCTCAGCCAACTCAAAGAATGAGACTTTGATTGACTTGTTCCCAAGAATGTAATAAATAAAGCAGTTACAAAGAAGAGGCAAGTAAAGCGGTGAGCTTTTGTCCGGTGAGCTTATGTCCGCTGAGCTTTAGTCTGCGCCCCTTCTCGCATAGTTTGGTATAGCGACTGGTTAGTTTCAGTATTTATTTTTAAATGCAACTCATCTAATTAATAACGTCGCTATAACCCTATAGGTGCCCTATTTTCCTCCCTTTAAGCTTACCCCTTCCGCGATTACATAATTTCCGCACGTACCCCGTGAGCAGAGATCAACTGGAACCAACCGGTGAAGCGCAGCCGAGGATGCGTGTTTCTGTTCTGCTAATGCCTCCTTGGAAGCGCCCGAGGGGTCGTTATGGAAATAGTTGGGTGATCGGAGCAACGCGGGTCATCTCCTGCAGGGGTGTTTCCGTCAACATGACTTCCCTTTAGACCGCATCTCGTTGCTCTTGGTACAGGAAGACACAGGCTGTTTTCCGTCCAGTGCAAGGAAGTCACCACGCAGTCACTGGGGCAGCCGCATCGACATCGCCGAAAACAGTTTGCCGGTCGAGGGTAGAAAGTTTAGGCATTGCACACTGTATACAGCCTCTGGCCCTGAGGGATTGAATAAATAAATATACAAACATTTTCTTTTTACCCAGCGGCTTATTTTCTGTTTTTAATACACTTGTTTTGTTTTTGTTTTTTTTCGTGCGGGGAGGAGAGAGGATGTGTTTAGAGGTGTGATATAGGTATGTGCTATGAAAAGAAAGCAGTCATCAAAAGTCGAGGTAAGCAGTAACAGGGTGAGCTTTAAGTCCGAGTTAACGTAAGTAAGTTCAAATAAGTGAGCTTGAAGTAGCTGAAGTAAATTAGAAAATTCGCGTAATTAAGTCAAACTAAGTTCAAGTAAATGGGCGTAAGTAAGCCCAATTATAGGCCTAAGAAGGTGAGCAAGTTATTTCCAAGTAACTGAGCCGAAGTAAGTTGAAGTAATTAAGTCTAGGTAAGTAAGCCCAAGTACGAAAGTACAAGTCGTACATTGAGTAGACATACTTCTTTCTCTTGGTTTTAGTTTTACACTTGGTATATGCTATATATAGGCTTTCTCACATGTGTAGCGGTGCTGAACGAGAAAGACAAAACGTACAACATACCCAAATGCTAAACAAAACAAAAAAATGCTCCGTGCACAACAATTTACGTCGGTGACAAGTCCCCACACTTAACAAGAAGCCCACGGAATTCCAAGCCAAGCACGCGTTCAGGAGGGAAACTGTGCTATTTCCTACATCTACACCTACCATAATAGGCGCAATCATTTACGGAACACCTTACGTTGCAAACCGCTCCACGATGACCCACATGCTCAGGTGAGCATTAGCCAAAAAGAAAAAAGAAAAAAAAAAGGAGTCGTCAAGAACTCATCCGCGTTTTACAGTTTTACCAACTTGTTGCCGCGGAGGTCTCTGAGATCGGCGGCGCCCGCAGCAGGAAACCTATATTTACGGCGCGTTATTGTTGCTTTTCATTTCGCCGAACACCACTAGGGGGCAACGGTGCATGACTGCGGCAAGGTCAACGAGTGCCCAGGAGGCGACGTACTTTTTATTATTTATTGGAGAAGCATTCCCCCGAAAAAGCACCGCCATCAGTCTCCAATCTGGAGCATGCATCATGCCCTCCTCCGACAGCGATTGCACGTTTTTGTTTTGTTTTTCTGTTTTTTTTTTGTTTTTTTCGCGCATGAAATTTTCCTAATAAGAGAAAAATCTACTAGTCGTGTCCGTTCGCTGACGGAAGTCACATTAGTGAGGTGATTTGGTGAAGGAAGTCGTGGGATTTCTCGTGTGGAACGTTGGAGGGAGGAGCAATTATGAACGATTGTCATTATCATTTATTATGAATATCATCATCGTCATTTATTATGATTATCATTTCCAACGCAAACCATCACATCCAAAGACGAAGAGATGGGTGAGGCCCATGATCGCTGCACGCGACGAGATTCACTGCTCGCGCAGACGAGTCTGTCGTTCTAGCCCCGTCCTGTGTCTGCCCGCTGCGGCTAGGCGCCCGCCTAAGTCCTCCGAACGTCACCTGGACGTCCGCAGAAGGCCGCTCGACGCCCACAATGTTCACCATGCTTCGCAGTGCGTCGTCAGGCACGGAGCTCCTGCTGAGGAGCCAACAGACATCGTCTCCAGTTCACAACCTCCGCAAGTCGAAGATCACCATGATGCTGGCGGCTGCCGTCTTAGTAGGGGTCATCATCGCAGTCGCGCTGGCGGTCGCTTTCAGACCCAGGTCTTCTAAACAGGTCGAGCTCGACCTTCATCCAGCGATGGCGAGGCTCGCCATGGCCAACATAACGTTCACCGGCAACTTCACCGATCCTGTTTCTGGCAACATCACAGCTGGTGCACGAGCGAACTCTGCGTTGGGCGTCAAGGTGCCAAAGGCTGCAAGGAATAATTCAGCGGCTGCCATGACAAAGGACGACGAGTACGACGAACTCGATAAGATCTGACGCACACCAGGGGTGTTCTGTACATAGAGACTGAAGAAGGGACGTTGATGGGGGACGTGCTGCATGGTTGTAGTGAATTGCGCTCGCGTATAGCTTTAACGGCAAATAGACGTGTAGGATTTTGCGCTTTGAGAATCTCGAGAGTAAAAGTGTACAGCTGGTGGATTTGTCTTTTCTCAGTGCGATCCTACAGCTGAAACAGCCGTCGAAACGTGAGGGGAACCCCCACAAGACCGACAATTCTAATCCTCATTGGCTTATGGCTGAGCGTTAACGAGAGTGTCAGCTCCTTAGGTAAGTTTACGACGAATGTGTTACAACGTGAATACAAATTAAAAAAAACCTGCGAGGTTTTAAAATAAAGGTTCCCAAGTATTGCTGTAAGTTGCTGGCACCAAAGCAGCTGACTCTAGCTTCGAAGCTGCAACACGCATAAAAAAAATAGAAACCATAACGAAAGTTCGTGCATCAACATGGTCCGCATACGTGACCTTGTCCTCTGTAGATTTCTCGAACAAGACGTCAATAGGAATACATTCCTGAGGCAGCCATGGAGCCCACGGGTCTTCTATACTTCCCCGTCTCTTGCGTCCAAAAACCGGAATAGCTGCTCGGACAGGAAGCCATTCTCGTTCCGTGGAGACGCTGGTTGTAAATCAGCATCGCTCCATGTATTTCAACATTTTATCTCCGAAGGCAGTGACTTGTCGTGAGGGGACAGGAATGCAGCTTTCGTGCTCATTGCCTCGAACTGGTAACGGGCCCAGGTATAGCCTTTACATGCGTGTCCATGTTCATATTTTGCTCTGCTCGCCTTTCGGGTTGATTGTTGACGTCATTATTATGAATCACTGTGTACGTGACAACGTAAGACAGAAGAGTAAAAAAAAGGTATAGTCAGTTTCTCATTGCAGTATGAAAATGACAAGTTTTATTAGATTTATCTTCTTGCTGGCACACAGGTTGCGGGTTGAAACCCCATCGAGGACGCTAGCAACTTACTAGGTGATATTAGACAAGAATTAATTCGCGGACTGACTGCGTTGCCTTGTGTGAGAATGTGCGTTGCCGAATTGACTGCCGCGAATTAACTGAAAAATTAAGTTTAATATGTGTCAAATACATAATAATGGCTTCATAAGATATCTCAGCTGATAAGCACCAACTGAAGCTGTGCTAATCCAAAATAAAACTAGGTCACTGATAAGCCAATACCTCCCCCCTCCCCCTTCATGTACGTGCTCCGTGGCTTTTCCTTGTTGTCCGAGAATACTCCACTTATCTTCTTCGGACTTCAACTACCCTTGAAACAGCAGACAAAATCGATACCAATCACCGGCGAGATAAATTGAATACCTCCCGTGAGTCGTGTGGGAAACCCCGGCGGATGTTTCCATGCGGGGAACCTGTTTCTAAATCGGGTCATCACCACCCACTTGAATGAAGCACGCGCTTCTCTGAATAGCAGACGACGTTGTCCCGCAATGTTTTTGTCGTCTGCCAAACTCCTCTTGGTGAAAAACAATTGCTTACACGTCACGCATTCGTCCTGAATGCAAAGCTGGATGACGTGGACGTGCTCGGTACGGGTTTTCTGCTTTCTTCACTGTCGTCTGCTTGTCACTCACAGTAGCAGAAGACAGGCAAAATCAGCGATAACGGCCGAGCGTTGAGGATAGGCATCAAATGTGCATATATTCCTGCGAGGTTCGGTTGTGCGTAGAATTTAGTACGTGACACATGACGCTGAAACCTTGCAATTAGTAGCAAGTTTTCGAATAACGCTCAATGCGCGAAGCTCTTTTTATGTTTTGCGCATGCGTAGAACAACCAACGTATGCAGGAGCGATAGCGTACGATATACTAAAACCCACTACTCTCTATTAAAAGCCATGTCATGTCGTCACAGCTATTCCCAGCGACTGTCCAGCGTCGAAAAAATGACAGGCAAGACTAAAGAAAAATTGATTTCGTTTTCGTTACATTTAATGCTACTCGCTTTGCAAATTTCGGTTGCACACACGGATGTTTTTGTGCTGCAAATTGTTGTGTGGGGCTGTTATCATTCGTTTGTGGGTCAGAAGAACAGGCCGACATTAAAAAAAAAAAAAAAAGAACACAAAGTTCACTCGGTCGTCGTCCGTCGTCTGCAAGGACGGAGCGGAAACGGAAATGGAATACACACCGTGACGTCGTTGCCCGTCTTTCCACTTAATCGGCACGCGAATCCTCGCCTGCCTTTTTGTGTCACACTGTGTCAATGTTTAATCGTGTAAACAAACTTCGCAATGTGATGTCCACCGGAATTATCCAAGCTAACGTCGTTTCTGAGATACCAGCTCGTGCTCGTGTCGTCTGCAAACGTTAGCATGTCGTGTGCGCTGTCGTCTGCTTTGTTCTTTCGTTCTTCTGCTATTTATAAATTCCCGAAAGTCAAAAAAACGTAGCTTCCCTGTATTCACAAGCAGAAACAAGTGAACCCGCCTTATCGTTCAATCAAACAAAGCGCCACTTTCTCTCTATAGTGCGCCCTACTATACAGCAGCTGAACAAAGCAGATCCCCGGCAGTTTCATAAGCACTCTTTTACGCCTGGCCCCCAACAGTGTCACTGGACCACACAGCGTAGCGTGTGTATCTTTTCCCAGCATTCCCGCAATGCCGTCACGGATTCTGCATCAACGTGACTTTTTTAAGCTGACGAAAGTCGAGATAACGACCGCAAAGCATCCTATCTGCCATCGAAAGGCTCGGTTCTGCCCTGCTTCTGCTCGCATTACAGTGATAGGACGCTTACCAGGATTTTGTTTCTCTTAGAACAGGACCCGTTAAATTGTTGGCCTAAATCGTTTACTGCTTTGCTCGACCTTGAATTTAGGTCTGTAAACAAAAAGATATAAAAAAAAGCGACAACTTCGACAGTGCCTTCTTTGATTTCGTTTTATATCACCCTTTTTTAAGCGCTTTTTTCTTAAGGGCAGTGCTATACTCCTTTTTATTTGAGGTCAAGATTCGACCTGGTTTTGTGGTCCCCCGTTGTATTTGTTTACTTGTTGGTGATATAGTTTGATAACAGAACAGACTGCGATAAGAACAGACAACATGCCGCCTGCGGCAAAAAGGGGTACAACTTGTGATGTGCGATCACTTTGAGACTGCAACGACCAATAAAGTTAGGCCTAGCTTTGGATTGGAATACGGGTTCAGCATGACTGTACTACATTTAGAACTACATGAACGTGGACTAACCAGCACCAGAAGTTTTCAGCACAGTTTTCCCTGAGCTTTATTCCGAAGACTTTCCACACGAATGTCGGCACAGTTTCACCCTGAAGTCGGCCCAGGACGCATCTTAACCCCCGACTCCTTCCTGCTGTCCTCTCTCCATCTGCCCACATCTGTACTCCGCGGCGCTAACACGAAATTAAAAAAGAAAAAAAACATCAGATCAGGCAATGTCTGTCCTCGCCGGAAATTACCTTCGTTTGCTATATTTTTAGAATATCGGCACGAAAACCCGAGACGGCTGAGCAGCGCCCTTCGTGTATTGATGGACTATACTTTGTATTTTTGGCGTGGAACGACCCCAAGTGCTTCATGCAATGCAGACGACATGTTGCAGACGAAATAGTACAATCTTTTTGCAGATGAATACCAATTACCTTGAAAACCTGCCTGAGCTATAGAAAAACTCCGTAGAAATGGCCCTTTTTCTGCATCACTGCTCACGCATCTGACTTTGGTAGCATATCCTTCTTGTATATATGCCACGCTTAAGAATAATGACCCAGCCGTTTGGTTTATATTTGTAGAATGTCTGTCTCGACCAACTGGCTTTTAGCCCCCAAATAGGTTTCATTAACTTTCCGTGCCCGATCGTTTGTTTGTGAAAGCGATAGCGGAGAATTGCTGACCCGATTCTGTCAGTATAACCAGTGAAAATGGCCATGAAAACGAAAAGTAAATACAAAGAACACGTCCCACGTTAATTGCCGAAAGAAGCGATAAATATAGTCCATCCCATCCGCCTCTACTGTTGCAGCTTCTGCATTGCGTTGTCTTCTTCTACCGTCGCAAGTTAGCAACATTGGCTTGAAAGATGAAAGTCACTGAAAAGGTTAACCAGCTGTAGGGATCGAACCCACATCTTCTGGATTACTTGTTCAACATTGGCTTTGACCGAAGAGTTCGCCATAGACCGTCTGCTATGCTCTTCTCAGTCGTCTGCGTCGTCTGAGCGGGTGACGACGCAACAGCTTTTCGCGATATGGATTTACTTTTCTCAAGCACTTATCCTGTTTTTTGTTTGTTTGTTTGTTTGTTTGTTTAACGATCCTTGACTTTCTTTGGCTTTTGGCTTTAATTGACTCTTGAGCTACACGTTGCACACCCACGCCATTGGAAAAAGGAAGCTAAACGATGCAGTCGAATAAGAAGCTGATGCATTAAAGGCCATTGTTGTAATACGCATTGTGGTGGTCTGTAGAGCAGAGTTCAAGGTTCATGCTGAGGTTCATCTCGTAGTCAGAGAAATGATCAGCATAACATTTGAGGCAAAGCTAACTGTTATGGCACGCAACTGACACCATAACCATACCACAGATACCAGAGCAGGCGCTGCAAGTTCTTACGTAGCGGCGCTACTATAATACGCGCTACTACTACTATGGCGCTACTAGCGGTGCTACTATATAGTAGCGCCGGTACTGTACTACTACAGAGCGCAGTTCCTGCGCTCTATACTCCCATGGTGTCGGATTAATGAACTTAGTACGCATTGATAGACCCCTCTACCCGAGAAACGTCATCACGACGTTGGTAGATAAACCGAAACCGAAACAAATCAGAACGGGAGGCCTGGGTTCCACGAATGGCCGCTTGTTCGCTGCCTTCTATTGAAAGAAAAGTATAGCACCGAAGGTCGCGTTTCTTTCAGGGACCATCGTAATTCCCTGGGCGCGACCTTGTAGGCCCCTATAGCTTCGAGTGTAGTTCAACTCTACCAAATTGGTGGCGCTGTCGAACACTATGACGTCATTTGTTTACAAACAAGGAAAGGTCTATTGCTAGAGAATGGAACATTCAAACTCAGATATTCAGAAAATTATTTACGTTTTAAATTTCTTTGGCGTAGCCAGAAAAATATATAGGGACCGTACATAGGGGAGGAGGACTCTGCATCGGTTTCCCTCTCCTAAATGCACTACCAAAGGTACGATTCTGGGGGATTCGAATTCCCGAAATCAAAACGCCCCCTCCCCGGCCGTGGCCCCGCCGCTGCAATATTGCCCCCCCCTCCCCAATGCAATACCCCCCCCCCCCAAGTACCATATATGCTAGTGACTGTCTGCAAACAGTGGCTTGATAAATTCCTCGTTTGCTCATGGCAGTACCACGGGTACTTTGGTTGATTGCAGTAGAATGCAATATCGCGTGTCTTTCCCGGCGCCTGCCCGAGTGCTTCTCTGTTGGTCACTGAAAAAAAAACAGATGCAGCCGGACAAGCTCACTGTTCCGGAGACCTACTGTCTTCAAAACGGCACCGGAGGCGACCTTGACCCTGTGGTTGAACGACTCAACGAGAACGCGGAAACCTACCCTCGGTGGCCAAGGCGAAGTCTTCAAGAGCAAGGCGACGCCGCCGAAACTAGGTGACGCGTTCCTGCATCCAGTCAGCGTTCATCGCCATTCAGTCTAGCATCACGTGGCTTCTTGGCTCCTCCCTACCCGGTATTTATCCCCCAACGAGACGCAACAAGCAGAAAAATACTAGTCGATCCAGCCGTGATCATTCCGTGCTGTGCATAGAAGAGATATTTACGACCAAGGATTGTGCAGCGCTCGGATTTTTCTACCCCCTACCAATAGGACTTTTTTCCATGTCCTCCAAAATGGATCAGAGGTGAGACCCGTCATGGGATCAGCGCGTCTGCAACTCAATGTCGTCTGCAACTCAATGTCGTCTGCGTACCACTAGTGGTATATAACAAATAGGAATCCGGCGGAATGTTCCATTTATTGATTGTTCCTTATTTGCCATTTAGTGATCGCTTCTGCTTTATATCATCTGGATTTAAACGTCTTAGACATTGGCGACACGCATATGGCAGAAGTAAAATCAGGACGAGTTACTTAGCGACACTGCAATTAGTACCTTAGAGAGACGGAGGACCGACACAGTATAGCTTTGAGATCCTCTCTGTGTTGTGCACTCCTAATCAACCCAGGTTGAAAGTGTGTAATCGGAGTACATATGGGAAGTACTGACAACAGAGGAGTCTGTGAAACAGGCAGGTGGAACAAGCACCATCGGGTCAAATTCATATACAATACACTTACGTGGGATTGTTTAACATGGTAATGTTGCAACATGTAATGTCCCAGAATCAGACAGAGCAAACCTAGGACTTTGAAATACTTGTGATATCAATAGCTTCTTCATGCGGTCACACCACGGTATTCTTTCAAAGAGATTGTTCAGCATACTCACAAAGACACTACGTTCGATTAAGGTACAATTTCCTTGAGTTTGACGGAAGACATAAGACAAAACATGAAACCTTGTGTCTTCCCTCTAATTCAAGGGGATGTTACATTATTAGAGTCTATACCAGATTTATTGCATTCTACTCTGATGTTCATGGATTGTGCATTTCTTGCACCGCGATTCGAAAAGTTGTCTTACCAACATTCGAGCAATGAAATTCACATAATCACATGTCATGAGAGGAGGAGTCAAAGGTCCTCATCTCCGGAAGGCAGCATTTCGACAGGAATTTCCGCGTTGAAGCGACCGAGGACACTTGCGATGGTAGATCGCGTAATACATTGCGCACCGATATAGAACAATATGGTGATAATTCATGAATTGCTCAAGTAATCCTCAGGTAGTGAATCTGCACAATCCCTCGCAAACACTCCTGCTTCACTAACTCCGTCCTCCAGTCTTCAATAGAGGACTACCTCCATAGGTAGTTCTCCTACTTGATGACAATACGTAATACGTGCTTACGCGCAGCAATCCACTTCGCGTAGAATTGTTCTACAGTATGTATATGCTATTTGGATACAGTCAACCAATAGTCAATCCTAAATCACAGTGGTACCATCACTTCAACTAATTTTGTAATTTTAAATTAAAGGAAGAGAAAATATATATGATCCGAATTCCACACTCATCGAAATCCACACTCATCACTGACCATCTTTCAGACATCAATCATGCTTCAGCTTCCACGGGAGCAACACCTGCATTATCTGACCTGTCACGCAGACGAAACGTGTCTTCTGCTTTTCATGCTTTTTTTTTTAATTTTCTCTCTACGTTCCTGGCTTCGAATCCTATTGACGTCATTTAGACATAACGGTCCTGCTAAGGGGGAAGGATGCGAGGGAAGTATTTTTTCCCTCGCCCTCGGTCAGCCCCTTGACCCGCTGTCCTGGTATTCCCAAGACGAGGCTCCGGGCGTCGTCATATACTATGCCGCACCCCCTCTTTCCCGGGACTGGGTCATCCCGGTTGAGAGAGGAGGACTGGGTTTGAGATCCACTTTCTGGTCACTGTCTTCAGATCACCAGAGGAGAAGCATCCTGTTGTGGTACGTCCGGGACTTTTGATTGTGTCGTCGTTCGTGTCGAAGGTGAATAAGTCCTTTATGGTGGCTTCTATCGGTTTTGTTAGAGGCGTTAGTTAAGGGGAGCGGTATGAGGGGGTTGAAATATGTTTGCTTTTGGTATCGGAGGTTTTTTCGCGTACATCCGGGTTGGCTGAAGCGACGACGCAAATGTACGTGATCCAATGACACTTGCTTGCGTGTATTTGTGAGCTGGTCTCGAAGCCTCCGAGCTGGATTGGCAGGCTGGTATAGGTTGTAGGCTTAGTGACACTGGAAATTTGTTTTCTCGGCGACGATTGCGTGACTGACGTCATTTTTGTATGAGCGGTTCCTCGTGAATGTCCGAACGATTGAAGTTAGACGACTTCCTCACATGTGTTGCTGTCGCTCGTACGTTAAAAAGAGATAGCTCAATTTATTTTTTATTAACATTTTAATGCGTCTGGTTTCACTGTACGACCATGAATGTGTAGCCTTTATGAAAGTTAGTGAGTCCTTGTCCCCTCTTTCTACCCCTCGCTTTCGCAATCGAGTCCAATCTGTGGTCACCCGCTTCATCCCAAATGGAATGTTGGCGGTATTCACTGAAGTGGTCACGTGATGTCTCTCGCAGTGTCGGTGTATAGCAGGAGCGGTATTTTCTCACTTCCTTGTACAAACTTATCCCCACCCGTCGGATATGTTGTTTCCTGAATGAGTCAAAATAACGCGGAAATATCGAAGACAACACCGCGTTCTTTCCAGTGTTGTCGATCAACATAATGCACATTCCGAACCGTTATGGCGGCGTGATGACATCATGTTACAGTGGATGTTACGAACCCTTATGTCGCTGAATGTCTGACGCAGGCATCATCACGAGGAACCGTCGAAGCGGAAGCCGTTGCCCTGCGGCACAATTTAGTGCTGTCGAAGAACAATACCAGGACATGACGTGTCTTTGTTTTCGTCCCACTTTTATTAGCCTTATCTGGAGCCCAGGAGCAAACAACAAATAGAGGCCTATGGGAACAGGTTTATGCACACGCGACAGCACGTCTTCAAGTTCAAGGTCAACTTTGATGTCTGTCTCTTTTGTGCCGACCTACTTTCGAATCCCTGTCTTTCTCTCTCTCTCTCTCTCGCTTTTCTGCTTTTGTTCAACCTACTTTATAAAAGATGTCTGTTTTTCGCGTCCGTTTTGATCTCGCCGCGGAAATCTGGAAGGAAGTCCACCGTGAGAAGGACTCACTCGTCCGTGACCTCAAGTTTTATCCATTAGCAGGTGTTGTTATAGCGTTACGTGGAATCATCGTAGGGGTCGACGGACCCATCTCCAAAGTTTTGGCGCGAGACTATTATCCTTGTTTTAGGGCATGTGGCGTTGCCCAGGTTTGGACTATAAGGTCGAAATAGTCCGACGGTGCATGTGAGCAGAAGCTAATGAGGAAATGCGTAGTTTGATAGGGTATAGTTAGCTATATTTCAATGGGTTTTGCTGTAAGTGGTTGTGTATTGCAAGAGGAGTCTAGCAGGGAACTGTTTTTTTTTTCTTTTCTTTTTTTTTCTGGCGGTACAAGTAAATATGGGCGAATGACGAAATGCTATCCTCATAAGGATACACACCATCTCGAAGAGCGACGCCCGCGCATGAGCTGCAACCATTGTCCATGGTCCTGTTCAGTCTCTGACAACTGACTTGAAGAGAGACAGTTACTGTGTGTTCACACGAGCGACATCGTTACGGAAGATTCTAGTGGAAGAAAATGCGAAAACACTGCTCGCAGCGATGAAGTTCCATCCCGTGTTACGTTGAGCATTCACACGGTGCCGAAAATAGGGAGTGGCGTACCGAGCAACTTAGCAGACGACACTTAGCAGACGACACCGTTTGCGTCTTTCTTGTCGTCTGCTACGGAATATCTTGTAGCTGTGTCGCAGGACATTCCCCACGGTTAGCAGTGTACGTGAACACTGGACGTTGAGAGCTCGCGCTCAGAAAGCTATGACGTTTTTCGCGTCTTCCGCTTCTGCGGGGAATGTCGCTGGTGTGAAATGCACGGTTATAGCGGCAACATCATTGGGACTACTTTTTCGTGCAGAAGCACCGTTCAGCAATAGATCGATCTCGCGTTCTCAGTCTCGTGACTCGTAGGTTCACTGCTGGTATAACAGTGCTTTCTGGAGCCTTTGCCAGAATTTTCACGAATCTGCCTTTCTGTCCTTGCAGGCACAAAATGACAAGGACAGTGTTGCTGCTCGCCCTGCTGGGAATCTCCTCTGCTGCATCTCCATCTTCCCCATCTTCCTCCTCCTCGTCATCGTCTTCGTCGTCTGCCGCAGCTGTCACGTCGACCAAACGAGATGACTTCAGCGCAGCAGCTTCGGCTAGTCACCCAGTTTACTCGCCGTCTTCTTCGTCTTCATCCTATGGTGGTTCATCCGGGTAGGTGTCTTGGTACGCTGGGTAGCGTGACAGGATTTGTTTAGTATGCCGTGGCAGATGTTTTCGAGTATTTCTACGGACCCTCGAGGTTGTCAAAGGAATTTGCAACAGTGTTGTCAACGAGGCTAGCGATTGCTTCAAGCCCTAAACGCCCTAGAAGGATGAGAGGACTTGTCGTATGACAAGACAGGACAGTCGTAGGACTCAACATATCCACATTTTGCAGTTAATCAATCGATTGATGTTTCGATCTGTACAAGCACGTTGAAAGAGTTTTTGCCTAAAAGCTCTAATCGAATTCGCAGGTGCCTTGACCACACAGTAAGTGGTCCATTGACAAAGTGATTCAGAAATGCGCTGTTGCGAGTCTTGTAGACATATAAATTATCTGTGTAGACATCCCATGCAAATCTTTTATAGACATTGTCATATTTTCCTATGCAACGAGAAAATTAGCGCGATATTTCCAAGTTAAATGACAAGAGGACTACCAGCTGAAGTAAATAATAGCGTTAAAAACTGGTGATCTAACATCGAAGCTATACCTTTACCCCTGTTCCATACGAAGCTAAGAGGTTCCTCCGAAGTTCCAGCATGTCTCGAAGGCTTTGCCTCGGCTACATTCAAAGAACCTGCCTTCCAGGTACCCTTCGAGTGCTGGCGGCTACGGCGGCACCAGCGGAGGCTACGATGCTCAGGCTTCCAGCACGAACTATCAGAGCCAACCCAGTCCAAACAACAACCTCTATTACTACTACTACCCTGGCTCCAAGAATAGCCACCAGGCTTCCAGCGGTGGCTCCGAGTCAGACTACCAAGCAAGCGCGGCACAGAACTACGCCAGTGTGTCTTCGGGATCAGCCGGGGGCTACGACCAAAGTGGCAGTTCTTCTTCCGGCTATGGCGGCAGTTCCGACGGAAGCTCCGGCTACGTCCAGAACTCGGCTGGTGGCGCTGACGCGTACAATGCCGCTGCAGCTGCGACGTACCAGCAGCAACTTCAAGCATATGCCGCGAGCCAGCAGTCTGGCGGAGGCTACAGTCCAGCACAGTACGCTCAGTTAGCGCAGTTGGCACAACAGTACGGACCACAGATCGCCGCAGCTCAACAGCAGTACGCCCAGTACGCGCAGCACGCTCAGCAAGGACATCCAGGATCTCATTACGGAAATTATGCCGGTGGGTCACCGTCTTACCAAGGAAACTACGACACTTCCAAGAGATACTACGGTCTGGGTTCCATGATTATGCCCCTCCTGGCTCTGGCGGGTCTCGGTCTCCTGATTCCAACAGTGACCAGTCTGAGCGGCAAGAAGAAGAGGTCTGTGGACGATCCTCGTACCAACATCGGAGATTACGCAGAGAGGCTGGAGAAGTACTTCAAGATCTACAGAGCGGCCGTTGAGAGTGAAGAGTGCATGAACAGGATCGTCTGTGAGCTGGGCGATGCCGTCAGCGGTGTCCGCGGCAAATCGGCTTTCTTGGCGTAAGTAGGGGAAGATGTTATGTTGTTAATCAGACACTGTGGCTTATCCAGGCTTATCAGTGACTTATCCAAATCCCCCCCAAAAAATGTTTGATGACAGCCCCACAGGGGTCTTATCATTATCTCAGTTTCAGATACATGTCTGCAACGAGACGTAAAGATGTTAGTGTAACTGTCGTAGTGGACTCCCTCCCTGTGCTTGCAATTCTAGATAAACCACCCTCACCTGAATGCACTGCGGAGTACTATTGGCACAAAGAATATCCTAAAATGCAATGTAACGTAGATATAAAAAATAAATATATATATATAAATATAAAGTAACATAAAATGATATAAACTCAGTTGCCACTTCATACCGAACTTCTCTCATATAACTTCCAACTAACCCCCGTAACAAGTACCTCGACCACGTGAAGCAAACAATGTGGAATCACTTTTCATTCTAGTCTCCTCCCTGACAGAATCATGGAGAAGTTTGCCCCTGGATGGATGACCAACAAGATGGGAGTCTTCAAGTCCGCCGCCCTCACTTCCGAGTCGACCAAGTGTGTTCGGTACAAGTGCTAACCCCGTAGGAGCCTTCAAACAAATGAACATCCCCACGATCTTCACTTCCCACAAAACCGAACAAACAGCTGACTACTTAAGCGCTCAAATCAAACTCGTTTCCAATCCTGCACTTCATGTTGCAAGTACCACACTGGGTGCGGAAAGTAACAGTGAGGTGCTGAGTTGTTTATCATCTGGTCTAATTTAAGTCCCCTTTATCTTGTAACTTCGGCTGGGCCGACTGTAGTCACCCCTTCACGTCCCATGGCTGCACTAATCAATCAATCAATCAATCACTCATACCATCATCTCCATTTTTTTTTTGTCACACCCTTCGCATTTGTCATCGACTTAATTGCACATATTTGCTCATCATAATTCTGTAGTCTCGTATTAGAATACAAGCCACACGATGTTGACGTCGTTCTTGAAAGGTTATGGGGGAGCATTGGGTTTTGATCCTTGTATCTGGGCTTGCAACTTCTACGATGCAATATTTGTTTTTTTTTGTTTTTTTGTATGACTACGATTACAAATATTTCATTTGCACAAAGCTCTCTAGAAATAAGTTGCTCCACTATTTATATACTGCATAGGGCCCTTTCACATGGAAGTACCCGCTGCTAAAAACGATACGAGAATTGAAATGCAAGGCGCTACCCTTTTCCCTTTCCTTGTTCATGTAGGGCATATTTATTTATTCACATATCTTAGCTGTGTTATGCCATGGATCTACTCTTGTCTGAATGTGAATGAAATAAAAATGTACCTCGTATTTCCTAAGGAAAAACGCACGGTGTGAGTCGTTGTCATTCACTACAAAGTTACGACACACTGAAGTTCTTGCAAGAACGGGTACGAATTTTGTCGGTGAAGTTTGGCGTAGTGCACAAAAAAAGCCACATTTGCTCAAAAAGTGCAAGAGTGAATAAGTTTTTTCCGCAAAACAATTGACACAAGGCGGATACTGTGGTCCACGATATGGAAATGTATTTCCATTTCACACTCAGGCAATAAATACTTTATAAAAACTAATAACATGCGCATATGTACAAAGTTTGATCATTCGCACGGTTTCCCGAACCCTGCATTGAAATAATACTGTATCTCGTATACCGCATATGTACAATTATAAGTTCCCCCGATACTAATGCAGCTGACAGGCACGCACCATGACTAACATGAGGAATATGAAAAGCGGGCTAAACACTTCTGAGTAGACTAAATGTCTCTGTCCTTCTAGCTTGAGGCACAACAGAAGCTTGAATAAGAACATAAGTAGTAGCTGAACGAAGCTCCAAAGGGCACGAAACGCACCAGCTTTGTAGATGCCTTCTAAGTACTGCCGTATGAAAACGATGACGCAGAAGTAGGCGTTTAGTCCGTCGCAGATGAACAGGGACACAAACACCGTCCACCAAGAGATATCTAATGCATTGTCCAACTTCAACACAACCATCACAGAGAAGATCATCACTGCTAGTACGTCCACAAACATCTCGAAAACTGTCAGCCCCAACCAGCGGGCAAGTTCCTTCAGTGTGAACATGGCACCTTCATCGGTGTTTTCAGTCCGACGCGGCAGGTTTTTGTCGTCTGCTGTAATTCCCCATGGGAAATTTGGCACCTGCGGACTATGCGGTGCCAAATTCAACGCATCATTTCACATAAATCGGGATGATACTTCGGTAGTAGCATTACACCACATATCACGCTACACACCATAGCTTTAGTGCGTATTCGTAAAATGCACCGCTATCCGTGCACTACGATGTGTGCGCATGTCTGCATCGGGCGGGAGATTTGTTTCTGGTGGTTTCTGGCTTTAGCCATCTACGCCAGCTAGGTAACTCGGTGTTTTTGTTTTTTTTTTAATTTAGAAAATTATATTTCGTTGCCGTACAGTTTTCATACCTTCACTGTTAACGGCATTGAGGAAAAATTGATCACTTAATTGTTCAGCGTTTGCCAATCAACGATGCACAAGAATGAGCTCAACTGAAAATAAGATAGAGGTAGGATATAGCCGACTTGCGGTTACCAGTGTTGCTATTTACAAGTTCGGCGGTGTAGCCGTGACTCGCTCTTCCAGCCTTATGTGCATTTTGTAGACGAAAAGGACATGGTAATCTACTTTTCATCACACCCCTTTTTACTTAAGTGTTTACACAAGCGGCACAAGCTCTCGCAATAACAAGTGTTTATCCTTGTGACTGAAATAGAGCCGGGTACGAAACTAGGGCGGATGCCACTTGCACCACCAACATAAGTAGCATGGCTGCTGCAGCTCTTCGTCTGTTTCCGAAAAGTGTCAACTTTAGTTCCAACAGTTCACGAGTACGAGTTTTTCGCTGGGTAAGAGCCGTACAATGGTATATACGTGCACTTTTACATCGCCGTACACCTCATACATTCCTCGTGTCTACGCGACCGGTGCTGTGTGCTGCACGCCGGGAGCCGAATACTTTGATTTATTCTGATTCCCTCCATATTTGCTGCATAACGTTGCATGATCAGTGCCAAAAATTCGTGCAACTGATGCGATACATAATCCTAGATACTGCTCCTGCTGCACGCAGTGCAATATTGTGGTTATCTGATACTGTGCAGTCTGTCTACTCAAACGCTGCCAGACGTCATCAAATCTCAACCTAAACCCGGCATGACCACTGTAGTCATTCGTACCGCTTGAACGAAATTCAAAATTTCGTTTCCACCTTCCGGATGTAAACTCCGTGCAAATTGCAAGACCATTTGAGCCCATCGAAGACACAGCCTGTGGTTGCCTTACGTGTACAAATTTACGAAAATTATCAAATACAAAATTTCAGATATCAGGTTGACAATAATAGCCACCACCACAAGTTGGAAATTACAGTCAGAAATGAAATTAATTGCGCATTTAAAAAAAATACAAGAAAGAAGGGAGCTTCTACAGTAACCTCGAAGATAAAAGCCGATCTTTCTCAGAATTGTCGTATCATACTGTCGTGCCGAGCACTTCAATTCCATCACGCCATGGCTATCCTAATCACCATAAAAACACACATTTTCGCTATAATATGTCACACGAGTGGTAAAATAACTTTTTTAAATTTTTTGCAGAGTTCATGCAGATGCATTCATAGATATAAACCTGTCAACCACGTCCTCATCGGTCACACTGGTTCATCTAGGCACCTAAACAATCTTCTCAGCCATCAATGGAGAAGTTTTCAGCTCTGCCGACCACGCTGGGGGGAAGTGGTCCCATTCAAGCTCTCGGATATTGGTGAGGGCATCAGTGAAGTTCATGTAAAGGAATGGTAAGTTGAACACAATAAGGTACGAATGCGTTGAAATCACATTTGTAGCTATATTTAGACAGTGGTGCTCCATGTGTCATCGGTGTTATGCAGGAGATGTGAAGTCGGTCTATGTTTTTGTATTTTATTACAGAGAGTTTTGCGCTTATTTTTGTTTCTTTTATGCCGTATTTAAGATTAGTTTTTATTAGCAGCCGTTTCTTGTATGCCCTGTATGTCTGTTTTCTTTGTCTGCACAATCTAGCAGTGTTTTTTTTTTTTTCATTACATTTTTTCATCTTCTGACAGTTAAGTTTTTGTAACACCGCAGATAGAATTTCTTTTTGCGTTACAGGCACGTGAAACCGGGTGATAAAGTTAATCAGTTTGACAGTATCTGCGAAGTACAGAGTGACAAGGCGTCAGTCACAATCACGAGTCGATACGATGGCATCATCCGTAAGCTCTACCACGAAGTCGATGAGATCTGCAAGGTGGGATCCCCCCTGGTCGACATCGAGATCGACGGAGACGGTTCATGTACGTATATGTGGGGGACTTGACTGCTGTGACAGACAAAATCATACGGGTAATGTGTTTCGAGCAGCCTCGTCCGACGACGATCACATACAGGACCAAGAGGTCCAGCCGAAGACAGGCCATTCAGGTGATTCCACGGCACAGTTGCCACCTGCTCAAGTACCGACACTCGCGTCCAAGGTGCTGACTACTCCCGCTGTGCGGAGGTTAGCAATGGAGCATAATGTGCGTGAGCGTTCATTCATTCATTCATTCAGTCTTAATGTTTTTGTGTGCCGATGAACAGCAAAATGCTTGACGAGAGTTCACTGGGTGCAAGTACTAACATGAAACCGAATAGAGGTTTGTCTGCAAGTGTGGTGCAGAAAGAATGTCAACACTGTGATTGGAAATATCTTCATGCGGAACGTGGTTTGTACAATACGTAGAGGCACAATCCACAATAATGGACACAAACATGAACATGTGTTAACATGAAATATTGCAGATTTCTGCAAAGGCAGAAAAGCAGTGTGTAACAATGATGGGGCAGTCATATCCCAGCAGTCAAACCATGTAAACACATGGGTACGCTAGCCCTGAAATACAGCTTTTTGTGACCTTACAATTCTGCGATTGACGGCATTCTCTTTACTGTACAGTTTAAATTAGATTGCAATATTAGTATGTGGCAGCTACGTATCATACTGCGTACATCTACGTGTTTATTTAGCTAATCAAGTCTGACGACCATGATTGCTACACATGCTTTCCGCTGTTTTAATCTCCAGCTGTGCTTTTCAAATGTCGCTCATTGAGTATGTCATACAACGGGTGCGAAGCTAAATGAGGATTCTGAAACACCTCCGCAGATCAATCTTGCGGACGTTCGAGCATCCGGCAAAGATGGCCGCCTTCTCAAAGAGGACGTGCTTCGGTTTCTCGAACAGAAGGCTGCCCCGTGTAAGCTCTTTTTTAACCGTACTACATGCGGAGCGTCGAACCGAAACGTCTTTCGGTTTGTTTCGGGTTCGTCCATAAAGGTTCTGTTCCGGTTCATCTCTGGAGTTCACATGTATCTGTTTCGATTAACCGGTTCTGAGGCTGTAAACCGGTTCGAAGTTCTAATATGCTACAAAATTATAGGTAGCCACTAGAAATGATACAAGATCTCTTAGTTACGTTTTTTTTATGGATTTATTTCCGTTTTTCAACCAATAGGACACCCTTTCATCCCTTCCCCGAGCAACATCCTGCCAATCCAGGCGGGCAAACCGCTCACATCCCCACATCCACCACCACCATCACAAACCAACCCAAACTGAACCGGTATCCCGAAGCGGTAGCCGAAGTTCTTAGATCGGTTCAGTTCCAAGATGGAGCTAGTAATTCCGGTTCAGTTCCAGCTAGAAGTTGCGGTTAATTCCGGTTTTCGGTTTTGGTTCCGGTTCGACGCTCTGCTACGTGCCGCCGTTCACAACGCAACCCAAAGCTGATTCCCAAACGCATCTCTTTCACGCAGCTGCACCCGTTGCTTCTGCACCACCAGTTAAACCACCCCCGGTGAAGACAGCGCCTGTTGCCGCGAAAGCTCCTGCACCGCCTCCGAAGGCACCCCTTGCAACACCTGCAGTGCGCGTTGCACTGCAGGACAGAAAGGAGCCGGTGAAAGGGATTCAGAAAGCTATGGCCAAGACCATGTCAAAGTCTCTGTCCATCCCCCACTTCGGGTACTGTGATGAAGTGGATGTGACGCGTCTTGTGCAACTGCGGCCCGTGCTGAAACGCATGGCCGAGTCGTACGGGATTCGACTATCTTACATGCCGTTTTTTATGAAGGTAAGGTTTTTTATAACTGTTCGATGCAGGGAGCTTGAAGGGTGGATCACGAATTTCAGGCAATGTCTGTGTCCCTCTTTGAGTACCCCATCCTGAATTCCCACGTGGATGAAAATGTTGAGCATATCACTTACAAGGTGAGTGCCTTGTGAATTTTAAGAGAGAGCACAAGCCTGTGGCATGCTGAGCGTAACTGGGTCGGGAAGCACCACGGTGAACTTGCCGGATTTGCGTACGATAGTATACTATGGAAATGGCACTACCCAATGTTTGCAGTGTGTGCGTGGGAAATTTGTGGACTTTTAGTACGATTTGAACTTGCTAAGTTGCAGGTTCAAAGCGGAAGGTTGCTTTGAATTTACCTTCCTTCCAGATACTGCAATAAATTAATGTATAAGCGTATTGTGACTCATTGATGGGGCGCAATGTAAAAATGATGCGTTGCTGTTGGTGGCGAGGCATCACCGGACAGAGCATAAGCGCGGAAGAGTATGGCAAACAGTTCATCAGTTTCCATGCATTCCGTACGTTTTACGGTAGAACCTCTACCTGTGTACCGCTGAAAAACTTCACTACATACCAATATGTTCACTATGTCAGGGCTTCCTGGTTGGGGTTTCAACACATTGGGGCCACAGGTTTACTTCACTATAGCCATGTTTTCACTTCACTATATCGACACCTTCACTGTATGCTGGTTCACTACTTAGAGGTTCTGCCGTACTGCGAATAATTTCTGCAAAACACTACCATTGGCAATATGGTGCAGTGCATCAGAAAAGAGGGCACCTAGTATACCTGCTCAGTGCCCGTTTAATATTTAGTACCATGAACGTTTGTGATGTACATTGCATGATCCCTCCCTCCTGGTTCTCTCTTGATTGTCGTTAGGGTGCCCACAACATTGGTGTCGCGATGGACACTGCCAGCGGTCTGATCGTTCCCAACGTAAAGAACGTGGAGTCGAAGAGCATCTTGGAAGTGGCAGCCGACCTCAATCGTCTCATGGACTTGGCAGCGTCTGGCGCGCTTTCGACCAACGACCTTGCGGGAGCCACTATCGTACTTTCAAACATTGGCACAGTAAGCGAACAATCTGCACAGTCAGAGCCATTTATAGAGAGAGTTTGGCCATTAGGAGGAGCCTAACTTGAACCGCGTCATGCAACGTCACGGCTGAACGACCTCCCTCTCCGCGCTCTGTTGTTGTCCAGCCGTCAACCTGTCGCCGACGCCATGTTGATGCAAAGCGTTGGTCACGATGCAAGGGGGAAGACACATGCGTACCGCGCCCTTCGAGACCCCTTCGTCCTTGGATCCTTTCAGTTTGGTAACAAAGCTCCCATTTCACAGGCGCTTGTGGGTGATAAGCCGACGACCCTGGTAGATTACATTGAGCGCGACAAAAGTACAAGTCGACCAGCCGGTGAACTGCATCAAGATGGCGCCTACCTGCTGGCTGATAAGCAGATTTCGCTTGGATTCAGGCTTTTTGGGCGGTGCAACACCGACACACCGTCAAAACAGGCTCCGCCCGTGAAGCGGCAAAAGATCAAAAGATGGCCAAACTCTCTCTATATACGGCTCTGTGCACAGTAATTTCTGTGCGCCATCTAGCGGCAGATCGACGGTAACGTGTCTGTGTCGCAGGTGGGAGGAACGTACGCGAAACCGGTAATCGTACAACCCACGGTTTGCATCGGAGCGATCGGCAAGATTCAGGTAAGGGCTGGGTTTGTCGGATATGATTGTTGGTCCCATTGAGACGTTTCTTGTTTGTTTGTGTGGCGCTTGACGCGTGCTTGCGATGCGCTCGCTGTTCATGCGTAGTTGAATGAGGACAAATTAAAACTGCACCGAGATCCAAAAGCCGTGCCTTGCAAGAAGCGAAAATGCTGAGTCACCGGATTACGCGCAGGTGTAAAGTGTAAGGAAATACTCCAATGCCAGCACTTCAAATTTTATTACATTATGTTGCGCGGTTCTTCGACAGCATCCAGCAGTGCCCATGGCCTATTTAAAAAACAAAAAAAAAAAACTGACCATCAAACGAGAGTAGAGATAATGTGCAGGACAACAGACACACAAATCCTCAGACACAGCGAGAGATTTAATATGGTCTACCAACTTATATTGACACAAACTGGCAACCTCCGATGACTGAGGGGTTCCCACCCAAGCAATGCATTGTCCTCGAAACATGGCGCACAGCCTTGACACCCCTTCAGGTGGTTTACAATTTCTGAGTGACCAGACATCTTTTTAACATTGGCCATTGGTTCCCTAATCGTTTCATTCACGACATACACAAAGCCGCACTCCAGTGGTATAGAATCCTTTTGTTTGCAGGGCGCGAAGGGTTGTTTGTGCTTGACGCCACAGACTTTAGTTTTAGAGGAAAACGGAGCTAGACGGCGCAATCTGAAGGCATTGGGAAAAAACAACTTTAGTGTTGTAACGCTTGGCAACCGCTAAAATATTGTGTGACACTGAATGAAAGTAGCGACTGTAATATGATGCCGACCATATTCTACTGGTTGTGTTACTTTTTTCGTAGCCATTCTCATTCCATTCCATGCACCGACAGTGTTACAACATGGCTTACTACGGGATTTATATGCTATAGAGCGTGAATTTACTCAGATCTTTACCCAAATTTTCAAAGTCATCGATCTCATCTTTTTCACACAACAGGGCAGCTTTGAAGAATTTGAAGATAAGTAGAGCCTGAAGTTTTAGGGTTTAACCCGATTCTTCCCGAAATTTGCACCCGGAATTGAAGGTTGTCTCTTTAGGGCTAAGCCCGATTTTTACCCGGCAAATTGCCCTCACGGAGATTAAGGTGTAGGAATGCACACTAACTTGTTTGGCAGCAGATGCAGTTACATCATCGTTAGTACCAAACCAGTACAGTTGGTTCAAGTAACTAAGCCCGATTTCTCCCCGAATTCAGCATACGGGAAGTTTTTTCACCTGAATTTGCATGAATTTAGAGCACATGTTTATTTACTTGATTTTTACCCCACGAATTTAGAAAAAATATTTCCCCAAAACTTCAGGCTCTAAAAATAAGACACTTTGAGTTAGCGATAACCGATGAAGCGGAGCTAAAAGTATGGCTCTTTAGAAGCTCGTCCCGCATGCCATACCCACAACTGCTAACCACGTACCCCTCCTTGCAGAGTTGTACCTTACTCCAGTTGCATTGTGTAATCTCATAACGAACCGATTTTCCCCACAGCTGCTGCCAAGGTTCGATGCCTCGGAGAACCTAATCAAGGCGAACATCATGCAAGTCAGCTGGTCGGCAGACCACCGGGTCATCGACGGCGCCACCATGTCGCGTTTCTCCAACCTCTGGAAGTCGTACCTGGAAACTCCAGCCACGATGCTAATGCACCTCAAATAGGGACGACGGAACTTAGTACCTCTAGCCTCGTAAACAGCGTCAGTTCTCTGGGAGCATTTTGTTCAGAAATGCTCTCCCGTTGGTAAGACTATTCACAACAGCACGCGGAACATGGTTGACCGACATGCAGCGAGCGCGTCTGCCACGTGCGAGCACGTCTGCCATGTGCAGCGCCTGATGCAGGAGCTTTGGGTGACGGTTCTCAGGTTCTTACGGAAACAGACTATCGTACCTGCTGTTTGCTAGCCATCCTCGTTTTAAAATACATACCAGTTCAGGAGGGTTAGCGAGGGCAGTGGTTAATGTGATAATGCAGATTTTGTTGACATTTTCTCTGTAGCTCTTCAAAGCAGCCTGACTCCTGCGTCATCTTAGATGCGGATTACCGTTTTTATTTTTGTTATAGGACGTATTTTATGCCACTGTGTAGGAAAAAAGCAGGAACAAATCTCTCGAGTTAATCTTGAAAATATGTGTGTATCGTGGTCGAATACATGCAGTTCATCTCCCGGTTCACTTTTGTAGTGAAAGATACACTCCTCCCTTTATTGTTGTTGTTTCTAAGCTGTATTTTTGTGAAGGTGAATTCGTTTATTAGACCTTGCACTCTGTTGTCCGCCTAGTATTTTACCGTGGCTCGTTGAAGGAGTTACGTGCCCGCGGTCTGCACGAGGTTGCCAGGAGAGAATCTCTGAAGGGACTAGGGTCTTGTCTGTACCTGGAAGTCTAGTCTCGGTGAGGTATGTTTGTTTCAAAGATGGGTGGAAGCTGTACAGTGGGAGTTTGTGGCAGTTGTTGAAAAATGCACTGTGTTCTTTGTTAGCTTTTTCTTTAAGTTTTGGATAATTAAAGCGCCATATACTAATTTTGACTCTATGCATCTTGCATAATGCAGCACATGTATACGTGACTAGCATTTAGTCCTGCTGATCTGTCTCGTGGCACATCGGCAGTCATGTAGGTCCGTCCATAGCAGTTCGTGGAGAGAGAAGAGAGACGTCGCAATAGCATCCAAGTGATTGTGGGAGGCCAAAGATAAGGATTATAAGATGGCCCTATAATGATGCAGCCAATTTTTTGTCACGGTATTTGCATTGCAGTAAGTCAGCCAGATGCTCAACTGAGATAATCTCGTCTCACAACAGGAAGATTGCTAGTCTTCACAGAACCATTTTGTTGTTTCATCAGCAATTTGCGGAGCTGTGGTGTAGAGTGCATGGGAAGTTAATAATCCCAGTTTGCCGGGTCACCAAATATGTGTCGAATCACGACATCGTCACGGACTGCGATTGATTTTGAGGAAAAAGAAAGAAAGAGAGGAGAGTGTAAAGAACACCAATTTTTGTGGCAAGAGTCACCAAGGGGTATCTTGTAGGCAGCACCACGAGAGTCTTCTTGATGTATTTGTTCTTCACAGTTCCTGCTTCTAAGGTATCTCAGATGTGTTTTTAATTAAGCTGTATCGCAAGTAACACAATTTACTGATTAATACCAAATTCTGCTGGTCATTTTCGCGCAGAGCATTGTAAGTGTACCAGCATATGTTCAGCTTACAAATGAACGAAGAGCGAAAGCGAACAGAAGGACCAATGAAACACGATGCACGTTGGATTAAGGCGGCCTTGTGACATGCACGCTCGAGCCAGTGCAACTTTTTATGCAGTACGACGACCAGCTGAATTGGCTATACGTACGTTCTCAGAAATGCCATCACATGCTGCGTGAAGTCACACACTGTGACTTCAAAACGAGAGGAAGCGAGTGCTCTTGCCCGTACATGGCACACATCTTCTGTGACCACACATATTGCCAGCGACGAAACACCTCGGCAAAACGACAGAAGCCAGTGGTGCTAGCGACCGAACAGTGCTTCCGCAGCTGCAGAGGCTCCGGCTAGAGATGCGAAGCCCCGAAAAAAAACCGGAAATTTTGGGAAAGAACTTTTCTTCGTTTTTTTTTCCTCGTCTCCAGAAAAATAGCCAAAAATTGTCATGCGAAAAAAATTCAAAAATGTGAATTTTCGTGCCTTTGATGCGTTCCAACTCGCCAACAGTGCCTTAGGTGCCTCTAATCCGCCAACAACCACGAACTTAGAGCTCCATCTGGCTGCTCCAAGCGATCGCCATCATGTTCACATAATGTCGGAGTTCTGCTTGGAGTAGACAGGTTCATCTAATTACCTATCGCTGAGTAGATAGCAATCTCAAGCAATTCTCTGCTCTGCATTTATGCCTAGAGGATTAACACTACTAAAGCTTCTAGCTCATTGAATGCTGTGATTTAGCCGGCAATGCTTCGACTCAGCAACAACCACGTTTGTTTCCAATTTTTCGGGAAAAAAAACACGAAAAAGCGGTTTTTTTCGAGCGATTCAAAATTTTCGGAAATTTTCCATCTCGAGCTCTGGCGGTAACGACATCAGCGTGACGTCACTCACTGACAGAAGGAGTGAGAGGGCAGCACTCGGAGGTGAAGGGAGAAGAGCGCCGTCCATGCCAAGCGGCCGCAGCATCCCGTTTCTCAAGGCCGTGCTCCTATTGGTGGTGTAGGGAATGACGTTTTCGCCTTTTTTTCGCAGAGGGAATTCCGGCATACTCTCAACATCCGGCGTCTGCTCTTGTCATGTATTCTATCGAATTGCAGTCAACATACGCCACCATTTCGCGTGCAACTTTAGACACCGTGCCCAGTGGTCAACGAGGAATAAAATAGCACCATAGTTTCGAGATCGACTGGAAAGGAAAGTCATTTTTAGCATCTTCCCAAGCAGCACAATGTACTGAAAGTCGAGTGCAATAGGGGTGGACGGTATGTGTCTTATCGATGTTCCTTAGTTTCACGAGTGTGTTCAAGGCCTTCCACCTACCCGTCCACCCCTATTGCACCCGACTTTCAGTACATTTTGCTGCTTGGGTTGTTTTCTTTATACAGGGTGTCTCACCTAACGTGATAAAAAATTCTAACTGGCGACGTACTCGCCAGAGTATTGTGGGATTTTCGGAGTTACCTTCTGGAAACTTTTGCCGTCATTTAGGAAGGCATTGGACAATATTTAATAGAAGGAAATTTATTTTTTCAATTGAACTTTGAAAATTGCCAAGGGAACCTCACTTTTTTTTTTTTTTACAGAAATATGAAGTCCACGGATAACCAGAGACCCACCAAAACTATGCACAGTATCGCAACAGAAATCGTCGAAAAAAATTAGTGAACATTACGCTTTAGCCCCTCCTGCTTGGTTGTCGCAAAGAACAGCGCACGGAAGATGCGCGGAGAGGAGGAAGTGATCCCGCCTCTTTTTTTTTTTTTTTACCTTTCTTTCGCCCGCGTTCACCTTGATGCTGGTGACAACCGTCTTATCACAAAGAAGGCAAAACAAATGAAGGCGGGGACACTTCCTCCTCTAGACGCACATTTCGCGCGCGCTTCTTTGCGCAAATCAAGCAGGCGGGGCTAAAGCGTGATTTTTGCTAATTTTCTTTTTCGACTATAGCTGTTGCGATACTGTGCATAGCTTTTGTCGGGTCTGCAGTTATCCGTGGAGGACTTCATAGTTCTGTTTAAAAAAAAAAATTGGGGTTCGCTTGGCAATTTTCAAAGTTCAATTGTCAAAAATAAATTTCTCGGAATTAAAATTTTCCACAGCCTTCCTCAATGGTGGCAAACGTTTGCAGAAGGTAATTACCGAAAGTCCCACAATCCTCCTGCGACTACGTCGACAGTTACAATTTTTTATCACTTTAGGTTAAACGCCCTGTATAAAACTGTGAATTATGCCAGTAAAATGCACCACGAGAAGTAATTCACCCCCTATTTTCATAATTATCGCAGAAATTGAATTTAAATTACGCCGCAATAAGCGACCGTGCGCAACGGTGGTGGGGAGCACCACCAGCCTGTGACATTGCGCACTGACGCTACACAGTCCGCGCACGCTGATTGGTTCAGAGTATCGTCTGCTAGCCAGCTGTTCAGGGCTCTGAAGAAGCATTGCCCACAGGGAATCTCCCGCGGGACAACGAAATCTCCCATGTCCACGGTCACTCTTTCAGTTCCTTATCCCCCCCCCCCCCCCCCAAGGGAACAGGTTTAGCGAATACTAAAGAAGGCCCTCACACACAAAAGAAAAAGACTGGCGTTGATTGCGCAGACGTTATGACGTCATAGGTCGTCCCTCTCCTCCTTGTTACACCCCGGGGTGCGAATCGAGAGTGAACGAGCGCGGCTGTGTTTGTGTATGTTTCTTTCTTTTTTTCTAAAAAAAAAACTGCATGCACAAACCTTTTGTGCTGTTCGGCAAATTGACGCATATACGGATGTCTTAAACTGAAAATATTTTGGGTGGCCCTCCGTACTCTTTTAAAGGGAAGGAGGTATTGCTGGAAACATTATAGTCCTAGCACTTTTTATGTATTCAAACCACCCTAATCCGCGAACTGGGAAATAATAATGACGGCTTGGTTTGGCATATTGATGCGTGCGACTGTCGACGCTTGTTGCGTCCATTGCGGGTCTCGCTTGAATTTTTTGTAATGTAACATGGCGTAACAATGTCTCGCGCCTCCAAGGTGCGCTCATCTTGCGAAGCAAAGGAGCGGTGCAGAACAGCCGACCTCAGCAGTGAGGTTCCCTCGCTCCATAAATTCTGCGGCGTATTGCGCAACAGAATAGCGGACATTATGTTCCTGTATCCGACCTGTAGCGTGCGCGCGAGATCTTTGATGTGTACACCCTCTAGAAACCCCTCAACTCCTTCGGAGAGCGCGAGGGGTAACGACATCACCCCGTGACGTCGAGAGTTCCACGCGAGTATATAGCGCCCTCTCCTTGTCCGTAGCAGACGAATTCTCGTTGGGAAATGAGACCTCGCGGCTGCTCCCCACGGGGATGCTACGTCACACGTACCTGGTTACGTCACGCCAGGAGATCGGGCCAGACCTCTAAGATCGTGCCGCATCGCTCGTGGCTCTTTTTTTTTTTTTTTTTCCTTTTCGTTGTCCGGTCTGCAACGAATAATATGAGCTCCTACGAAAGAGCGATGGGCACAGGTGACCACCAGGGCGCGCGCGCCAGGCCTCTGTTCTGCCAGTCTTTCAAAAATCCTCCGCTATGGTGAGCTACCTCCGCTCTTGGGAAAAAACGAGTCGGAGAGTGAGGGGGGGAAGGAGGATGGTACGTCGTTGACGTAGTCTATTCCCCTGGCATGTGACGTAGACCGGGGCGGCTCAAGCGCGTATAAGCAGCGGGTGAGCTGCCAAAAAAGAAACGAAGAAACGCACGGGGACCTATCGACGTCACGGGGAGGATTTTGTACGCGGCTGCTTCCTTCGAGTGATTTACAAAAAAAATTACAAAATTTGACTGCACAGTCACAATACACCGCACAGCGAAAATATTTTGTATGGTGACTCCTGATTGGACAGCTTGACGAATGAGACAGGGATTCGAACCACGTTAAATGTCACCTCGTTGCTCCACACTTGAACTACGGACAAAAAAAAAACGCTGCTTTATTTTATTTCGTATTTCAATCAACTTCACTCAAAGGCGCAGAGCGCAAAATATAAAGGCGAATTTTCGAAAGAACTCGCAAAACTTCATAGCTTCCGATTCTCCAAAAGTAGGTGACGTGGTTCATCCGGAGGTGTGTATCCTAGCAACTGCGCGTGCACCTTTCCGTTCTCCGCTCTCCTCCTAACATTGCATGGCTTCTGGTGGTGACACAGCTATGGTGAGGAGACGGAAAGAAAGCGACCTTCAAGGAGCACTGTTGCCAGACGGATGGCAGATGTTGCGCACAGTGTGACCTCGTATTTATCCAAAAATATAAATTAAGTTTGCGGTGCTTCCGCGTCACACAGAGAATGTTTTGGGAGAATACAATGTGATGGATTGCAATGACATCAATTTCTATAATCACTCTTAGAAATGAACTTCACCGCATAGCACGCTCCTAGCCAACCATCATCTCGAATGATATCGTTATCTGTCTTGATTTGTTGAAAACGGGAGGTGTACGCCTTTTTGTGTGACTCCTATGCTGTTCATAATTGTCACAAAAAAGGCGTACGCCTCTCGTAGGGCAATGAAATAATGAGCCCCTTCACAATAAGGATCCAAGTCCTATGGTGTCCAAAAAGGTCGAAAGAGCTTTGAGGGCAGAGCTTTGGTGGACTGGATTTGGCCAGGGACCAAGCTGACACGGGTACACGCTTGCTGGTCAATGCAGGGCCGTTTACTGCGAGAGTTTGGCCATTGGGAGGAGCTTGTCTTGAAGCACGTCATTTGACGTAACACGGTGGGCGGTGCCAAGGCCAGTGCCGCCATTTTGGAGCGGAGGTGCAGTGTAGCCTTGAAATCTGCCCGTGCTGCCGCGGCTCGCCTTCCGCTCCGACCAAGTGGGCGGAGTGATGACGTGTCCGACGTCACGGCTGGCTCAATGCTCATTCGTCTTAATTATCACTGAAGACTGTTCGTGTGACAGAGGCGTTAAAGTCGCGGATTCCATTCCCGACAAGATTGGCTCGATGGTGGGAAATGTCACGACTATAAGGACCTGCTTGGTCTTTCGCTTGCTTATAAAAAGGTGTAGGAGGGCAGCGACAACGAATGGCATGTTATTCTGCTGGGCATGGAAGCCATATTGGGGCTTCCAGCTCAACGTCAGCTTACGTGTAACATCACGGTACCATGATTGGTGTGAAACTCGATGCATTCTATAGGTTGGTAAAGACGCTTGGTAAAGACCTACGCAGAAAAAGAGGCACTTGCGACGCATATGTTGACTGGTGTGTTACAGTGTGTGCGTACGTAACCCCCAACTTAGCAGGCGCCCCACTCGGAAATTATCCGAGCATTATATCGTTGTGCAATTTATAAGCAGTTACCGATATCACTGCTTAAAACACTCCTTTATTCTGTTGTAACACACTTTACAACGACAAAGGGTACGTGCTCGCAAACCTTTGGGATGAAGACGACGTTTTTTTCCATTGCTCGGAGCGCGCGGCTGTTTTCAGTGTGGCCCCAGTGATTCGCATTCCAAAGGAGTCACGGCGGTAAGTCCTGTCACTTCTGCCAGCACACCATTTTCTAATCAACGCTTGCATGTTTGCCGAAGTGAAAGTACGACCCCCACGTCTACCGTTACTTCCAGCTAACATCTTGAATTCTGTTATCCGCGCGCGGGAGGTCGGGGTCAAGCATGTAGCCCCCACGACCTTTCGGTTTCTCTTCCGCTGGATATCGTTCGCTGACAATAGCGTTAGCGGCCTGGTAACTGCTACGAGTTCGTCGGGGTCAGGATGAAAGCAACGAAGTCGTCGGTCCGGTTTATTGGCAGCAGTAATTGTTCGTTGCGGCGAGCGATGCCAATTGTTACGTTACATGTTGCGTTGTGTGTTATGCGAGCTAAAGGATTTGGTCAAGGTGTTTGACTTTAAACGGGCAGCTTGCAATCAGGAGCTGGTGAGAGAATTTGTCTGTAGGCGCGCAACACTGTGCAGCGTAGCATGCAGAAATCACTACGGTTGCAGACGACAGCGAATTGTCAGCGAGCGACACATAGCAGACGACCGTTTGCAGACGTTGTCTGCGTGGTAGCAGGTAACAGAAATTGCAAAATGCTTTGTCAATGAAACTTTTTACTGTTGACGTAACTGTTGCAGCGCAACGTGCTCAATCTTCCATTTTCAATAATTTCTTCCGTAAATGCCATTATAACCCACTTCCGTGTTTTCCTGGTGCAGCAGTCACGGCCACCAGTACTCAGAAGTAACAAAAACGGTGCTGAAAGGCATTGTTGAATACAGGAAAATCATTTCCCAACACCCAGAAAGATTGCCTCTCGTTGAATACGGGGTAATAAAGGCGTGCTTGGAAGAAAAGCCCGTATTGAATGCATTCGGCAACATTGATCGGTGCATTCAGAGGCAGACCTGGAATCTGATGCGGAAATCGTGTTTATAACGTAAAGAGCGTACATCAATGAGCCTGCTTCGATCACTATTATTATCATTGCGGATGGTCGTGTAGGAGCTATTTCATGAAATGGTCGCGGCCATTCCCAAGATTTTTCCCCGGAATACTGCAATGTTACGATTAAATATGGCCGTGCCGTACCCGTGAAATGTTTAGATGAGGCGCCAAATCATGCGGAACAAAATATGTGAAGAGATGAGGAAATATCGTAGCAGACGAAAATAGCAGACGACAGCTCACAAATGCAGCCTGCTAAAACGCATCGCCCTGCACGAGGCCATTCTGACTTAGAGACCTCTTATGAAGTTGTCACGCGTCTACCGTTGCGTTTGGAAATTGAAAAATACATCGTAAACAAACAATAGTAATGTCCTCTGCGTGAATAACTGTTGCATAGCAGCCTCGCAAACGTGACCTACATGACGCCGTTGAAGTAACAGGTAAAAAAGTAAAGTAGGCAGAAAGCAGCACGCAAGGAAACGACAGGAAGCACACGCGATGACCTTAGCTTTCTTCCTCTCCCAAAATTGGCTGCAGGCTTCTCCACTGCGATGTCCGTTTTGCAACGTTCGTCTGCTTTCTGGAACTCCCTGTCGTCTGCCAACAACGTCTTCTCATTGCTGGCCTTTGCTTGGATTTTTAACGCGAAATGTCCTTACAGTGCAATTTCATCGACATACACGTAACGACTTGTCGCCTCGTTAAGGGTCGCTGGAACCGCAAACGGTTCTCATGGACAGGTTACCAGCATTAATTGTCGTCTCGGGCAAAGACGACATCGACGTTACACGAAAAATGTATGCTAAAAAGAGTATGCATGAATGACCACTGCAACAATCACGGACTAGTACTCTCAGGGCAATATACGTGATATTATTACCCTGTCCGTCGCTTCGAATAAACCTATTCCCTGTTTTGCCAGGAATGCGATTCTGTTGGACTTTGTAGCTCAATTCCCTGTCAATCAAAAAGGCGACCGCCTATATTCATTAACACGTACGTTCACGAGGCGGTAGCCTGTCGAATGCTGATAATAATGCGGCTTTCCACTCGAAGGATATACGTCAGCTGCGATAATTTCCGGCAACGCCGTCCCTGACCTCCGGGGCCTTGAGGCAAAGTGGTGCTACTGCTACAAGAATGTTGTAGGAACGGCATAACGGTCTTCTCTATCGGGACGAGGAAGGGCATCTGAGGCCACTCGTCATTCTCAGCAACGCGCCTTGACCCAGCGAATTCTTTCGCACTTTCTTTACACGCTAGCTGACGTCATAAGTACACGAATTCAGCTCCAACTCATCGTCCGCGCTTATCACGCGTATATGGGGTATTAAAAAGTATGTCCAAGGCGCTTCGAGGCGAAGATGACAGTACTATAATTGAATAGTATTCAGCCTAAGATTCGTTCACGTGAAAGGGGGAGCTGTGACAGGTTGATCGATGCGTTACTTAGGACGAAGTGTCGCGACCCTATAGGTCAGCTCTTCTGTACAAACTAAGAAGATGATAAAGAGTACCTTAAGGTCCTCTAGGGAACTAAATGCGCGGAAGTCTATGCGAAGTGAGGTGGGGGGGGGGGGGGGTATTTTGACAACCTATAGCATGTTTCCTTTCCAACCAAAAAGGCGCTCAAGTCCGAGAATGGCCAAGAAACCGGCCGATGCCCCGTTGGTCTCGCTTGTGTCCTGGAGGAGCCGAAGTTGTGGTGCTTATTTAAGCCTGCTTACTGACCCGTTGTGTATGTCCTCTCTATCACCTGGCAGTACCTTCCAAAGATTTTAATGCCGCCAACGGAAAACGTCGTCGCCTGCATTGAACCGCGCATATACGGAATAGTAGCACGTATACGCAGAGCAATGGCGTAACTAAAACTCTCTATTGATGAGGACTGTATACGGTCAGCGTCCGTGAACAGGAGGACACAGACAGGTTGTTCACTGTTCTTGTTGTTCACGGTTGCTGTTCTTCAGATGGACGATCAAGCGAGGGCGGCGCGGCCGCAGGAAAGACACTCGGGTTCCCGCCAGGCGTCCCACCATGGGTCCCTCCAGGGTTCCCAACATGGTTCCCGCCAGGTGTCGCATCGGGGCTCTACGCACGAGTCCAGCTACGGGTCAGCTCGTGCTCTGGATGCTCCACCACCCATGCAAGTTCCCATGCAAGTCCCTCTGCAGGGTACTCAAATGATGCCTCCTGGGCCGTGGCCTCCGGCTCCATATTACAGCCAGGAGGGTATGGTGCCTCCACCACCGCCTCCGTCGCAACACAAGAGAAGTGTCGAGAGTCAAGCGAAAGCGAAGAGCAAGAAAAAGGGCACCAAGGTTAGGAACCCTGGTTCGATTCCCCGTCACTTACAGACTGATCTTGAGGTCTTGAGACTGATCTTTGCGGGCAGTCCGCTTTTTTGGGTACCAAAGTAGCCATGGTTGCGTGCGCTGTCTGTCACACGTATTGTGAACGCAGAAATACACTTACTACACACAACCGCGACATGTTTATTCGCAGAGCCACCGCAAGAGCGGCGCTGTGAGGCACGGAGGAGACGCCCCATCAGGACCTCCTCAAGACAAAGAAGCCATGGAGAAACTCATTGACCGTAACCGCGAGGCATTGGAAGCAGCCAATAAAAAGAAACAGCTTATGGCTCAGCGCCTTAACACGAAGGGATACGGTCTCTTGGGCGAACGCTACTACACCCTGCCGTGAGTAAAAAAACCACTTGACGCAATTTGCCGCAGGGGGGCATCGTTGCATTCGTCCGTTCACTGTGATACGGGAAACCACCGGGGTAGTTTTCATTACGATCCACCTAGGAGAAAAATATGTTTCAAATTGCGTGCAGCCGCTATGGCGTAGAGATGTTCGTCATGCTTCTGTTGCACGACCATGTCGTGCCTCCGTTGCTCATTGTGTTCCCACGATGAAAGCGGGGAGGCAAATCAAGCAAAAATGACGATTTCCCACAAATTTCCCAGAAAAAAAAAAAAAAACAATGTACCTTTACGCATACGCATAACATTGTCATGGGGTAACATCGCCAATCACCACACCACAGAACTTCACCACATAGCACGCTCCTAGCCAGCCATCATCCCGAATGACAACGTTCTCGCCCCTGATTTGTTGAAAACGGGAGGCGGAGCCTATTTTGTTCATTATGCACGGCACAGAATAGGCTCCGCCTCCCGTTTTCAACGAATCAGGGGCGAGAACGCTGTCATTCGGGATGATGGTTGGCTAGGAGCGTGCGATGTGGTGAAGTTCATTTTTAAGAGTGTCTCGCTTACCGTTGAACCAGGGGGGCATCCCAATGAAGTCTATACTGAGGGATGCTAGCCTGTTCTTTCTGTGGGACTTTACGAATCCCAAAGTTCCCTTCAGCCTCCGTTCCTGCTGGCTTCCCCCAACATCCCCTACTCCCCCGCCACAACCCATTCCTTAGGTAAAAAATCAGCTAAGGTATCTCTTCAGTGACGTTTGTCCGGATCATATACCGGGTGTTTCAGTTAAATCCCCGGGCTAAATAATTCGCGAACGGGTGCACCAATCCACGAGCTTTCTTTTTTACAAGTATCTGTCCGATACCACCTACAAGCTGCACACCGTGTGGATTAGTGGGAGGCGCTCATTATTAAGATAAAAATGCAAATGAGTTAAGTAAAAAAGCGTAACTTCTAAAGCAGGGCGCTGTCGGTATTAAAATGGGTACTACCCCCTTTTGGGACCTTCAGTGGACACCTTTTAGAGAAAAATCTGCCATCGAAGCGGGTCATTTGTTGCAGTAATTAATTGGTTTCGGTTTACGTATTTTTGTCGCGGCTTGTCGCTGCGAAGCGCAAAAGGACGCTCTTCCACTCCCTTATCCATCAATGAATTACGTCCTTACACCAATGAATTACACCAATGAAATACGCCCGGGGATTTAACTGAAACACCCTGTATATAGTGACAGGTTGCGTTTGGTTGCAATGTGCAGGTCGTACAGCGCCATGATCTTGGTGTGCATCTGGATCTCGCTGATATCTGGAATTTCCATCCTGGTCTTCGGCCTGATGTTTCGCGTGTTCGTGCAAGCGACTCCGTTTTTCTACCTTTCCCTGGGGACCAGCTCCAGTCTCCTGGCTCTGGCGGGATTCCTGACCGTCTTTCGCAGCAAGCAGCCGGGCTCCGGTCTGGTGCCCTGAGTGCCGCTGTAACGAATGCTGCTGCTTCACTCGGTCGCTGCCCTCGTCCGCTGGACCGTCCTGACGCCCGTGCGTGGATATTGAATAAAATGGTGTCCCTTAGTACCAAAAAGCGGAGACTCAATAGGTATATAGTTGGCAGTGTGGGGGAGCAATCTGGTGTTCAATGGGACCAATAAGAATGGTTCAAGCTCTCTCTCTCTCTCTCTCCTGTGACGTATAGCTAATGCTCCTCCTCCGCTTGATTATCGTGACGTGTAACATTTCAAAAAGTCAACCAATCGCAACCGTGCTTTCAGCGGCAGTATACACTCTTAAAAATGAACTTCACCGCATAGCACGCTCCTAGCCAACCATTATCTCGAATGATATCGTTATCTGCCCTGATTTGTTGAAAACAGGGGGCGTACGCCTTTTCTGTGACAATTATGAACAGCATAAGTGTCACAGAAATGGCGTACGCCCCCCCGTTTTCAACAAATCAGGGCAGATAACGATATCATTCGAGATAATGGTTGGCTAGGAGCGTGCTATGTGGTGAAGTTCATTTTTAAGAGTGTAGCCAACATCACCTATAGATAGAGAAAGCCAGCGCATTGCCTCTCACTCCTCCGCTACGTGGACATATATAGTCAGAATTCGACTGTTACTGAGATTCACCATTCTGCCTAAAACATTTCATTCTTCTTTTGTGTGTGTGTGTGTTAAATAGTGTCGTTCACAGAAGTGTTTGTATCCCACGCTAGGTGGCCGACAAAAACGGGTTGTATATAACAAAAAAGAAGGCTCGGATGACGCGGTATCGCGGCTAAAATATTACAACATTACCCGTGCGCGAGGACATTACACGAACAAATTTATTTATATAATCTATACTCTACCCCATTGCTGGTGGTGATGAGGGGAATGAAATGATGTCACAATAAGGACAATAAGGTTCGAAGTCCTATGGGGTCCAAGAAGGTCGATAGAGCTTTGAGGGCAGAGCGTTCGTGGCCTGAGTTTGGACAGCGACCGAACAATTTACGTACAACAGGATGGTTGTATCATGAATGATGAAAAGTAACAGTTGCGAGTCTGAAACACAGAACAGACAAACACAATACGAACCCAAGCTATACTTTTGTTTTCAAGCGTGCTTGTGTTCGTCCATATTTGTGACCTGCGTCGGCAGTCAAACCACGCACCTTGTGCTAAGCAATTACGCTACGCTGGCATCTATATTCACGATCACTTTACAATATCAGTTATGCACCGAGGAGCACCTGCACTTATAGTTCCCAGAATGGACTGTCAACCGCATAGTTCTCGAGAACACGTCCTATTATTACGTGGGCGACGGCCGAGAGGCGGAGCTGCTTCCACAAACACCACTCTACTACACATAGGATAACTGTTATAGGTGGTCCCAAGGTCTCTGGTTGGAACCCCACCGAGAAATTATGATAGCCAGAAAGCTTCTCCGTCTAATACGTTTCATCTTTGCGCAATATCAGAGACGTTTCAAACGTGCGAGCCGGAGTGCACCGGTATTGCTGCTCGGTACCGATTACACGTGAAGTTTCCATTCCGATAAAGCACTATACATATACAGCACAAGTTTCTTGGCATTCACCGCACGTACTTTTGGTGGACGCTGGAGTGTTTGCATCCTATCCCCGTTTGAGCAATAGCACTTATCTTTGCTCTTACGTAAATAGCCAACACATTTACGCGCGCTCCAATCAGTGCACATATGACGTCAAGTGATGTGTTCTTCATGACACAATCCTGGGAGCGTATAGATGTTATAGAGCGAGCATATAGTCGCGCCTTGCAAAATCCCCGACCGTCTTCCCACTACATACACTCTTATAAGGAGGGAGTAACTTTAGCCCTGTTGAAGGCTTCGGGGGGGAGGGGGGGTTCGGGGGTTCAACCCCCCTCCCCCCCGCAATCGTACCTTTGGTGGTACATTTGGGAGAGGGAAACGAGGGAGAAATCCTCCTCCCATGTAAAGCACCCATAGAACACCTCCCGAAATATTTTTTTCTGGCTACGAGTTTAGGGTCTCCATATTTGTAGTGATGTGGAGTAAATTGCGGGGTCAGGGACGAAAATTGAGAGTAATTACAATGTAAAAGTCTAGAAGATAATTACTCCCGAATTTTCTCTTCTTGCATAGCGTTATTGTCATGTAGAAATCCTGTAACCCGCTAAAATTTGTATTCACCCCCGAATTTTCGTATCGACACTTCGGGTGTAACCCCCAAATCGAAAACAAACTAGTGCCCTAGGTGAACTAGCGCACAGTGCGAACACTGATAGAATAGTTAGGAAGCGAGCGCGCTGGTGATATAGATCCGTACTGAAGAACAATGGAGCGAACATTTGAAGCCATCGATACGGACGCCGAATAACTCTAAGCACTGAGTATTCAGCACAGTTGCACGGCATTTCGTGTTCATCTGGACTATTATTTTTATTTTTTGTTATATTCCACTCGAGGACCTGCTTTTCTATCCTATATTGCCCGATTTTACGGCTCCTGAAATAGAACCCGATTTAAAAGAAACATAAAAGACGCAAGGTCCATTCACACTCATCTACACATTCATCCGTTGAAGGTATAGATGAGGCAACCTTATTCACGCCTGTGGCACTGTCGTTATGGATTCGAAAAAGGCGACGTTGCCCACAGCACAGAGTGTATACACTGCATGCCACCAGCGCACGGTTGTCGTGGTTTCCAAGCCAGTTCTTTCCCAACACCTCAACTGGACGACATTCCTCCAGGAACATTCGTCTTGCCAGTATAGCCGCGCAGCATAACGTTGCTCCGACTACTAATGAAGCCAAAGAAAGTAAGCGAAGAGTTCCCAGACGCGACGAATGCCAAGAGGAACCTTGTAGAGGAAGGGTATGGAGACAATGGGAAAACGACCTGAATGAGGAGGGCCTCACGTAACCGGGGTAACATGTGGCCAGTCACGGTCGCCATTGCTCGCGAGCTCTGCATGCTCGTTTGCTTGACGGCCTTGTGAGGTACGAGATGGCCAGAGGAGATCGTTCGAGTCGTTTTGTACTTTAGTTCGTGCTTATCTTTATTTTTATTTCGTTTTTCGAGCTTTAAGCGGGGGCTGCTAAGTGCGAGAAGACCTCCGCATGATATACTGTTGGAGACGGCAGAAAGGAAGCAGAAGCATTGTATCGTCTGCTGATACTATGTCGTCTGCTATATCATAATCTCACTGTTTGGGGATTTTTTTTCTCTAAAGTTCTTCCTGCAGCTCAGGAAAATGAGCTGTTTCAATCACTTTCAAAGTATGTCATCTCCAGTATCTGCATTTTCTATCTGTTTCTGCAGCTTCTGTCTTTCTTCCAGAGTCTTTTTTCTGAGCGTGAATCGCACTTTCGCTACTGCGACAACTAGATAACTAAACACTGCAGTGTCTTTCTTCATCTTTTTTTCTTATTGCACCTGAATACAGACATCTTTTATAGCTGATCGCTATCCTTTGCACACACGGAACCGCCGTAGGCAGCACTAAGTCAACCCACTAGCTTGGCTGCCACGCATTATGGGAATACATTTTACGCCGTATTTGTCTTTCGTGAACCCTTTTTCGAATGCAAAGCAGCTTGAACTAAGCGCTTATCGTGCGAGCTTATCTTAAACGTATTCTTAAGGCAATTGCTTTCCAGGAAGTGTGGTCCTTCTGCTAGCACGCTTTATTCGGCACTTCCTGTCGTCTGCCACCAACAATTCGACGCAGACGACAACACCGTCCGACTGTTTGCGTTCCAACGCGAAAGCCATTGTTTCTCATAGGAAGTGCTTTTAAAACAAAGAACAGTGGTGCTCAGCAACGTTGAAAAGTTCTATTTCTGCTAGAATGTATGTCTGCGTTATTTACTATACTGAAAATAGCGGCATTTGGTAGATGCGAAACGTGGTCAACAGGGTTGGCTCTCTTGTACCTGATTTCGAAACTGCGCCACACCGTTATAGTCTGCTTCGTTACGCTGCATGCGTGACGTCTAGTACTGCTATTATACAAAAAAGGGAAACAGCAAAAATGGACGCCCACGGGATCGTTAGCCCCTCGTTCTTGAACTTGTAGCGCACCAGGAAACGCTTTGAAAATAGAAATAAATAGGAAAATGAAACAGACACGTAATAACTTGGACATTGAGAAAAGATTGGCCTGTCCTTTTTTTACTCGGTCACGCATCCGAGCAAATGGCGATGAAAACGCAAACGGATTTTGAGCGAACTCCTTCCATTTTGTCTTTTCTTTTCTTCTTCTTCTTCTTTTTTTTTTCCTGTGATGGATTGCCAAAGCTATCGCCGCCTTTTGAAGAAATGCGGCCTCAACTCGCCTCAAAACTTGTCAGCAGACAACCTTACAGGATTCCTCGGCCCTCGAACTTTGCCGCCCCGTGGAATTTCGAACAGACTTCTTTATTTTTTTCTGTCCTGTCGTCTGCTACGTTACCGAGATCCCGCCCTTTGCTTGCCGTCTGCTTCATTCTGATGATGCCGGTTGCGTGCGGGCGTACCTCCGCTTCCGAGGGCGTACATGAGGACGCGTAGGGTGAAGTCTGCCTCCAAATTTGGCGTTTCTGTCGGAAGTCGTCTTGTTGTGCGCATGCATACGCAGTAATGTGTTCAGCTTGAGGTGTTCGAAAGGTGAACTTTACAAAATTAGACGTTTCACGAGATTCGTTCTGCAGTAATCGGTTTGACGGGTTGTAAAACTTTGCATAAAAAAAAAAAAAAAGGTGTTCGAAGTATTGGCGCGGAGAGAAGGAAAAGATATAAGCGCATATCATGTTTTTATTGTACATGCAATAAATATTTAAATTTGTTTGTGTGCGTCTCCTTTCGCTATTTGTGTTGACAGCATCATATCCAAGCCCAGCTGTTGGAACTCCCACAATCCCCGCAATGAACACAGTTTGCTATGACATTCGATTGACACGTTTATATAACGTGCTACGATTTTTGATTCCTGCAAACTCCATAAAGGTTTCCCACGACAACGTGGCTCAAACCCAACAAGAAATGAAGCATTTTTAATAACATTAATAAATAAAACACCCTTTAAGTATCGAAACATGATTTGTACATAAGAGAACTGATGTTCTGAGGCTGGAACAACATAGAAAATCATCCTTTCATCGTTACATGATTTGTTTTCGCCCAAACCATTACAATCCATTCCCTTCATCATACCATACTCACGCTTCCAGTCTCAAGGTATGCAAATACGCGAGAAATGAATAACTTCTGCATGTTAATTATACTACTTTACTTGTATGCGATCTCTCACAAGGAGGTCACGAACGCGAAAGGAAAGAAGCCGTCTGGTAGCTGGCTCGCTGGGCGGCAAACCGCTCAGTTTGGTGGGAAGGCGACCGACCGCCTGGCAACAACAGTCTTTCGATGGCGTAACTTCCGCTTTTAGTCCATTTTGTTTTGTTGTTTCTTTTTACCTGTACCTGCATGCCGATGTTTACGAGTGGTTCCGTGCATGTAGTCGGCGTTTAATTGAAAGTATTTGAGTGACAATTTCTGTTGGTTATCGACCAAGCTTCACCTGACAACCGTCGTGCCGTCTGCTTCGGGGAGAGAACAGGTGCCGCCAGTCCTCGAGGGGGCTATGTGAGAAGCGACCGTTTCCCAGGGCCAGAAGTTTTCCCTGTGACGTCGAATATTTACCTTTCGCCGTGTCTTCCACAAGCAAACCTCAAACCAAGTGTTTCGTTGACTGTTTCATCGGTGCAATACGTTTTCAATCCAGGATATGGTGAATGTGCCACGGTAGCATCAAGCGTTGGAATTTGAGGCGTGAAAGGAATTCGCAATCTACAGGTAGGTCGCCGTGGTCGTCACGTTATGCCAGAGTGGGCGATACCAAGCTTTGATGTTGTGTTGGGTTTGGCTTATTTGTTTCGCTTTCACTCTTAGCTGAAGAAAGCATAAAAAAAGTATCGTCTGCAACGTTCCGGGAGGAGCTAACGGTGATACTGCGCATCTGCTAGTGCGTATACAGGTGAAAGTGCATTAATGAGATCAGCCACGTATTTGTGCCTACACACTGAATATTGGGCGTGCGTTAACGTTCGTGCCTGGGGGGCTGTTGCATATGGTAAGCTGTGTCGGCTTTAGCGGTGCTCTCTGACATTTTGACAGCGTGATATTCGGAGTTTTATGACGGACTCCGGCAATGCCACTGCTCTCGCTGCAAGACCTTCCCTATGGTCAGCCTGGAGGGGGTTGTTGAAGACGCGTTCGCGTTTCTAATTTAGAGGTTGTTGTCCCGTATTCGACTTATCTCATCTATATCCAGCTATATTTTGGTCTGTTTTCCGTCATGTAAGTACACGTTGACGTTTTTCAGCATTCTCTGTCGTGTCGCGCTCCATATTTGCTGTCGTGTAGGTGTATTAACTTTAACACTGTCGGCACAACTTTGTTCTGCACAAAGTGACAGTTTAGTGGTTTAGTGCAATCAGAAGTGAAGAAGCGATCGAAAAAGAAAATGCAACCAAATTAGTTCGCGCGTAATCGATATGATTGTCGCGGCCACTAACGCAACCATTACCACCGTTTTTGTTACTTCTAAAATTACTCGCTGGCGTAAAGAACGTTGGATATAGCGTTACTTTTCTCGTAACTTCTTAGAAAGACGTAAATGTATTGTCATGCTTCCTGTATGTCCCAGTTGAGAAGCATATTGTGCGCGTATACATATATAGGACAGGAAGACATTGCCTCCGTAAATATGACAGCTCATTTGTTATGCATGATTGCTAAATGTTGTCGCTTCTCGTAGAACAATGTGGCCCATCCCACAATGCACCTCCCAACCCCTCTCGCGCTTGTCTCACCGCTTGGGATTTTCGCCGGCGTTGCCGCCTGTTACCCGTCATAAATCTCGGGTCCGTCTATTTATCTGCGGGGCAACCGAGAGCACTGATAATAGGAAGGTGTTCCATCCTAACAGTTTGCAATACAAGAGACAAGCTGTTCCGTTGTGTGCACTTGTGAGAAGCAAGACATATGTCGCCGTAATGCACAAGTACGAGTTAAAAAATTGCAGAAAATGTTTTTTAAAATTTATAATATGGAGTCAGTCAAGAGTTATGTTATTCGAAACATGTGTATGGGGTCGCTTAGGGCAAACCTGGTTCGATCTCTTAACAGAATGGCTTAGAACCAGTTTTTCTCCAAATTAGTAGGTGCTAACGTTTGCTGCAAGAAACTAACAAGGCACTGGAGCCATCAGTATTCCCCGCAGCAATGTGCAACCTGTACGTTCAGGACAGGTTGTACTTTTACCATGCAACACTACAGGTTGCAAAACTGGGACACTTTTTTTTTGCATTTTCTAGGTGGTGGAGCAAAAGATTCCTTTTTGCCGTTAACCCGAAGTCACCCCTATATAAATAGCAGCCGATTTCTCCTCCACGTTGGATTTATGAAGGGCGTCTCCTATTCTGTAAATCTACAGGGTGTTTGCTCTAACGTGTCCCGAAATTATATTTAAAGCGAGCGATCAAAGAAAAGCAAGTGGTACTTTTCTGCTACTTGAGTAAGAAACAGGTGCTGCTTCACTAGTAGCACCTGTTTCTTAGTCGCGTAGCTGAAAAGTAGCGCTCGTTTCTCTTTAATCACTCGCTTTAAATAAAATTTCTGGACACATTAGAGCAAACACCCTGTATAGGTACATGCTAAAAGTTGTCAGGCATGAGTTTGAAGCCCAGTAATACGTGTATAACAAAGAATTCTGCTCTAGGAAGCCAGGAACATTAAATTGTTTATGTACGGCTGCTCAGTATGTAGAAGAATGGAAACTCCAGCGATCCATTAGAGCTAAATTAAAGCAAAAGCCTGAAGTCGGTCACCAGCAATGTGTTTTCAGCAAAGAGTGTTCTACTTCTGGTCGCTGAACTTTGCTTACAATATTATTTACGCACACATAACTTTCTAAGACAGTAGTCATGCTTCTGAGTACACACATTATATGCGGCATGTGTTGGGACTGGCAGGACATGTAACACCACATTTCCTTTGCTAATGTCACTTGAATCCTGAAATTCTGCAGGATTCAAGGTCTTGATTGTATTGTACTGTCAAACACGTTATCACATAGACACCTCACTACGTTATCAGTACAGGCAGTGCCATGTAGCTTGGGAGCCTAGCAAAGCTTACTGAGCTATCAAACAATAAAGCCTTATCATCCCCAGCTTCTATATTCTGCCACCACATTACTTTATGGTCCAGCTTTCTGGATTCCAACTGGGTGTCATTCGAATGTGTGTAGGATGTGATGTAGCTGACTATCTAAGATAGTTACAAAGAAAATCAGTGCCGATCAGATGTAATAAACACTGTGAGGTAAGTGATGGCATTACTGTTGCTGGGTCTTCCCCCCCCTCTTTAGCTTGCTTGGTAGATGTTGAAGTCATGGTAAAGGGATAGTACTTGATGTAATATAATAACATCACTAGCAGCCCAGTAGAGAAACAGTATTTGTTCAAAATTTTGGTAGCTGAGGCTTTTTCTTCAGTCTAGCTTCCCTTGAACATTCCACTTTTCAAATAGCAATCCTTGTTTCGCGTGAGCTTTTACCAGAGCAAGGTAGTGTGCGTAAATTCACGTTCGAGATATTATGATTCAATATGAGTGGGCGCGGTACTCAAAATATTGATGCTCCTAAGACTGTATTCACTTTGATGCAAGTATTGCGTAGCTGATGGAACTCTACCACAGGGGACACAACCATTTTTGGAATAGAAACCGTTGCAATGCCAGCATTTGGCAGTAGAAAAAGCTGGAGAAGCTGCAGCATTGCATCGACGCTTGTTCTGCATCGTAGGTGCAACATTGTCCAGATTATCGTTAATTTATGATGGATTTGTAAAAGGATGTGCAACCTGGTGACTTAGCAGTATGCAGTATTAGCGTATGAACTTTGAACACGTAAATTCGGCGGTACGTTGTAGGATACCTGGCAACGCAATGCTTTTCACAGCATATTGCCGACTGCGAAAGGTTCTCCCGTCAGTTTTCTTCTCGTATATTTCGCTTCCGGATATATGCATCCGCCTACAACCACCTTTCATTCATAATGCATTCCGCAGAATCTTGCAACAGGTTGCGTCACTGCAGCCTCGTCCATCACATCTACGAAACACACACAAATCCCATCCGTACAGTTCGTCCCGCTTGTTCAACCAGATTTCACGCTACATCACGCAGACGAGTCCTTCCTTTCGAACGCGACCGGCAAACTGGGAGTCGACTCGACATCGCCTTTGACGAACGTATTTGCGCTTCACTCCTGGGTGTGTTCGAGGGAACCCTCGTGTAGCATTTAAGGGGCAGTTCGTTGAACCATGGTTGCTCTTGGACAAGTCTGGTTTCGTTTATGTGCCATAGCCCGGGGTGTTTTTTTTTTCTCGAGCACAAGCGTGTGGGGGCTTTCTTTGAACGGCAGCGACATGACTGCCTAACCCACATATTGAAGTGGGAGGAAAAAGTGTGTCGCGCATCTTCGTGTGGGGGAGCAGCTTTCATCTTCCCTCAGGGGGGCTCCGTCTCTCTTGAGTTTGCCACACTATCTTCCTCCTTTACTTTTATTCGTGGCAGCTCGTAGGATGGGCTTTGTTTTCTTGTGCTCCGTGAAGTACTCTGCAGATGAGGAAGTGTCTGGTCGGGCGGTCGGGAAGATTGCTGCTTGGATTCGGGGGCCAGTCGTTTATCGAGAACCGCAAGCGTGGGCGGTGTTGCAAAAAATTGGGAGAGGGGAGGGGCATTACTGCAGTTACGTTGTGACAGGTTGAGGTAGCAGTGCAGACACGCGTCTACGGCTGAAATAATAAGGGCCCCCGTTGTAGGGTGTGTGCAGGAAAGAAAGGGTGGGGGGGGGGGGGGTGTCATCAAATGTTTGAGGGAGTGTAAGGCCAGGTGGAGGGGAAGACTGTTTGAGTCCATCTTTCTGAAATTCTGGGGCCATCTTTCTGGGAAAGGGTGTATTAAATGTTGTCTAATGTGATTTTTAACTGATTGTTTGTGCTGTGTGAGATAAAAGAACCGTCGTTGTGCACGAGAGTACGCTGGCGTTGTGTTGGCTTTAAAGCAAGAAATTCCTAAGAAAGCTAAGGCTAAGAAAGAGTCCGACCTGTGCCTTGTGATGCGCAGTAATACCCCTAACCAGTGGTATAATAAGTTCTTAAACATTGTCTTAAACTATTTTAAATATAAACTTTTTCCTGAAACTATCAATAAGTAGAATTCGTTACCCCCTGTTCCGGTTGAATGTTGCACTGGTGCAGAATTTGCGAATGCTTTGTAACGGTGTTAGGTACTGTAAATGTACTGCACTGTTTGTGTGCTTATTTCCTCTCCTATTACGACAGTATGTTAAATAAAGAAATAACACTTAGATTTGGCCTGAAAGCATGGGCCAGAGAGCTTACACGGAGGTTTACAGTGTTATTTATATAAGTGTTGTAGGGATAGAAGTCCCGTCGATTTCAGTTCTGCGAGTTTTAGGCAGTGTGATTTGTTTCTCCTGTGAGGCAGTCAAGGTGAGGCGAATTAAAACTGAATGATGAATTCAAATTTCTGCTCTCAATGAAATTCCGATGAAACCAATTTTTCTAAAAATCTTTATTCTAAAAGTCTTTATTGCGCAGAACACTCTCTACACGTGTCTCGCGTTTATCCATCTTCTTTCGCTGCAATATCCAGTTTCAGATTTATCGTGCAAATCCTTGCTGGATGCCTGCCTTGGAAACGTAAAAGGGAGAAGGCAGAAACTCCCCTAAATCCGACTGCTTGTCACGCCTTATAGCGTGTCGCATAATTCATGTGTGTCACACGCAAGTAACGTAACAAATCAGTAACATTATTTACTCTACTGCCTGTCAAAACTACAAACCTCATCGCAGCAAGCATTATTTCAGATTTAGCTACAGACTCACTGGTCCGACAAGAACATACCTGATTGAGTCAACTCACTGATTGAAATATCAGATAAATCAGATAATACTGCAGCTTTAGTCACTTTTATGCTCTCGTCCACACCGTGCGATATATCTCATAGATTTGTTCTACTGTTTGTAGAGGACGGTACTTGATTGTGCGCTTGTGAAAAGTGGAGTGTGTTGCACTGTTTCTTACGCCGCGACCAGCTTCACGTCTTTGGGCTTTAGGCAGGTCTGCAAGGGTGACGTAGTCGGAATCATACAGGGCGTTAAAAATTAAGCTTTCACTAGCACTTTATAAATCGGTGAACAAAAGAAAGCTGGTGCTATTTTGTCTGTTCCTTGAGTAAGAAACAGGTGCTACATAATTAGCAGCACCTGTTTCTTACACAAGTAGTGTAAAGTTATCGTCCGGTTTCCTGTCATCGGTGTGTTTGTATAGCGCTCGTGAAAGCTTAATTTTGAACACTTTGTATATCAAATAAGAAAAGAAATGAAATGGTAACAAAGTTTGCTGTTGTAATACAGACATGACGTTGTAATTGTCAAGGAAAAGCAGCGTTTCTAACGCGATCATATTCCTCCAGATGCTAGATGAATGGCAGCCATGCCAGGGGTGATGAAGTTAGACAGCTGGGACGACAGGCACTCGATGAACAGGTGCGCATTATTTTTGTGATGATGATGATGATGACTTTGTGCTCATCGTTTCTGCAGTGCATAACGGGCTCTTATCTGTGTATTGTCTACTATCGTCTCATTGTTTTTCAGCGACTTTGACCCGTATTCTGTGCGCAACGGATCTTCCCCGAGTCGGCGAGAAGCAGACATGAGGGGCTCACGGTCACCGTACTCCAACGGTTACAATTCCGGTTGGTGGAGCCGATTTTGCTTGGAAGCCCACGCTTTCCGTGCGACCGGTTAAAAGATTGGTGGGTTCCTTTTGCAGAGCACCACCACAATGACTTTGGTGAAGAAGTCGGTCCCACCTATTTTCTCGAGCACCTGGCCACTTTCTCTGTCGGCCATCAGTATGGTGGGTCTCTCTTCTTATCTAAAATCGGGGCTGATAAATTGGAAAGGATTTGAGGCAGTTCAGGCAATGCCACCTAGACACAGAAAGCTAGAGCCCCTAGGTTTTCGCAAAATTTTGCGGAGTTCGCCATGTCTCACAGAACCTGCTGTTTCCCTCAGAATGGTACGTTTTTTGCGTAATGTTGTATATATCGCAGAATTACGTAAGGATTTCGATCGATCGCCGACGTTTTTTCGCGAGTTAAACCTGGTCAGGCACGACTGCAATGCCTGACACGAATGATACTGCTGGCACTTCCACGGTGGAACGTGCCGAGACGTAAAAAAAATTTTAACGGGAGGAATGCCCGGAGAGAAATTGTCGGAGTTGAGCTTCGTTTTCTTTGCGTACTGAAAAAGTTACGAAAGGCTGGAAAAGTGAGCGGGATGAGTCTGTAAATTTTTCTGACCGTTTTCTCTTGCACGCAGAATCCCGCGGATTTGTAAATTTTGCTTCGCGGAACTGTTAATTTTCCACCGCAGAAGGCTAGGGGCCTTACAGAAAACCTGCTCAATCCCTTCTCCCACTCCTTCGCTATGTAGACATACAGAGTCACGATGTCGTCTGCTTCAGCCAATGGCTGCAGAGAGTTTCAAACCCAGTCTTTCCGTGGCTGCCAGTGGCAAGTTTCAGTGGCTACTTTCCGTGGCTACTAGTAGCCGTTCGTGTAGCTGATGGCGGCTTCTCTCCTTAGCTACGGCCGCCGAAAGCACGCTCGTGATAGGTGGGCTCTCAGTGACTATCTCGCATCCTTTACGCTGTCAGGCTTTATTTAGGTGGCATTGGTACAGGTACATTGACAAACATTTTGCATTAGTTCAGTGTTAACAAAATATTTTATGAATTATTAGTCTTAAATTCGGGTCTTAATGTCTTGAACACAATGAAAAAAAAATAGGAAAAGAAGAAGCTTATCTACAAAATAATTTATCTTACAGCCTTGGAAACCCCAAAAGATGGGCTGCGAAAACTCTTCCAGATGGAAAAGTCCAAGGGCATTTGGACGCAGAAGATGAAGATGAGGCTTGACCGCAAGTGGGTCATCATCATCGATTGTGAGAATGGGGTGAGGGTCTAGTCAATGTTGCCAACTTTAAATAGCTTTCAAGAAACAAGCGTTAATCACAGGCCATTAAGGAATGTATTCTGTTTTCTTCTTCTGTTTTCGTTAGCGTGACCAGCTCCTATAACCGTTTCCTGTAACATTTCCATTCCCATTTTTGCCTCCGCAGGACATTGTAGAGCGTTTCCCCATGAGCCTCATCAGCGAGCCGACGGCGTTCACATCCGACGATCCGCGTGAACTGTACAACAACATCTTGGTGTTTGTCGTGAGAGATGACGCCGCTCCTCACCAGGGGAGCCACGAAGAAATGCACATCTTTCAGTGTGTGCGCGTGTCTGTGAGTCTCTCTCTCTCTAGATTTCACCCCTGTCCTTCGTTGCATAAAAGGATGCTAAACTTTACCCTCGTTCTCAGGCCCAGGAAGTGGTGGACGACATAAAGGCTTTCATGGTTGGAAAGTGGAAGTCTGGGTATGTGAGCCATTTCTCTCTTGCACTTGTTGCTTCATTGTACACTTTTCCGTAACAATTGAGATTGATAATCGTAATTGACGGTAACACAATTTTTCTGTTGGGAGTGGTAGAAAGGATGTGATGCAACATTGTTTGGTGAGGTCATTCAGTGGCAACGCCTAACCGGTGTTGTGACGTGGAACATGATTGCGTTTCATGTTTTGTCGTGGGGAATATTGCGTCGCTTTCACAAACACTGTTACCCTTAGCATGTATACTAAGTGAGTTTTGTTCCCATTCAAGTACAGTTCAGCCATAGAGTCGAACATAAACCTCAGTGTTTTGTGCTCAAAATCCTGTACAACCTTTCAAAGCAGGAGCAGCCAAGGAGCTTCCCCACATTCCATTCCCCCACCCCCCAGTGTCGCGCCCCCGGAGCCCCCGGTGAACGGCATCAACGTTCGAGAGCAAGTGAGCATCTTCAATGCTGTGTCCGCGTCACCCCCTGGACCGGACGCCGTAACCCCTCCTCCGCCCGGAGGGCGACAGTCGCACGAGAAGGTGGAAGCCGTACGTGCTTCGAGCGGGAACGCAACTTACTTGAGAGACTCCAACGATGAGACGAGCTCCACGAGCAGCGAAAAATACGAGCGGGATGTGGTGAGTGACAGAAACTGGTTTTGGACCTCCGCAGTTCTGCGTACGTGCGTTCTCGAGGTGTTGCTTACAATACTTTTCTTGCTCTGTTCTTGTCGATACCAGGCTATCCTCAACCACTGTTTCGATGACATCGAACGATTCATTGCGAGGCTGCAGCACGCGGCAGCTGCGTACCGGGAGTTAGAACGACGCAGAAAGTCGCGGAAGAACAAGAAGAAAGACCTGGGAGGTACGGAGTTGCGATACCCGGTATCATACCGTTGGAAAATAGTTCTACATGTGCAGTCAAACTCCTTTATAGCGAACACCTTTTTAACGAAAATACCACTACAGCAAATTTTTTTGCGGTCCCGCTGGAGCCCTATAGGTCCAATAATGGACATCCTTTTTAACGAAAATACCTTTATTGCAACTTTTTTTTGTTCTCCCCTGAGTTTCGTTGTAAAAGAGTTTGACTGTGGTTAGAACATGCGTGCATGCGTTGAAGTTACTCCTGTGTCGTTGCAGACGGCATGCTCAGCATGCGAGCCAAACCTCCACCTGAACGGGAGTTCGTGGATATCCTTCAGAAGTTCAAACTTTCTTTCAACTTGCTGGTAAGCGGAGACACCCTTTTTGCTAAACCAAGCCTCGCATATGGCGGGCTGCTCTGTTGTTCGATCTCAAACTGCAACATTTATTTCTGTATAACTAGACCCTCGTGTCTTTGCGCTCTGTTTTTTTCCAAATGAGGCTGGTAAAAAAAGAACGAAATGGATTTTAATGGGTTTAATCCTAAAACGTGAGACTATTTATAACTAGGGCCCGAGTTTTCAGGTTTATACCCAATTATGCCCGATATTTACCTCCCGATTCAAATCGAGGGGAAAAAAACGGGGTTTGACCCGGTATTTCCCCGAAAACTGCCGGACCGGGGGAATCCGAAGTCATCACGACTAACACACAACTTTGGAAACTGTGTTGTAACTGCATAAATATGCTAATACAAACTTTCAAAACGGAGACCCTGCTGCCTCTTAAATGCATAGACTAATAATTGGTGCGCTGTGCCTACTGGTGTGTCATGTGTATTATGCCGACTAAACCAAAGATTTACGCCTGGTCCAACCCGATTCAACCAGAATTAGGTTGAATCAGGTTCAGTTCAACCCGATTACTCCCGAATTATTGAAGCGAAACATAACCCGATATTTACCCCGATTTTGCTGGAAAACATAACAGGAAAAAGTCAGGCCCATAATCTGCTTTGGCATCTTTGCAATGAAGTTAACCCGTTGTGCTCCGTCCAACCGGTTATCGTTCCTGTCGCGCAGGCCAAGCTGAAGAACCACATCCACGAACCCAATTCCCCGGAGCTGGTTCACTTCCTCTTCACTCCGCTCGCGGTGATTGTGGACGCCGCACGCGACTGCCGCCAGGGGGCGCTCGCGTCGCGGGTGGTCAATCCGTTGCTCACGCGGGACGCTGTCGAGCTCCTCACCAATTGCTGCACCTCGAAAGAAAACGAGCTGTGGAGAAGTCTCGGCAATGCCTGGACGACGCCCAGGGAACACACCAAGGGCTTCGAAGAGGAACAGTTCAGACCAATCTTCTCGGATGGGTGGGCGCCGGACTTTGGACCCGAAGAGGGAATGGAACCTGTGGTGCACCGTGCCAGGAGATCCCAAGAGGTGGGTGTCCTGCGTGATGAAGGAGACTGAGCATCTCCATATTTTTGAGCATGTATCATGAGAAATCTGGCGGATGTTGAATGGTAGCTGTGATGAGCTATAATAATGTACAGCATCCTCTACACTTAATGCAATGGAGAATGTTAGAAAAACAAGAGCAGCATCCTTACCTGGGAATAATGCGGAACTTTTCTTTTCTTGTTACTTTATGTAGAAGTTTGTGCTGCAGAATGACTCGTCAAAATTCTGATGTCGTGGTTGAAAAATTGTCACCAGTCATGCGCCAGTCACCAGGCATGGTTGTGTAAAAGATGTGAAAAGCCATTAATTCTTCACATGGCATAAATCTCCAACCCATCACGTTGACCAGCTGTCAAAAACCGGTTGGCAAATACGCATATACCGTAATTTCACTTGTATAAGCCGCACCGCAGATAAGCCACAGGACGCGTTTTTAGGAACGTTTTGAAAATTTTCTGGCAGATAAGCCGCACTCGCAGATAAGCCGCGGGCAATACGAGACGACTGATTTGTGAGACAAAGGAGACCATAGAGAAGGCCATAAACCTTGTGGTCCATACTACAGGGTCGGCACAGTGTACAGCAAAGGAGGTCAGCTCTAGAGTTCTACCAAGATCGGATTGTGCCCTTGTTGGGAGTTTTTCATGGATTGATGGGTCAGTGGTCTTCCAGAAGACGTGAATCACTGTCACCACTTTCGTTAAAGCTACTTGGGGGAATGCACCAGGAAGATCAGTCTACTCGAATGTGGACCCGTCCCTGTTACGCACTGTTCGTGCATCGGCAGGGCAGTGCTGTTCCAGAGACACTGTCAGCCCTTTCGTTAAAACCGGCGTACGGGGAAAATACCAGGAAAAAATAGTCATCAGATAAGCCGCACCGGTGGATAAGCCGCAGAGCGCCCATGAGAAAAAAAAATCACGCATAAGCCGCGGCTAATACGCGTGAAATTACGGTAATTACCAGGAAACAAATGGATATCTGAAAATAGAGAATATCCCATGCTTTGAGTGCAGCGCACAATTGATGAAAATACTGAATTTGAATCTGATGTATTGGGAGTTCTACAAACGTCAGTGTTTCCAGCTTTAAGCGATCTCCTTCCGCTGTCCTCGCACTAGATGGAAGTCCGCGAAGCCCCCGAGTATCAGCATCATCGTAGCTCCGGAGGCCATCACGAAGCCGACAGCCGTTTTGGAGGCAGCGATTACATGAGCGATCGTCCGAGCTCTCTCCAGGTCTCGCCCTACGACAGAAGCTTCTCTCCTCGTGACCACATGGAAAGGTGCTTTACCGTCCTTGTACCGTCCTTGTACCATCCTTGTACCGACCTTGTACCGTCCTTATGCCGTCCTTATGCCGTCCTTGTGCCGTCTCACGTTTCCTTTACACGTCGTGGACATGTTCTGTTCAGACCCGGCACACGTACTCCGTCGGAGCAGGACGTGCGGGAGACTCGCTCGGACCTGAGCACGGACTCCATGGAGCAGGGCGACCCGCGCATGCGCGAGCAGCGTGCCTGGGCACAGGAGCTGCGTGCCCAGGGCACCAAAGTGGTCCAGGTTGTGTACCCGCGGACAGCGAACAACGACAAGGAACTGACTGTGATGCGTGGGGAGTACCTTGAGGTATGGCATTGCACTAACGTAGTTATCCGCGGTTGAACTGCTTGCCAGTTGCTTGTTGTGTTCATTGGTTTGGTGGCTGTATGGCTCAAGTTGTTTAGTTGTGTCATCCTCTTTGGGTGACATTACATTATGTGATGTGAAGTGCTGACATTCCAGCACAGGTTAAGAAATACTATTATAATCCAGTCCGCATCATCATCCTGCTCATCATCATCATAAAAGTCGCAAATAATAATAATAATAATAATTATTAATAATATCAGTATTATTGAGACAGTCGCTTCATAGGGACCACCAATGTTGGCAGCTGTGTAGGTCCGTCCATAACAGCTGTAGAGAGAGGAGAAGGAAGAAGTTAAAATAGCATGAAAATTAGTCAGGACATGGTCAGAATACGGCCCTGAAAGACTACAGCATTTAAATGCCCATAGAAGCAGCAATTTTTTTTACTGATTGCGTTAGTCTACTTCATGTGAGGTCATTTTATATGTTGCTTAAAAAAAAACAATGCATGACATGGCATTCCAAACTAGTGAGATGGAACGAAGAACTAGATGAAAACAACTAAGCAAAGCTAAGTGTCGAAAAGTGGAAAATCCGGCGATTTGGGTAAATGTTGACAGAAGCGATTGCGGATGTTTCAAACAGAGGCCGTTCTACTGGAAGAACAGGTCTCCGTTTGAAATATCGGTAACGCTCCCGACCCAAAGCTTCTTCTGAGAACAAAAGAGGTAATGTCGGGGGTAAGGTGAGACGTAACATTGCGCAACACCCACATATCTGTTTCAGATTTTGGACGACAGTCGCAAATGGTGGAAGACTCGCAACATCCGCGGACAAGTCGGTCACGTGCCGCACACCATAGTCACCCCAGTCCAGGACGACAGCAGCAGCTACGACCAGGGCAGCACCAGGGATCATTACAGCCCCGTACGTTAATTAATTGGTTAATTACAGTGAACCCTCGTTAATGTGACCCCCGATAATCTGACATGCGCGCGTTATGACCATACTCCTGGGGAACAATTTAGTGAAACCTCTGCAAATCCCCCCCGTTAATATGACAATTCCACATTATGACCAAAATTTTCCGGAACGACCACGGTCATTATAACGAGGGTTCACTGTAGACGGATCAAACTGAGCTGATCAATATTCCATTTTCTGTGGCTTTGAACGACAAAAAACAGTCACCTCTCAATTTTCCCACGGCAGAGCGAATCACCGACGGGACACGACACCTCTGGCGACGTGATGACCCCGTCGACCTTCGGGGGCGGTCCCAGGGGGCCGCGCCAGCCACCGGCGCCAGCAGAGTGGGTCCGCCGCGAGCGTCAGGGAAAGAAAGGTGAATTCCGCTATTTTTAGAAGCCCGCCGGCGGAGGCCCAGCCGCGGTGTTCTACCGATGTTTCGCCCAGGTCGAGAGTCCTGGCGCGTTGTTTCCTCTCGGTGCATTTAGGTGGAGAAGTTCCGCTCTGTTTCTGTATGCTCACTGTTTGTTGCAGCTAGTGTGCTCAGTTTTTGTTTTTGTTTTTTTCTTTTTGTGTGCGAGTCCATATTTGTGGCCACAGCCCGTAGCGTTCTTATCAGGTCAAGTGTCACGACGAGGAACGTTTCGATTTGATTATGAAATTTTTGTGACGCATTAGGTGTGTTGCCAGAAGCACCAGTACGAGACAAGTTATTTCTGTAATCAGGAGGATTGGGGGGGGGGGGGGGGGGTGTCTTTGTCCAGATGTGCAGCTGGAGATGGGAGAGGGGGAAAACTAATGTGTGTAACCCAGCATTTTCGGGCGTCTAAGGGGCCTGGGAGCGATCGACCCCCCCTTGGATTCACCACTGGGGTGAGGGTGGGGAAGGGTGGTGGGTACATTGTTGCCGTACGCCTGCTTGTTAGGTAGCGCTAGAAAAAAGGTGTCGCAGGGTTTACTAAAACTTGCACAATCTTACGAAATATCCAGATATCTGCCATACGAGATGAAAACATGATTTTGCAAAAAATTTGCAAAAATATTTACTCGTGCGATACGCGGCATGGAACATGCAAGCGAAATTTATAATTGAAAGTCGCGCGTAATGTGCCCGAAATTGTGGCAATTTGCACAGATGACGTGAAATGTGACGGTGCTAAGCATATAACGATGATGTGATACGCGATGTGCTGAAGATGCTCTGGGCCCACACTTTACCCATAAGGCTCTCGTAGCGTTTCCACGACACGTACACAGTGGCCACTTGGGCGAAATTGGGCTACCTTTAATGCCGGCCACTTTGGTGCAGGCAAGCTACGAGTCTGGTTGTGTGACAGCTCTAGTGCCAGAACATAGCAACTTTTTGGGGCTCTCGACCGCTGTACCATACGAGCCACTTTCTCCTACTGCAATACTGTTTTTTGTGTGTAAAAGATGCTTCATTAACTACGCTCGAAAATTTCTTTGTGTCGTCCCTGAAGTATGTTGTTTCCGTAGCAGCCTGTCTTGTCCTAGCTTCCTAGTTATGGCATTTAGTAGTGGCCACTAAAGGTGTATTTCCTTGCACTGACTCCATCCGTTTTCCGTCCCGGGTGTGTTGTTTCACGGAAGCACGCATTTTTTCCTTTGGAATAGCCCAGTGTTGTTGCACTACGCGCTAGAAGCGTCTCATCAAACGTGTCTTTCTCGTTGATCTTGTGGTTGTGTCTTGTTGTAGGCTCAGTACTTCTCAACAGGTGGAGTACTACATTTTGCCAAACTATGATAAGCAGTGCTTATGAGCATTTTTCCTTGTACATAGAACACTCATTATGAGACAGAGTCCTGTATGACACACAATGGATTTTTTTTTTTGGCGGAGGAGTGTGTGTATATTTAGAGGCCAAAAGTATCTCCTGTGCAGCTGCAGTACTTGTTGTTACCGTTGTAACTGCAGCTCGTCCGTCATTTTTCTTGGGGGGCTGTAGTTCGACGACGCACCGTCCAACGTTGCTTGCACGTTAGATATACGTTTACTGCCCCAGCGAAACGTAAAAATTCGTTTCAAAACCGAATGCTTTACGACGGGATGGACAAGCGTTGCCACCCTCACATGTGAGATCAAACATTCCGCGCTGTTTTGACCGCAGTTTAAATGTCTGCGGGGTAACCAGAGATTTATACACATGAACATGTTATTGTTTGCTATGTTTTTTTATGTTTTTTCGTACACGAAAAACATATCTCTTCGTGGAAAGGGAAACATTCACTCGTATCTTAGAGTCTACCATCACACTTGGCAGCTGTTAATGCATTTAGGCTCACAGGCTGCAACGTTTGTGACTTTTGTCCTTTTCGAACATTGCGTTTGGCTGATAGGTACACAGCTCGAGGAAATGATAGGGATGATACAAAGGATGTGCCTTAGACATGGAAGTTGGGTGCATTGTAGGCTGTATGCCTCCCAACAGGATGAGGTAACGGAAAAATATTACGTACTCCAAGCATTACCCTTACTTTTGAGATTAGGTAAAACACCACCTTTGTTAATGCGCATCATCAATACAACTTTTTTTTGCAAGTGACAGCGAGCTACAAAGTCTGCACTGTCGGCAGTTTTACAAGCTCACACAAGGTCGAGTATAAGTTGAGCTGTTATCCCACAAATCATGACCCGATAGATAATTTTTCTACGTCTGGTCACTGTCGAACTTTGCACATATACGTTACGTTACGTCGGATGTTAACCGGACATCCGGCGGATGCTGGCTGGTATTCAAGTTGATGGGATATGCAATGTACGACGGAAAACATTATTACTGGATCTGGTTCCAGGTTCATTAAAATAACTTGTGAGTAATTTTAGCGTAGTAGCTGAAGCTATACCAACCCAAGTAGCACAACATCTTGGCCCAATATTGGGCCGGTATTGCCAATATGGGGCCAAGATGTTGTGCTACTTGGGAAACTTATGCTGTCTTTGTTTCTGTGTCCTCTGACCTGTACTTCCATGAGTACTTAAAGAGTACTACGATATGCTCATGTACAGCTTAGAATCTTTTTGTCCGCTGTATAACAAGATTCTAGCTCTATCGAGGTTGGTTATGCAATGTACAGGAGGAGACTGTCCTGTGAGGAGGAGGACAGGAGGAGGTCGTGTGAAACAGTTTCGTAAAGAACGAACCATTTTTTGCGGGACCCCTGTTGAGGAAAACGGAAGCAATGCCATTTTATTGATATACATACATTTTATGTGTACAAAAGAGTATCTAACTGGTCTCCTGATTAACCGCGAATGGTACACACACGCTAGAGGACTGGGAGCTGCAATCGCCGTTACACACTGTCCTACCTCTTCTAACGTTGTTACACATTGTATAATACACTGTAATATATATATTCTTATATATATATTACTGATCTGCCTCCTGCAGATACTGTCACGAGATGTAACAGGTACTGACTGTTGTTCAGGGCGATTCCTGCATTTATATTCATGTAGAAGCGGATGAAGTCTGAAATAAAGTCTTTAACAGTAACAGCTATTGCTTGGTCTGGAATTGATGGAATCTTGGTTACCTTGAGTAACATGAAGCCTCAAGCTGAAGTGGTTGAGAGACCATCTCTGGGACCTCACATGTTTTCAGTATACAATGTTTATGTACACTGTGCATTTGGAAGACAAATCCTTGCATCATCAAAATGGTTCTTCCAAAAGTGGGATAATTGTTTCACAACCCGTTTAAGCACTGTGTGTTTTCCATCCCTCTTTAGATTTCCGGACGGTAGAGGTAATGTGATTAAATGTTACAAGACCTTAAAGCAGAGGCTTAAAAAGTGTTACATTGGTCTCATCATTGTAGATAACTCATTCTGGTTTCTGTCTTTTATAACTTACATTATTATTATTATTATTATTACTTATTTTGTTACTTACTTATATGCTTACAGATATGGTCATTTTTTTTTTGTCGATTCTTCACATTATGCTATTTGCATAAGAAATTCCTTAAATTCCTTCCCAGAATTCAGAGCGAAAAGTACTGTGGCTACCTCTAATGGAACTTCCTTCGACCCACTATAACTTTGACACTTTAAATACTGTATACTACGCGGTGTACACACGTTACGCCCATTGAAAGGATTTTACAGTATAATTTCTTTGTGTCTGGCTTTTGAGGTGTAGCCTGTGCTGCCAGCATTGTGTATTGAACTGTACTATACCGTAGCGCCACAAGCTTCCAGGCCACTGCATCCGAGACTGGCGATGGTAAGAAAATTACATCTAAGCCTGGAGAACGGATGTGAACTAACACCCTTGCCTTGAGAGATGAACCTGCTTGCTGATAGCTTCCCTGTTTAACACATTCCTGCTAACAGTTGGTGACTTGACGTATTCCCGAAAAGCTGGTGCAGTGCGAACTGAAATGCCTTTGTACGCTTGCCTGTTTGTTGCAGCCTGCATGTGCTTTAACTCTGTGTGTTTGTGCATGTGTTTCTTGCCCTGTATGTTGTAGCTTGTGCAGCACATTATTTATGCGTCTCTTCGTAACCCGAATATAACCTAATGTTCTTTCTTTCTTTCTTCGTCCTTAGATACACCGCCCGAGTCGCGCGAATGTCGGCAACATGAAAACTCATCAGATTCCCGTGAACGCCAGCAGTATGGTAAGGTTGTATCTTAAGCGTGTATCTTTGCGCATGTTACTCGATTGGATCATTGCCTATTAGTACGAGAACAGTGAATGTTTGACGGGATCTTTTTGTAAAGATCTGAAACCATGACGGCCAGAAAGAACGTTTTGTGATTGAGTTGAATGAGTTCTAGCGAATCTGTAGCTCTAGCTGGTAAGGAGTCGTGGAACGATGACATGTTGCAGCGTGTACGTTGTCTTTGTGCAATTCTCTAACCTGTTTTTCCTTCTCACACTAAGATCCTCCACCCCCAGCACCTCCTCCTCCTCCACCTCCTGGTGAGCCGGTTTTCTTTTCCCTACAAGTTTCTAACTGTGTAATCGCTTTGCAAACTGTGTCCTGTAAGTCGCCACACAACGGCCAGAATGCAGCACAGGATCATGCAACAGAGCACCTTGTCAATATCTTTCGCCCATAAAAAAACCCGATTAATATTTCTTGCTAGCATTTGAATAGAGATTGGACCTATCTAAAAAATTCCAAAGCGCAAAACTTCGATAGTGAAGGTGTCATCTTAGAACAGTCAAGTGAGGACCACGTTAGAGGTTTCTAAACTTTACTTCTGCTAATACAGCTCGCGTGGCACGAAAGTGCAGCTTGTTTTATCTCTAAAATGGCACACACACACACCCTATAACTTTAACATACTGGGTGTTTTTTTTTATTCGACACACATTTTTTGTATAAAAAAAACTGTGAGAGCTACAGAAAAGTTATAGTTCTGGTTTCGACTCATTTGCATAGCGAAATTTGGCAATTTATATCTCAAGGTACGTTCACTTTTTGCGGCGCTTAATAATGACGACGGATTCGAATAATGATTGGCTCCGATTGTGCTATCTCCCCATTCCCCATAAAACATCTAATTAATAAGTTAAACAATGAGTTCTAGCTGATTAGTCGTCCAGTAGTTGCATACTGTCCCGCAGGATGGCCGCTTTGCCGCACAACCCGCCTGCCAAGATTGCATCAGCGCTTCTTTTTTATAAAAAAAATCTGTGTCGAATAAAAAAAAAAAAGGAAAGACCCCGTATGTTAGTACAGGAAGTAGTCACACAGTCTATATAGTCACACAGTAGTCGCGCAGCCTGTTGTAGTCGTATGCATATTCGCTCCGAGATCGAGCAGTGTCGGCGCGCTGCGGAGAAACGATGAACTACCATTGTGTGGACGCGTCGTCTGCTTTTACACGTTTATTCAGCGTTTACCGCAGTAGGCGGAGCATTGGAGAACCGGACAGTATCGAACCAGCGATCTTCCGGTGAATATAGTATACTAGAATTACGGAAAAGAATTATCAATTCCAAACATCGGCCCACGTGTTATTAGGGCCTGACTTTTTAGGGTTAAAACCCGTATCCGCCCGATATTTACCCCCCGAACGAAATCTGTAAGATTCGGGTTTAACCCGAATCTACCCGAAAACATCCGGGTCGCGTGACACACTCATAAGCGTGCATTAAAATAAAGTTTGATAACATCGCTAAACATTAGTTCCATGTTAAGACAAATTTTTATTAAACAAAAAAAAAATCACCCGAATACACCCGAATTCCTGACGACAGAATATGCCGTAACGGGATTTAACCCGAATACACCCGAATTTTCGAACGAAGAATATCACCCGATATTTACCCCCCGAATTTGGCCAAAAATAAAACCCGAAAAAGTCAGGCCCTACGTGTTATCCACACTAGAAGGGTGACAGTTGCGCCCCCTATAGGTCGATCTCGCAGCGAATAGTCGCGTGCAGAAATTCGGTTCAACTCCACATAAGCGAGTGCTCGTGCAATGCGCATTACAGAGCCACCGATAAGAGCCCCCGAACCAGTAGTAAAACCTCCGGAGCCCAAACCCACGACGACTCATCGTCCTCCCAAAGAACCTAAGGGTCACTCGTTTGAGGAAGAGCTCAAACTCCGCGTCAGCTTGGGGCCCAAAGCGGACAAGAAATGGGGCAAGGTGAGGGCCTCCGCCATCCAGTCCACGTACATCACGCCGGAGTCGACGCCGGCCGAGGTTCAGGCGTGGCTCACGAGCAAGGATTTTGGCGACCGGTGCGTGATTGGTCGTCCGAGAGAGAGAGGGGAACCCGCTTTTTGAGCGTCTAGTTTCGTGTTCATTTTTCAGCGTAAAATCCCTCTGCGAAGACCTTAGCGGAGCGCACATGTTTGCCCTGACGAAGGAGCGCCTGGAGAGCGTCTTGCCAGTAACGGACGTCGCGAGGTTGATGAGTCACCTGACCGTCCAGAAAAACCTTTGCAATGTGAGCCTCCTTCTTCTCGGATCTTCAGGTCCGTTCCACACTGATGGCACCGTCGAACGCACCAGGCCTGGGAGAGCCTTGTTAGAGCCACGACCTACTAGATTATAACGACCGTGTCATAATCGGCAACCCCTATGAGGAGCCCCGTCCGCACGATCCGCCAGGGGGCGCTACTCATCACTCGTCGGCACGCGAGATCTGCGTCACGATTGGACAACGGAACGGAAATTTGAATTCTGAACGCGCAGAAGCGGACATACGAGTACTGTAGCAGACGACAGCAATAGCTCCTATGAAAACGCTAGAATGATGACGGCGATCAACCTCAGAATGAATCATCTTCCGCCAGAATATCCACCGTTTGTACAGAAATACTAAGGTAAGCTGAAGTACAAAGTATTGTAGAAGTTGAGGAAGCAATAACTGGCACGATGAGTAGCGCCACCGCTACCTGCCAAAAATGTGGTGCTGGGAAGGGGTGCCTATGACATGGTCGTTATAGTCTACTAGGTCGTGGTTAGAACTCACCACCTTGTAGCTCCTTGGTCGAGAATATGGGGAAACTCTTTCCTAAGCGGTGATGCACGTATGTGCACCCGTCATTTTGAAGGCACGGAGCAACGAGACTGTGCTCTCAGCCGCTCACACTCTATGCAGCAAATTTACGTTAATTTTAAATTTACGCAGCAAAAGACGTCTCTCGTGGGGAGCACGCGGAAGAAACTGAACACAAAGTCGGGGCAGCTTCGGGACTGGCTGAGCTAGTGCTGGTGCTGTTGATGGTGCCACAAGTGGGGAGAGACCTTTAAATTTCATTCCCATATTTTCTGCTGCTTGATGCATTCAGTATGGTTAGCACCTTGTGAACATACCTTGGCAAAACTCACTCATACTCAATGTGGTGAATGAGCTGGGCATGAGTAAATGGGGATGAGGGAGCAAAACGAAGAGCATGAAGTGAGTGAGCATGAGTGTGCGACAGTCACGAGTGCCGACATCTTCTTGTGAGCCCTTCATTCTGGATATGAGCATGTCAGGTGACCCAGTGCAGTAGGATCACTGGCGCAGTCGCACAGAGGTCATGTTGGATTGAGTTGGTCATGTATTGGATTGGATTGGATTGGTCATGTAAACGGTTTGCCAGATCATAAACATCGTAATTTTCATCGTGAGGCACAAAATGATTGTCCCCGCGACACGCTCATCGCGTCACCCTTTATCCCAGTAGTAGACATGTATCCCAGTTAGATTATTATCCCAGTAGCCCTGATTATTATCCCAGTAGCACTGACATGCCATTTTATCTGTCATCTTGTTATCCATGTTAGCCATTTTATCTCTAATGATAATTTGTGACAGTACAAGCCTCCGCACCAGAGTCAGCTGAGCGAAATCCTTCAGGCCAGGAGGAGCTACGTGGAATCTGACAGGGACATTCCCGTCATCAAGGTCGAAGACACTTCGAAATCGTCCCGTCCGACGGTGCTCGTGAAGCGTGCCACGTCCGGTCAGAGGGACAGCGTTGCTTCAGAATGAGACTGACGTGTCTCCAGACTCTGCCTGTGCAGCCCACTAACTTCTTTAGCGTCACCTTGCCAATTCCCAAGTAGAACGGCCGAAAAAGGGCAAAGAAAAACTACTAAGCACGAGGAATTGATCTAGCCTTAGCCCTACAGAGTGTTGTAGTTAGTGAGCCGACCTTTTTCTTGGCCGCTGGCACATATGTTGCGTCGAGTTAACTTTACTTAGCCCTTTATCCTGCGCTGTTCCTTGCAGATGGCACAATTTTTTAAAAAAAATCGCATTAAAAGGCACATTTCCCGGTTTCTGGGCATGCAGCAGTGATGCCCTCCAGCAGCAGCGTCTGCAAGTTTCCTGCGCTCTAGGGAACTGTAGTAGTAACACCCTGTGATTTGTTCTGCTTACTGTTCCAGTACATTCTAGAACGTGGAATGAAATGACACACACACAAAAAAAAAAGAAGGCTGAGAAGCAGAATTGCAAGCATAGAGTGTTGTTTGTGATTCTGACGTGAAGCTTTGCGGGCAGCAAAATGTAATCTTTCTTTTCAGATATTGTAACTACGAGAGAGTGTTGCCTGTAGACAACGTAGTGGCACGCGTCTTCGTATCCACGGTGTTTTGAAAGTGCCACTGCAACACATGAAACGTTTTCTTTTTTATGAGCGTTCATGCGTTGACATCTACAGGGTTAACTGTTACAGGGTTAAGAGTATATATTCTTTTGTGTAACGAATTAGAATTCATGAAGACTCTTTCACGTAGAAAATGTAATTAGACAAAGTGGAATTAGCAAGAATGTTACGCTGTTGATTACATGTGTGTGTTTTGCGTGCAGCTATCGCGAAAGTATTTTTATTTGTTACGTTTTTATTAGTTATAGTACGTTTACCTCGTGTTTTACACTGTACGCACTGCCTCTTGTGATGTTAGGCCCAGTGGCCCGTGAACAATGAATGCTGCGTTACTAGAAAAGAAAAGTTTTTGTATAGTTTGAATAGTACTATTATACAGAAGAAAAGAAACATATGTATGGCCCGTGATGTTGTACTTACACCATCCCGGTGTTCTCAGAAAGCAGGCTGTAGTCTGAAAGTGTCTGTTTTGGTTCCAGTACAAGAACAATATGCACATATTGAGTGTTTTTTATTCGTTACAGATTTTTTAATAAAAATTATGAGAGCAGCGCTGATGCCATTTTGGCAGGCGGGTAGCATGTAGCTATACTGGACGACTAATGATCTAAAGTTAATTAACTTTGAAATTAGAGGTTCTCGCGAAAATTCGAGACAGCAGAATTGGAGGCGATCATTATTTGAATCCATCCTCTTTCTTAAACATCCCGAAACGAGCACGTTTTTGGGACATAAATTGCCGAACTTCGGTTGAAACCGAAACCACGCACATCTTGAGCGCAGAAATGATGATCGCTTCGGCTTATGTCGGCCGGAGAGCGGTCTATCTGGCTATCAGATCAGCGCCTATGCCAATCAGCTCCATCGCTACGAAACACGTGGTCGTCCGACGCGATCGCACCCTTGTGCTCGAGAAGTGCGTAGTTTTTCATTTTCATACCAAAGTTTCGGGATTTGTCCCAAAAACGTACTGCTTTCAGGATGCTTAAAGGGACTATGAAATTTCCCGAACCCCCATACTTTTCTTCGATGGAAACTGTTCTTCCCGCAGAGAAACTAATATGACACAAATTTTTCCGGACGAAATCGCTCCACTCTGTGAGGAGCGCGCGCTGGAAATGTCTCTTCCGCGTTCATCCTCTCCCGCGCATATTTCCCTGCCGATGGTGTAACTGTACGGACCGCTCTTCGGTTCCCCGTTACGTCACCGGTGTTGCACAATGGCAAGTAATGCCGCGAGCTCGCGCTGTGGCAACCGCCACTGCCGAAATCTGCCGATCGCGCGAAAGCTGCTGTCATGGAGATTTCCACTCCCGATGAACGCATACGCGGGATCCTACGGCGCATGCTCCTGGCGGGATTCCTCGGCTCGGCAACACGTCACGATGACGTGTTGCTGAGCCGGCCGTGGCCGCGTCAAGTTACCCGTTGTGTCTCCGCTCGGCAGCTCGTCACGGCGCGGCGCCAGCTGTCCTCCCTTCGCCGCTCCGTTTAAATTCGCTCCCGAGAAATCCGCTCGCGCGACGAAAGTAAAATTTCGGTTCTAGGCTCAGAAAAATGTCTTCTTTCGAACGAAACGAAGAAAAAAATCGTTTCATAGTCCCTTTAAAAAAGAGGGCGGACTTAAAGGATGACTGGCTCCATATCTTCTATCTGGCATTTTCCAAAAAACGTGTAATTAATAAATTAATTGATGATTTTTAAGCATTTAGTCGTTACATGCGCTTTCTGGTAGGATGCCCGCTGTCAAAGCCGCATCCGTAGGTTGCTCTTGTAGTTTTATTATAAAAATTATGTAAGGGATAAAAACAAAAAAAAAACGCCTAGTATACGTACACAATGAACAATATGGACTGCTTGCAGCAGGAGTGCTGAACTCATTTCGGGACCAATCACGACCAGCATAGAGCGAGGTGGGGACGATACCGTCCATTAGCAATATTAAAAACTATACTGAAAACGACATAAATGTGTAATGAGTGATTTTGCACATCTAACGTGACACTTTCCGATATCGGAACGAAGTACGTTTCAATTACAAGGAGAACTTGTTTTATTGAAAATACAACGCAATACAATTAGTTGGAACACCCTGTGTGTTGGGAGTGGAGTGGGGTGATCTAGGGAGAAGGTGCTGTCAGCTTTGCTCTGGAGTGGCGGCTGGAGTAATATACCGCATAAGGCCATCAGTTTGGTGTGCATATCTTAAGTGCGCACGTGTTGTTTTCGCATAATAATAATAATAATAATAGTAATAAAAACACTTAAGCCCAGTTCCCACATATAGCGCTTCACTACATAGTGCTATGCTATATTTTTCTCCTCGCATTGCTGCGAACCGCTATAAAACCACTCTTGTCGAAGTAGAGCCCCGGTCAACTTTTCTAGCGCTATATTGAGCGGTGAGTCTGCGTTAACCAATCGTGAGCTTCCTTCAGCCGTGACGTCGTGGAAGCTGGGGTTTGCTTTTGCTTCCGATCACTCGAAGCAGCAAGACGGGAATGCGACGACGACGACGACGACGTGAAAATGGCCACGAGTTTCATCTGCCTATGCATGGGTGTTTGGTTACTATAGTCTGGTATCGCGATCACAGCATCGAAAGTGTCATCCCCTTTGATGCTGAGGATACCCGACGCCGACAGTAAGCAATCACGGCAGCACCGGTGCATCACGTCGCAAAGAGATATCCCGTGACCCCAGCAGGATAGCGCTATGTGCTCGGTTGTATGTGAGAACGGCAAACGGAAAAACAGCGCTAGGTTTCGAGCGCTATTTTCTAGCGCTATAAAGCGAACCGCCGTATGTGGGAACTGGCCTTCCCATGACATATTTTGAATTATGAATTATTGAATTATGAATATAATTATTCAGAGGATGAGGAGGGTCTGATCGGCTGCAAGCACAGCGGAAGATAATTTGTAAAAAAAAAAAAAAATCAAAATCAGAAGCAGCAATGAAAGAAAACGAAGCGATCTGTCCGAGCCGGACGAGACGCGTCTTACGGTTCTAGTGTTTGTGCCTCTGGGTCTGTGACATTGGGTTTACCATTTGTGTGTCAATCTCGTGTGCTCTGGATAGAATGACCCGTGAAAGTGGGCCAGACATGACAAGTGTGCGGTGCTCCACACTTGAGCTCGATGAGCCTTCACGCTCTTTTAGAAGCTATTCAGGCGTGCTGCTGACCCAATATACTCGGTAAGATATCGAACGGTCATCGATGCGGCCGAGACCCGATTCCGAGCGCGGTCATCTCTTCGCAACATATAACCCTTCGCGATATGCCGTGCTATGTGCGAGGGACTATCCAGGATGTTTCTTATATTACGTGAAGTGAGGGTCCACACTATAGGACAGCATGCTACGTAATGTGCGTAACCTAAGATCAATTGAGGCAGTCAGTAACGACAGAAATCGACAATCCACTGACACGACCTACTACCTTGAAAAGTAAATGTACGCTTCTGAAGCAAAAAATGAATAAATAAAAAGATTCATTGTAAAAAATAAAATTGTGAAGAAAAACAACGACACGACATGAATGAATGAAACGAAAATTGGGGGAACATTTGAGATTTTTATATTTTTATTTATTTATTTATTATTTTTTCATTCGAATATCTCGTTTCGTTTGCAAGGCAACGTGCGACAGCGCATTACTTTTCAAGCTGGCCGATCGTTCTTCTCGAGTTTATTACATATTCTTATCTATACTCTGTATCCTATACTACAGTATGAGCTCACATTTCTGCCAGCAGTTTGTGCGTCGTCTTTGGATGAGTGTAGCTCCATCTTAACAGCATCAACAACAACAACAGCATACAAGACTACTGTGAGCGCGTGTGTTGTTATTCTCTGCTATCATATGCCGTTTGTATCTACGAATGGTTGTTGACTAAACCCGTTTGTACCGGCGTGCTATAACTGGAGCTAGCAACAATCTGCACGAAAACCTGTCGAAATCGGGCGATGGCCTCGACTCAAACTGTGGGCCAATCGGGTTCTACCTATATAGCTGCGTCGTCGCTGCGGTCACGTACGTCAGTCGGAGTGAATAAGAAAGTAAATACTAATAAACTAAAAAAATAAATGATAAATACTAAAAAATAAATAAACTAAGAAAATAAAAATAAAAAGCGTCACACACACACACAAAACGCATGGCAGCAGGAATGGCTTGGTTGTGTCTACTCGGCTACAGTCAACTTGTTAGTCCTCCGAGTAAGCTATACCTGGAGAGCTTTTTTGTGACGCAGAATAGTGAGCAGAGCATGGTCTAAGGACGTCATTTGCTGTCCCGCCTTTTTAAGCCGTTTCGCCATCGCCCGCTGAATCTGTCACGACGACCCTATTGGGGAACAGTAGGTAAGCGTGCACACCTCTGGCGTTCCCAGGTTACTTACGCGATGGTAGTTTCCTGCTTTGTGACCTCCTTTCACGGACTCTGTCCATTACGTAGTGATATAAGGGTGTCCAGGGATTTATGGTGCCCTCCGTTTATATGGATGCATAAAATTACGCCAAGACGCCATATTCTTTCTCGTATACGTTTATCTGCATACAGTTTTGCACCATCTGCAGTGACTATAACGTTACCTTTCACACGTGAAAGTTAAGAACTGCGAGCAGCATTGAAATGTGGGAAACTTATTCGCGGGGCTTCCCCCACACATCGAATAAAAGTCAGCGTAAGGCAGCAGAGCAGTTTATTCGGAAGAAACACTTAATTCGTCGGAGTCCCAATAAAGATGGTTCCTTTGCGTGGTCAAGTATCAGACCAGCCACGCGATCTCTGCTATGCATTCACATTTATGTTGCATCGAAAGCTTCGATTCTTCCCGGGCAACCTGCCCCACGCCTTCAGCAGCCTTACAGGCTTGAACCCGTGCCTGGCAATCCACCGGGGTTCGGAACACAGACTGAATGATATGTTTTCACCGAAGAAGCCTGTAATGACGTACCAGACGGGCTTCAGCCTTCTTTGTCACTATCCCTGTCAGGTAGACGCCTTCGAGCGGAAGGTATGGTACGGTAAAAGTGTGATTGTAGAGCACAGGTGCACAATCTCCGGTGAAAAGGTATGCCGGTCCACGTAGGAAGGTTGGTAAGATTTCGCTCTAGTACCGGGAAGGTAACACTTGTTTAAAGGATCGCGGTACGGCTTGTAACCTTGCGCCACAATGCCCCAAGCCGTCATGGTGAAGCGCCGTAACGACGTCTTGACTTCTACCCATAAACCCCATGCGTTCAGCAAAATGTCGTCGTCGACCTTCAATGCGAACTGAGCCTGGGAGCAGTGCTCGGTTAGCCAACGTACCATCATGATGGACTTGAGAGTGAGGTTCCTGTACGTGTCTCTAAAGGCTTCCTGGATCAGGTCCTGGTAGTAGATGCCGTCATCCGCGATAATTAAGGATTGGCTGGCGTTGTCTCCAGGATGTCCATGTAATAAAGCCATCTTGAAGCCGTGGTCTAGGCAGGTACGTCCCCTGCAAGTCGAGCGAATGCATGATCGTTGTGCGAAATTCGTGGATTTGGATACTACGAGAACGACGACAAGAACTTGGTCTTCACCTGATTTACATAGCTGGGTCTCGTTGATAACAAAGCTATAGGGGTATGGGTTCCCTCCACCCATGTTGGCCGGGCGTTCGGTGGAGGCCGAGACCGGACGAAGAAAATAGCGCTGGCCGAATGTGAGCTTCAAGATGTTGAGTTGCAAGAGCACGTAGGTTCCTATAATCAAAACTATAAGTGACAGAAGTTTACTTCTCAACACACGCATTTCACGCAGAACACATCCATCTTCTTCTTCTTCTTCTTCAGCCACAAAGGAGATGGCCCTTAGCCACACCGGGCGATTGGCCAGGGGTAGGAGAGGGGAGTATAGTTCCAGGGGGGCGGGCGGGCGTTGTAGAGACGGGTACGGTGGTGGGGGCTAGGTGGTCAGGCTACAATCCTGACCAGAAACACAGCACGAGCTTCGAGACTGATATTCTTCTACTTCGACCGCAATGAGCGTTGAAGGTCGCTGTCGCATCCACGAAATGAAACTCCCGGAGTACCTGGACGTCCAAAATCACGTCAATCAATCATCCAATCAAGCACGTCGATTTTCAGCGTATAAATGGCTACATTGCACCACGATAAACTTGAAAGCAGACGTGCTGGTAATACGTGTCTTTGAAGTCATTTCCTGTCTTTGACATCCTCGTACAGATTGATCTGCTACGATAACCAACTAGATGGTCTTGCAACCTGGACTTCCAATAAAGACGCCGACTTTGAAGACTCCTTCTAAGTTGTTTTGCCCGCAGGTTTCAACGCAGGGTACGCTTTCCTTAAAGTTCCTTTCGTAACGAACCTTACTACTCTTTGGAATTAACGTAAGGGTTCGTCGATGCATCGTGTAGACCTGTCGAAGCTGAAGTTCTAATTGTGAGGTTCCAGGTCATTGACGTCGGTCGAAGAATTCTGAACAGCCATTCCTTTTGCTGCGTGTACTGCGACGGCATGACTGAAGACGCCTAAGTGGTGTCTGAGCTGAGACGCTGCTCTGTTCAGCCGAACGATGAAATAGATGCAGACGCCCAAAAAGAGGACCATAAGGATCGCAAGCTGCTTACGTTTCTCGTATGCGAAAGGCGTCGCCTTTCCCCTCAGCTTTTCCCGGAGAATTCCAGTCGTCTGCGACATGGTTACAACGGAAAATGGTTTGACTGCGCGGCCGATGTTAGAGCGAAGAGGCGGCGGTCATACACGACATGGCATCCATTCTTCATAGCCCTCCTCCCGTAGACCCTGCGGAACGTAGGAACTAAGCAGAAGCGCCGTTGCTTATCTGCTCTGTCCAGATGCAGCAGAATTCTATTGAAATCGAATTGCTGCTGCGTTTTTGTACAGAAAGCGTCGTTATTATTCTATAGGACGGCGCGACTATATATATGGTTGAAGGCTTTTGTGTGTCCAACGCATTCATGCGAAGCCCCAACGTCGCCTGCTGCATCATATTTCGTTCGCACAATTCAATCTGCCACGCGGTCACATCTGTTTATAGGTGTGGCCGTGATATACCCGTTCTTGCTGGCGTTGGAGAGCTAGTTCTCGCTGCAAGTCAGGAAGACAAACTTTTTCCAGAATTCTTACTAAATTGTCTACTCCCGTTGTGGATTTTGTATGGCAGTCAAATCGAAATCGTTTGGTGGTCTGCCGCGGTTGATATGGTTGTTGAGCAAGAGAGAAACTGATGTTCTGAGTCTGGAACCTAACCTTTTCAGTGACTTTCATCTTTCGTGGTTGTTGAGTTACAATCAGAGTTCGAGATAACTCGTTACTGTAACTAAGTTCCTTTTTTTTTTGGTAACTCTTAACTTAACTCGGTACTTTTTCGCCGGGGTAACTTTCAGAGGAACTCGTTCCTCTTTCAGGCAACTTTGCCAAAGTAAATTAAGTTAAGTTCGAAGTTATTTTTAACTCGCTTTTCACTCACGTCCACATAATTTCTTGCTTTCTCTCCGGTTCCTTCATGCCATTCTTTGCCATTAAACGTGACATTTAATCAATGACAGTATTTTATTCAGGAAGTAAGAACCGCTGCCATTGAAATGAAGCTGAACCGGTGTGCCCTCACAGGGAGTAAGATGTAAGCGTTCCTCTACCAGAGAAACGTCATCATGTCATTGGTAGACAAACTGAAACCGAAAAAAATCGGAAGGAGAGGGCTGGGTTCAACGAACTGGCACTTGTTCGCTGCCCCCCACTGAAAGAAAAGTAGGGCCGAGGGTCGCGTCCCTGGGACCATATCCTAATCCTCTCTAGACCGTGGCTTTCGGGCGCGACCTTGTTCACCCCCTCGTAGTTCATCGTTCGTAGTTCACCGTTCACCTCGTTCAGAGCCTAGTTCAATTCTACAAAATTTTGGCGCTGCCGAACACTATGACGTCATTTGTTTACAAACAGGGAGATGTCTATTGTTGGAGATAAACGAAAACGATCTATGCGTGTTGCTCTCCTCCGCAGGCAACTCAAGGTCTAACTCAACTGCGTAATGCTATTTTGTGTCCGGAGTAACTTGGAAGTAACTCAGTAACTGCGAGTTACATTTCAGGCTGAAGAACTTCGTTATTAACTTAGTGACATTTAGCACATGGTAACTTAACTTGTAACGAGTTCTTTTTGACGGGTAACTTCTCAATCTATGGTTATCATAGAGTCTCTCTTCAGGTGTCGTCATTGGGAGAGGAGATGAAATTTCGTGATAAAAGAATATACCAGGGGGGATTTATTGGGAGAAAAAAAGAAAGGGTGAAGGTCAGCCATGCAGCACGCCGGCTTGCTATTCCCTAAAAAAAAAAAGTGGGGGGGGGGGCAGATATAAACTGGAGAGAAAAAGAAATGACAAAAAGACATTATCGGGCTTGCTGTGCTGATCTTTACAATCAAACTGCTCACAAATTTGGCGAAAGAAGTCACACTCATTCTTTCAATTACACTGTTGTTTATTTCGACATGCTACAGGTGTCATTCAAGTGCGCTCTTAAAAATGAACTTCACCGCATAGCACGCTCTGCGCCAACCATTATCACGAATGATACCGTTATCTGTTTATTATTTGTTGAAAACGGTAGGCGTACGCCTTTTCTGTGACAATTATGAACAGCATAAGTGTCACAAAAAAGGCGTATGCCTCCCGTTTTCAACAAATCGGGACAGATAACGATATCATTCGAGATGATGGTTTGGCTGGGTGCGTGCTATGCGGTAGAACTTCATTTTTAAGGGTGTGGTCTTCCAAGCTTCAAATCTTTCAAAGGTCGGAATCGCCACGCTGAACAATATATTGAGAATAATATAGTAATTCCTGGCGATATAGCCTTTCCCTTTTCCCGATCTCTGTAGCCCTTGCGCGCCACAGGTGGCGCTTGATGACAATACACAGCAGAGCCGTATATATAAACGGCTCTGATACACAGGTGGCGTCCATGGCGGCGCTTTACTTTTGAAGCCCGATATGGCTATGGGGAACTAGAATGTGGGCAAGCTTACGCTTCTCCCATCCTGCTCTGACACGCTCCTTGCCAACCAGAATCTCGAATGATATCGTTATTTGCCCCGATTTGTTGAAAACCGGAAGCGCACGTTCTTTTTTTTCTTCTTTTTTTTCTGTGACACTAATGCTGTTCATAAGCGTCACAAAACAGGCGTACTCCACCCGTTTTCAGCAAATCAGCGGAGCTAACGATGTCATTCGAGATCATGGTTGGCTAGGGGCGTGCTATGCGCTGAAGTTCATTTCTAAGAGACTGGGAGGTACCCGGGTTCAAATCCTATGGAACTACGGTGAACTACACTGTTAAAACAGAACTTCACCACATAGCACGCTCCTGACCAACCATCATACCGAATGATATCATTCTGTGTCATGATTTGTTCAAAAGAGGGGGGAGGCGCCTATCTGGGACAAGATAATCTGTCCCAGATAGGCGCCTCCTCTCATTTTCAACAAATCAATGCACAGAATGATATCATTCGGAATGACGGTTGGCTAGGAGCGTGCTATGCGGTGAAGTTCTGTTTTAACAGTGTAGGATGTGCGCAAGCTTATGCATGTCCCACCCTACAGTTGGCAATACGAGGTCTGTTATGGCCCCCTCAAGGACAGTTGACAGAAAAATGATTGAGCGAAATATCTAGCATGAGGAAATGGCCAAGTAAATCACGGCAGTTCTGGAGGTAGATTTTTGTCGCTCAAAAGGGTGCGCTCTTATCCTCCTTGCCCTTAAGCACGGCCGAGAAAGAACTACGGCTGCAGTATACATTGGCATCAAATGAAACAGGCGGTGCTTGAATCTCCCGAGAGCTTTTATTAAGTGTCTTCGCTGTGTCATTCGCAGCTATGTTGCAACTAAAAAGCGAATTGCCTCAATGATCTCAGCATATCCAACGGCTTGTAGCCATGGCTAGTTATTTGCCGACGTCTCATGGACCAAATACTGAACTTGCGTCTGTTAGAAAAACCAGCATGACCTATCAAACGTATACCGGCCTTCTTGGCGACCATCCCGGTTAAGTAGATGTCTTCGAGCCAAAGGAGAGGCACCGTAAAACTGAGATTATACAGCACAGGGGCACAGTCTCCTGTGAACATGTACGCTGGTCCAAATAGCATGTCTGGAAGAACTTCGCTCTTGTACATACTGGGGGAAAGGTAATATTTGCTAGAAGGATCGCGGAACGGCTTTCGACCTTTCGCCAGAACACCCCAAGCAGTCATGGTGAAATTTCGTAACGACGACGTCACTTCCGCCCATAAGTTCCCGGGGTTCAACATCACGTCATCGTCTATCTTGAGCACAAACTTGGCTTTGGAGCAATACTCGGTTATCCAGCGAACCATCATGATGGATTTGAGGGTGCCGTTCTCGTACGTGTCGGTGAAGTTCTCTTGGATGATGTCCCTGTAGACTGAGTCTTCGGCTTCGATAAGGGGCTGGATGGACTTGTCCTTCGGAAGTCCAATGAAATTAGCGACTTTGAAACCTTGTTGTAAGCTTGCCCTTCCCCAGGTGGCACGGATGGCGATTCGTTGCTCAAAATGCGTTGATCCAGTGATAACGACGACGACCACAAGGACTTCTCCGGGAGCATCGCACAGCTTAGGCTTGTTGATGATGAACATGTAAGGGTGCGGGTTCACTACAGTCGCGTTCTCCGCGCGTTCTGGAGAAGCGAAGCCAAGTGAATTGTTTTGGTTGTAAGCGAAGTGCAAAACGGCCGTGTGCTCTAAAGTGATCTGCCAGAAGACGAGCATAGCGATACACAAAAACTGAATCACACAGAAAAAACACTTACATCTCACAAGTTCACGATTCATGAGTGGAAACACGGCGACAAACGGAACAGAGATGAGCAGTATCGAACGTGGTCGCATGCTTCTTCTTCTTCTTCTTCTTCTTCTTCTTCTACCTCAGGGCAATGGCCGTTAGCCACTTCTACCAATCAAAAGATGGTCACCTCGGACGTTTCTTCTTCTTCTTCCAAGGACCTGATGGCCGTGAGCCACTAAGGAAGAGTGGCCAGGACAATAGGGGCGAAAGATGTTTGTCTATGTCTATGTCTGTGCAGTAATATGGTAGGGACTAAGGCCAGGTCAGACCCAAGTAACTTATGACATAGTATATGTGATGTACGATGACTAATACATGAACAAGTGGGTATGACGTATGTAGGAATATGCGTATGACGACTATACACAGCCAAAAGTATGACTGTATGAATGTGTGTGTACGTGAAAGTGTATGAGAGTACGAAGGAAGTGCCTAGAAGCGGTTGGAGAGCACGACGAACGATACAAGACCCGCTACCACAGCCCTATGACAGAGCGCAGTGTGTGAAGCTCCGACATACAGCACTGGCGCCAACGAGAGTGGGGCTCCTAACAAGCGCAAAGGGGTCCAGATATACCTGTGGCGTAATTGGCCAAACTGAGAACAGGTTAGCAAAAAGTGTTCAGTTGTTTCATCCTGGCCACAATGGGAGCAAGCAGGGGACAAAGACCGTCCAGCACGGTGGAAGTAAAAAGTTTAGCGGTAGCGCCAGGCATCGAGCTCTCGTCACCAAGGCCTCTGTCTGCCTGGAGCTGCAGAGGTTAGGGTCCCACGAAGAGACGAGATGTTCATCTCTTCTTCTCTCTCTGGTGGTGGTGTTCATCGTCCTCTCAAAAGACGACGGCTGTGAGCCAAACGCAGATTGGCCATGGACACGGCGCCTTACATTTTGCATTTCCCAAGCCGGCTGTGCTGTCTGGGGTTTTTTCCCGGGTTTTCCATTCAGACGTACGTCGGCACAGTTCCCTTAGAAGTCGGCCCAGGGCGCACATTCACCGGGGCGTCAAACAGGCAGTCAAAAGGTTCGACAACCTTACTGCAGATTTATAGGTACCTGCGCATTAAAATAACGGTTTTGTCGTTTGCTAGCGTGTTCTACTGGCTGGCGCCGATTACATCACTTCCTTGGAGCGCGGGAGGAAAGCAAAAGAAAGACAACAATTTTCCGACAGTGCTGCCATGACTCGCCGGAAGCGAAGGTAACTAGATCGCGCAAGTCCGCCTGAACCGGCTACTATTGCCACGAATCATCTTCGAGAAACTTCCAGGGCAGGCACGAAACGGTACATCTCATCCCGGCGCGTGCTGAAGAAGAAGCAAGAAGATTCCAGACACATCGCCTGCTCTCTGGCAAACGCACGTGCAGTTTCTAGACTTTTCGGTGCGACGCTTAAATGCTTGTGCGCTACAGGCTGGAGCATTCATTCTTTGGACTCAGTTGTGTTCAGAGAGCTATCACTCTTGTGCTTTTGCTACCAAGTAGTTTAATAAACCGTTTGCTGTTTATTCGAAGACTCGCCGGCCCATTTCGCTTCGTGACACTATAGAACCAAGTAACGGAATACCGCTACCGGCTACTCCACAAAATGGTAGCGCATTAACCAGCGTCGCTACAAATTTGGAGAGGCAACGCGATACTGCGATACCGGGCATTTTCGGGGAAAAAAAAAAGAGTTCCTCAGCAAGAGCTAACCCGGGTGAGATGAGATTGCCTCCGTGATGAAGTATTTGAAAAATACTTCCGAAAAATAACATGTGTAGTTCTCTTGCTTGATGACAATACACCAGGTGGCGCCCCGATGCCAATACATGGCTATGGTCCACAGGTGGCGTCCGTGGCGGAGCTTTATTTTTGAAGCGCGATGTGGGCAAGCTTACGCTTGTCCCATCCTACAGTTGGCAATAGGAGGTCTGTTATGGCCCCCTCAAGGACAGTTGACAGAAAAATGATTGAGCGAAATATCTAGCACGAGAAAATGACCCACTAAATCACGGCAGTTCTGGAGGTAGATTTTTGTCGCTCAAAAGGGTGCGCGTTTCCCCCCCTTTCCCTTAAGCACGGTCGAGAAGGAACTACGACTGCAGTACATTGGCATCAATAAAACAGGCGGTGCTTGAATTTCCCGAGAGCTTTTATTAAGTGTCTTCGCTGTGTCATTCGCAGCTATGTTGCAACTAAAAAGCGAATCGCATCCATGATCTCAGCATATCCAACGGCTTGTAGCCATGGCTAGTTATTTGCCGACGTCTCATGGACCAAATACTGAACTGGCGTCTGTTAGAAAAACCAGCATGACCTATCAAACGTATACCGGCCTTCTTGGCGACCATCCCGGTTAAGTAGATGTCTTCGAGCCAAAGGAAAGGCACCGTAAAACTGAGATTATACAACACAGGGGCACAGTCTCCTGTGAACATGTACGCTGGTCCAAATAGCATGTCTGGAAGAACTTCGCTCTTGTACATACTGGGGGAAAGGTAATATTTGCTGAAAGGATCGCGGAACGGCTTTCGACCTTTCGCCAGAACACCCCAAGCAGTCATGGTGAAATTTCGTAACGACGTCGTCACTTCCGCATATAAGTTCCGGGTGTTCAACATCACGTCATCGTCTATCTTGAGCACAAACTTGGCTTTGGAGCAATACTCGGTTATCCAGCGAACCATCATGATGGATTTGAGGGTGCCGTTCTCGTACGTGTCGGTGAAGTTCTCTTGGATGATGTCCCTGTAGACGGAGTCTTCGGCTTCGATAAGGGGCTGGATGGACTTGTCTTTCGGAAGTCCAATGAAATTAGCAACTTTGAAACCTTGTTGTAAGCTTGCCCTTCCCCAGGTGGCACGGATGGCGATTCGTTGCTCAAAATGCGTTGATCCGGTGATAACGACAACGACCACAAGGACTTCTCCGGGAGCTTCGCACAGCTTAGGCTTGTTGATGGTGAACATGTAAGGGTGCGGGTTCACTACAGTCGCGTTCTCCGCGCGTTCTGGAGAAGCGAAGCCAAGTGAATTGTTTTGGTTGTAAGCGAAGTGCAAGACGGCCGTGTGCTCTAAAGTGATCTGCCAGAAGACGAGCATGGCGATACACAAAAACTGAATCACACAGAAAAAACACTTACATCTCACAAGTTCACGATTCATGAGTGGAAACACGGCGACAAACGGAACAGAGATGAACAGCATAGAACGTGGTCGCATGCTTCTTCTTCTTCTACCAATCAAAAGATGGTCACCTCGGACGTTTCTTCTTCTTCTTCCAAGGACCTGATGGCCGTGAGCCACTAAGGGAGATTGGCCATGACAAATGGGACAAACGATGTTTGTCTATGTCTATGTCTGTGCAGTAATCGTAGGGACTAAGGCCAGCTAGGTCAGATCCAAGTAACTTGTGACATATGTATGACGTGTGATGATGACTAATACATGAACAAGTGGGTATGCACGTATGTAGGAATATGCGTATGACGACTGTACACGGCCAATTGTATGACTGTATGAATGTGTGCGTACGTGAAAGTGTATGAGAGTAGGAAGGAAGTGCCTAGAAGCGGTTGGAGAGCACGATGAACGATACAAGACCCGCTACCACAGCCCTATGACAGAGCGCAGTGTGTGGTGGTGGTGGTAGCGATAGGGCTTGCCGTTGTCGGCCTCACGTATATGGGCAACGTCACGACTCACGCCCTGGGGGAATGTCGTCCTGGGCCGACTTTTAAGGGCGCAGTGTGTGAAGCTCCGACAGACAGCACTGACGCCAATGAGAGTGGGGCTCTTAACGAGCGCAAAGGGGTCCAGATATACCTGTGGCGTAATTGGCCAAACTGAGAACAGGTTAGCAAAAAGTGTTCAGTTGTTTTATCCTGGCCACAATGGGAGCAAGCAGGGGACAAAGACCGTCCAGCACGGTGGAGGTAAAAATTTGGCGGTAGCGCCAGGCATCGAGCTCTCGTCACCAAGACCTCTGTCTGCCTGGAGCTGCAGAGGTTAGGGTTCCACGAAAAGACGAGATGTTCATCTCTTCTTCTCTCTCTGGTGGTGGTGTTCATCGTCCTCTCAAAAGACGACGGCTGTGAGCCAAACGCAGATTGGCCATGGACACGGCGCCTTACATTTTGCATTTCCCAAGCCGGCACTGCTGTCTGGGTTTTTTTCCCGGGTTTTCCTCTGACGCATTCAGACGTATGTCGGCACAGTTCCCTTAGAAGTCGGCCCAGGTCGCATATTCACCACGGCGTCAAACAGGCAGTCAAAAGGTTTGACAACCTTACTGCAGATTTATAGGTAGGTACCTGCGCATTAAAATAACGGGTTTGTCGTTTGCTAGCGTGTTCTACAGGCTGGCGCCGATTACATCACTTCCTAGGGGCGCGGGAGGAAAGCAAAAGAAAGACAACAATTTTGCGACAGTGCTGCCATGCCTCGCCGGAAGCGAACGTAACTAGATCGCGCAAGTCCGCCTGAACCGGCCACGAGAACCAAGTAACGGAATACCGCTACCGGCTACTCCACAAAATGGTAGTGCATTAACCAGCGTCGCTACAAATTTGAAGAGGCAACGCGATACTGCGATATTGGGCATTTTCTGAAAAAAAAAAAAAAGTTCCTCAGCAAGAGCTAACCCGGGTGAGATGAGATTGCCTCCGTGATGAAGTATTTGAAAAATACTTCCGAAAAATAACATGTGTAGTTCTCTTGCTTGATGACAATACACCAGGTGGCGCCCCGATGCCAATACATGGCTATGGTCCACAGGTGACGTCCGTGGCGGCGCTTTATTTTTGAAGCGCGATGGTGGGCAAGCTTACGCTTGTCCCATCCTACAGTTGGCAATACGAGGTCTGTTATGGCCCCGTCAAGGGCAGGTGACAGAAAAATGATTGAGCCAATATCTAGCATGAGGAAATGGCCAAGTTAATCACGGCAGTTCTGGAGGTAGATTTTTGTCGCTCAAAAGGGTGCGCTCTTATCCTCCTTGCCCTTAAGCACGGCCGAGAAAGAACTACGGCTGCAGCAAATTGGCATCAAATGAAACAGGCGGTGCTTGAATCTCCCGAGAGCTTTTATTAAGTGTCTTCGCTGTGTCATTCGCAGCTATGTTGCAACTAAAAAGCGAATTGCCTCAATGATCTCAGCATATCCAACGGCTTGTAGCCATGGCTAGTTATTTGCCGACGTCTCATGGACCAAATACTGAACTTGCGTCTGTTAGAAAAACCAGCATGACCTATCAAACGTATACCGGCCTTCTTGGCGACCATCCCGGTTAAGTAGATGTCTTCGAGCCAAAGGAAAGGCACCGTAAAACTGAGATTATACAGCACAGGGGCACAGTCTCCTGTGAACATGTACGCTGGTCCAAATAGCATGTCTGGAAGAACTTCGCTCTTGTACATACTGGGGGAAAGGTAATATTTGCTAGAAGGATCGCGGAACGGCTTTTGACCTTTCGCCAGAACACCCCAAGCAGTCATGGTGAAATTTCGTAACGATGTCGTCACTTCCGCCCATAAGTTCCGGGTGTTCAACATCACGTCATCGTCTATCTTGAGCACAAACTTGGCTTTGGAGCAATACTCGGTTATCCAGCGAACCATCATGATGGATTTGAGGGTGCCGTTCTCGTACGTGTCGGTGAAGTTCTCTTGGATGATGTCCCCGTAGACGGAGTCTTCGGCTTCGATAAGGGGCTGGATGGACTTGTCTTTCGGAAGTCCAATGAAATTAGCGACTTTGAAACCTTGTTGTAAGCTTGCCCTTCCCCAGGTGGCACGGATGGCGATTCGTTGCTCAAAATGCGTTGATCCGGTGATAACGACGACGACCACAAGGACTTCTCCGGGAGCTTCGCACAGCTTGGGCTTGTTGATGATGAACATGTAAGGGTGCGGGTTCACTACAGTCGCGTTCTCCGCGCGTTCTGGAGAAGCGAAGCCAAGTGAATTGTTTTGGTTGTAAGCGAAGTGCAAGACGGCCGTGTGCTCTAAAGTGATCTGCCAGAAGACGAGCATAGCGATACACAAAAACTGAATCACACAGAAAAAACACTTACATCTCACAAGTTCACGATTCATGAGTGGAAACACGGCGACAAACGGAACAGAAATGAACAGCATAGAACGTGGTCGCATGCTTCTTCTTCTTCTACCAATCAAAAGATGGTCACCTCGGACGTTTCTTCTTCTTCTTCTTCTTCCAAGGACCTGATGGCCGTGAGCCACTAAGGGAGATTGGCCATGACAAATGGGACAAACGATGTTTGTCTATGTCTATGTCTGTGCAGTAATATGGTAGGGACTAAGGCCAGGTCAGACCCAAGTAACTTATGACATAGTATATGTGATGTACGATGACTAATACATGAACAAGTGGGTATGCACGTATGTAGGAATATGCGTACGACGACTGTACACGGCCAAAAGTATGACTGTATGAATGTGTGTGTACGTGAAAGTGTATGAGAGTAGGAAGGAAGTGCATAGAAGCGGTTGGAGAGCACGATGAACGATACAAGACCCGCTACCACAGCCCTATGACAGAGCGCAGTGTGTGAAGCTCCGACAGGCAGCACTGGCGCCAATGAGAGTGGGGCTCCTAACGAGCGCAAAGGGGTCCAGATATACCTGTGGCGTAATTGGCCAAACTGAGAACAGGTTAGCAAAAAGTGTTCAGTTGTTTCATCCTGGCCACAATGGGAGCAAGCAGGGGACAAAGAACGTCCAGCATGGTGGAGGTAAAAATTTCGCGGTAGCGCCAGGCATCGAGCTCTCGTCACCAAGACCTCTGTCTTCCTGGAGCTGCAGAGGTTAGGGTTCCACGAAAAGACGAGAAGTTCATCTCTTCTTCTCTCTCCGGTGGTGGTCTTCATCGTCCTCTCAAAAGACGACGGCTGTGAGCCAAACGCAGATTGGCCATGGACACGGCGCCTTACATTTTGCATTTCCGAAGCCGGCAGTGCTGTCTGGGTTTTTTTCCCGGGTTTTCCTCTGACGCATTCAGACGTACGTCGGCACAGTTCCCTTAGAAGTCGGCCCAGGACGCACATTCACCAGGGCGTCATACAGGCAGTCAAAAGGTTCGACAACCTTACTACAGATTTATAGGTACCTGCGCATTAAAATAACGGTTTTGTCGTTTGCTAGCGTGTTCTACTGGCTGGCGCCGATTACATCACTTCCTTGGGGCGCGGGAGGAAAGCAAAAGAAAGACAACAATTTTCCGACAGTGCTGCCATGACTCGCCGGAAGCGAAGGTAACTAGATCGCGCAAGTCCGCCTGAACCGGCTACTATTGCCACGAATCATCTTCGAGAAACTTCCAGGGCAGGCACGAAACGGTACATCTCATCCCGGCGCGTGCTGAAGAAGAAGCAAGAAGATTCCAGACACATCGCCTGCTCTCTGGCAAACGCACATGCAGTTTCTAGACTTTTCGGCGCGACGCTTAAATGCTTGTGCGCTACAGGCTGGAGCATTCATTCTTTGGACTCAGTTGTGTTCAGAGAGCTATCACTCTTGTGCTTTTGCTACCAAGTAGTCTAATAAACCGTTTATTCGAAGACTCGCCGGCCCATTTCGCTTCGTGACACTATAGAACCAAGTAACGGAATACCGCTACCGGCTACTCCACAAAATGGTAGCGCATTAGCCAGCGTCGCTACAAATTTGGAGAGGCAACGCGATACTGCGATACTGGGCATTTTCGAGGGAAAAAAGAAAGAGTTCCTCAGCAAGAGCTAACCCGGGTGAGATGAGATTGCCTCCGTGATGAAGTATTTGAAAAATACTTCCGAAAAATAACATGTGTAGTTCTCTTGCTTGATGCCAATACATGGCTATGGTCCACAGGTGGCGTCCGTGGCGGAGCTTTATTTTTGAAGCGCGATGTGGGCAAGCTTACGCTTGTCCCATCCTACAGTTGGCAATACGAGGTCTGTTATGGCCCCGTCAAGGGCAGGTGACAGAAAAATGATTGAGCCAAGATCTAGCATGAGGAAATGGCCAAGTAAATCACGGCAGTTCTGGAGGTAGATTTTTGTCGCTCAAAAGGGTGCGCTCTTATCCTCCTTGCCCTTAAGCACGGCCGAGAAAGAACTACGGCTGCAGTATATACATTGGCATCAAATGAAACAGGCGGTGCTTGAATCTCCGAGAGCTTTTATTAAGTGTATTAGCGCAGTGTCATCACTGTGTCATTCGCAGCTATGTTGCAACTAAAAAGCGAATTGCCTCAATGATCTCAGCATATCCAACGGCTTGTAGCCATGGCTAGTTATTTGCCGACGTCTCATGGACCAAATACTGAACTTGCGTCTGTTAGAAAAACCAGCATGATCTATCAAAAGTATACCGGCCTTCTTGGCGACCATCCCGGTTAAGTAGATGTCTTCGAGCCAAAGGAAAGGCACCGTAAAACTGAGATTATACAGCACAGGGGCACAGTCTCCTGTGAACATGTACGCTGGTCCAAATAGCATGTCTGGAAGAACTTCGCTCTTGTACATACTGGGGGAAAGGTAGTATTTGCTAGAAGGATCGCGGAACGGCTTTCGACCTTTCGCCAGAACACCCCAAGCAGTCATGGTGAAATTTCGTAACGACGTCGTCACTTCCGCCCATAAGTTCCGGGGGTTCAACATCACGTCATCGTCTATCTTGAGCACAAACTTGGCTTTGGAGCAATACTCGGTTATCCAGCGAACCATCATGATGGATTTGAGGGTGCCGTTCTCGTACGTGTCTGTGAAGTTCTCTTGGATGATGTCCCTGTAGACGGAGTCTTCGGCTTCGATAAGGGGCTGGATGGACTTGTCTTTCGGAAGTCCAATGAAATTAGCGACTTTGAAACCTTGTTGTAAGCTTGCCCTTCCCCAGGTGGCACGGATGGCGATTCGTTGCTCAAAATGCGTTGATCCGGTGATAACGACGACGACCACAAGGACTTCTCCGGGAGCTTCGCACAGCTTCGGCTTGTTGATGATGAACATGTAAGGGTGCGGGTTCACTACAGTCGCGTTCTCCGCGCGTTCTGGATAAGCGATGCCAAGTGAATTGTTTTGGTTGTAAGCGAAGTGCAAGACGGTCGTGTGCTCAAAAGTGATCTGCCAGAAGACGAGCATAGCGATACACAAAAACTGAATCACACAGAAAAAACACTTACATCTCACAAGTTCACGATTCATGAGTGGAAACACGGCGACAAGCGGAACAGAGATGAGCAGTATAGAACGTGGTCGCATTCTTCTTCTTCTTCTGCTTCTTCTTCCAAGGGCCTGATGGCCGTGAGCCACTAAGGGAGATTGGCCATGACAAATGGGACAAACGATGTTTGTCTATGTCTATGTCTGTGCAGTAATCGTAGGGACTAAGGCCAGGTCAAATCCAAGTAACTTGTGACATATATATGACGTGTGATGGTGACTAATACATGAACAACTGGGTATGCACGTATGTAGGAATATCCGTATGACGACTGTACATGACAAAAAGTATGACTGTATGTGTACGTGAAAGTGTATGAGAGTAGGAAGGAAGTGCCTAGAAGCGGTTGGAGAGCACGATGAACGATACAAGACCCGCTACCACAGCCCTATGACAGAGCGCAGTGTGTGGTGGTGGTGGTGGTGATGATGAAAGGGCTTGCCAGGGCGCAGTGTGTGATGCTCCGAGAGACAGCACTGGCGCCAATGAGAGTGGGGATCCTAACGAGCGCAAAGGGGTCCAGATATACCTGTGGCGTAATTGGCCAAACTGACGCATTCAGACGTACGTCGGCACAGTTCCCTTAGAAGTCGGCCCAGGACGCACATTCCCCAGGGCGTCATACAGGCAGTCAAAAGGTTCGACAACCTTACTACAGATTTATAGGTACCTGCGCATTAAAATAACGGTTTTGTCGTTTGCTAGCGTGTTCTACTGGCTGGCGCCGATTACATCACTTGCTTGGAGCGCGGAAGGAAAGCAAAAGAAAGACAACAATTTTCCGATAGTGCTGCCATGACTCGCCGGAAGCGAAGGTAACTAGATCGCGCATGTCCGCCTGAACCGGCTACTATTGCCACGAATCATCTTCGAGAAACTTCCAGGGCAGGCACGAAACGGTACATCTCATCCCGGCGCGTGCTGAAGAAGAAGCAAGAAGATTCCAGACACATCGCCTGCTCTCTGGCAAACGCACGTGCAGTTTCTAGACTTTTCGGTGCGACGCTTAAATGCTTGTGCGCTACAGGCTGGAGCATTCATTCTTTGGACTCAGTTGTGTTCAGAGAGCTATCACTCTTGTGCTTTTGCTACCAAGTAGTTTAATAAACCGTTTGCTGTTTATTCGAAGACTCGCCGGCCAATTTCGCTTCGTGACACTATAGAACCAAGTAACGGAATACCGCTACCGGCTACTCCACAAAATGGTAGCGCATTAACCAGCGTCGCTACAAATTTGGAGCGGCAACGCGATACTGCGATACTGGGCATTTTCGGGGGAAAAAAAAAGAGTTCCTCAGCAAGAGCTAACCCGGGTGAGATGAGATTGCCTCCGTGATGAAGTATTTGAAAAATACTTCCGAAAAATAACATGTGTAGTTCTCTTGCTTGATGACAATACACCAGGTGGCGCCCCGATGCCAATACATGGCTATGGTCCACAGGTGACGTCCGTGGCGGCGCTTTATTTTTGAAGCGCGATGTGGGCAAGCTTACGCTTGTCCCATCCTACAGTTGGCAATACGAGGATACAGAACAACGATTGAGCCAATATCTAGCACGAGGAAATGGCCCAGTAAATCGCGACAGTTCTGGAGGTAGGTTTTTGTCACTCAAAAGGGTGCGTTCTTTTCCTCCTTACCCTTAAGCACGGCCTAGAAAGAACTACGGCTGCAGTATACATTGGCATCAAATGAAACAGGCGGTGCTTGAATCTCCGAGAGCTTTTATTAAGTGTCCTCACTGTGTCATTCGTAGCTATGTTGCAACCAAAAAAGGCCGTCGCTTCCATGATGCCAGCATGTCCAACGGCTTGTAGCCATGGCTAGTTATTTGCCGACTTCCATTGCGCTGAGTGATGGGGGAGAGCTTGTTAGAAAAACCAGCATGATGTATCAAACGTATACCGGCCTTCTTGGCGACCATCCCGGTTAAATAGACGTCTTCCAGACAAAAGAAAGGCACCGTAAAGCTGAGATTATACAGTGCAGGGGCACAATCCCCGGTGAACATGTACGCTGGTCCAAATAGCAAGTCTGGAAGAACTTCACTCTTATACATACGGTGGGAAAGGTACCACTTGCTCACAGGATTGCGATCCGTCTTGACACCTTTCCCCAGAACGCCCCAAGCAGCCATGGTAAAATTCCGTAACGAGGTCGTCACTTCCGCCCATAAGTTCCGGGGGTTCAACAACATGTCATCGTCTATCTTGAGCACAAAGTTGACTTTCGAACAGTACTCGGTTATCCAACGAACCATCATGATGGACTTCAAGGTGAGGTTCCCGTACGTGTCTACGAAGTTCTCTTGGATGATGTCCTTGGAGACGGCGGCTTCGGCCTCGATAAGGGGCTGGACGGACTTGTCTTTCGGAAGCCCTATAAAAAAGGCGACTTTGAAGCCTTGTTCTAAGCTTGCCTGGCCCCATGAGGAACGGATGGCGATTCGGCGATCGAAATGTGTAGGTGCAGTTATAACGACAACGACCAGAAGGACTTCTTCGGGAGTTTCACATAGGTTAGGCTTGTTGATGATGAACGTGTAAGGGTGCGGGTTCACCGTCGTCGGGTTCACCGTCGTGTTCTCCGCGGGTTCCGGAGAAGTGAATCGAAGCGACTTGCTTAGGTTGCTGCTTAGGAGGGGACTTGCGATGTGCAAGACGGTCGGGTGCCGTAGAGTGATCCGCCAGACATAAAAAGCAGTAGCCATAAACAGAATCGCACTCCAACAGTACTTACTATCCACATGGACCCGTTTCGTGGGTGGTAACATATTTAATGGAGACAAACAGAACACAGAGATAGGTGGTGGAACTACTTCTTCTTCTTCTTCTGCTTCCAAGGAGATGATGGCCGTGAGCCGGAACTATGGTGGAACCACTGGGTGGAACGTTGGCGAAGTCTTCTTTCTTCTTCCATCAAGGAGCACTTCTTCGACGATTCCCATCGGCGTACGGCGTAATGTCAGTGCGGTGTGAAATGCTCATGGCTATAGGCCTGTCTGTGTTTATGGAAACTGTGGATAAGGCTTGTCAAGACAACTATGGCGGGCTAGAAGGTTCTAGGTCCCATCCCAGGTTACTATAAGACCAGGGTGTCGGAGCGAACAGAAAACCGGAACCGAAAACCGGAAAAAAACGCTATTTTGGTGCGAACCGGAACGGAATCGAAACCGTATACGTTTTTTTCGCTCAGGAGGGAAACCGAAAAATAATATTTAACGGTTTTCGGTCCAAGAAAAAACTTCGCCGGTTTGGACTACGGATAGGCGAATGAAACAGACGTCGTGTGCTCTGAAGTGATGTCATGGATACTATACGAGGGTTACGGTTACGGTGGAATGTATGTCGGTATACTATGACCCTTAGGCTCCCTTTGTAATGGTTTATCGTTCGCGCACGCACACAGACTTAGAGGCAGACTTGTACACGTTACTAAAAAAAAGTAATTGATTACCGTTACCGTTACCTTGTACGAAAAAGTAATTTTTTACCGTTACAAATTACTTGCCGGAAAAAGTAATGAAGTAACGCCTTGAAAAGTAACGCGTTACTTTGCCAATTACTTTCGATATCTGAGAAAACGATATAAAAAAAAGCTAGAAAAAAGATATAGAAAGAAAGATATCCACAAAAAGAAAGGGTTATCGGGGTCGAGAGTTCTGTGAAAAATGTGTCCAGAGGTTGAGAGTTTTGAGAGTTCTGTGAAAAGAGTCCCAACTGGAACTCCCACAAATGACTCATCAGGTTCACGGTACAACCTACAGTCCAACTTACTGCATACAGGCCGGGTTACGGATAGATAGTACACATGAATGGGGAGAGGACAGTGGACTCAAAAATACACTACACGTGCGGAACACTGTGGCAATTGACCTCGGGGTCCTCGGGTAAGTAATTGTTGCGGGAAAAGCCCTAGAGATAAGACAGCTGCCTTGCACCGAACTTGCAGAGGGCAGTTGGTTTTGTCATCTCGCGGCGGTGAATCATCCCATATATGTGTGTGTGCGTCGTCCCGAACAATGTTGATTCTTTAGTTTCCAAGTAATCGATTACTTGGTAATTGATTACTGAAAATTGTAATTGAATTACTCAAAAAATTACTGGGCCCCAAAAGTAATCGATTACGTTACAAATTACTCAAAAAAGTAATTGATTACTAGTAACGCAATTACCCGTTACCCGTTACGTACAAGTCTGCTTAGAGGTAAATGTGACTCTCTAGCAATGTGCCGTAGTGTTCGTTTTAATTTGATCCCCGCAAACTCTCCTCAACTAAACAGCGACCCAAGGGGGCTGCATAACAGCTTCTTTATCGGTAATGTCGCGCAACGCGTCCCTTGTTTGAGAGCAGCTAAGTTGAATGCATTTACGTATACGCGAGGGCAAGCCCGTGCGAAGTGGCAACTCTTTTGTGGACAGGACACGAAGAAAATAAAACGGAGCCGCCGAGCGCGTTTGTGTGTGAAGGTGTTCCTCGATTTGCGTCCTACTCGTGCGGTAGTGCTTGCTGGCTAGACAGTAGCAACAGACATTCAGATGGGACGCGATCGCTCCAATCCAGCAAGAAAGTACTTTACGTATGACATCACGACAAACAAGTCCGTTTGTAGCACGTGCTTCAAGAAAGGAGAAAGCCCATTTGAACAGACAGTAACCTACAGGGACCAGGAGCTACCAATTTCACAGCTGTCTATTAATATTAAATACCATGTATGCGGAATAAACGGGTTTACATTTTGTAACATTGATTTTTTTTTGTGGGGATGAATATTCCCAGCAGAAGCGGAACCGGTTAAAAACCGGTATGAACCGTTATTTTTTTGCTCCGGAGCAGAACCGGTACCGGATCGTTTATGATGTAACCGGAACGAAAACCGGAACGAAAAACGTTTCGGTTCGACACCCTGTATAAGACAACTGTGGCTTTGGACAAGCATGTATTTGCAAATGTCGTAATTTTCGTTCACAGCGTTCTCGTAAACATCGCTGAATTTGTACACGACACAGGTACAAGTGTGTTCAGGGTTATTTGGATTTAGTCCACACGGGTTTTAGCCGGTGGATTTTTTTGGGGCTTTTATCCACATAATTTTATCCGGATTTTTTAGAGGTCTACTCCAGATGCGATGTGAAAGACAATCTGAATTCAACCTCACACGGAAAACTCCCGATTTATTTTCTTGTAGTGTTGGCTGTTTCCAAAAGCCCAGGTACGCGCAACGTTATTAGCTCTTAACTTTTTTAACCTTGTAACTTTTTAAATGAACTTTTTAACTTATAACTTTCCAGATTGAACTTTTTCCCGCTTCCATTCTACTTCTGCCCATTCAGGGAGAAGCTTTCTTCCGCTTCCTGGAAGCACTGTAACTAAAGTGCGTCGAAACGCGACAGCTACAGTGAACCCTCGTTATTATGACCATGGTCGTTCCCGAAAATTTTGGTCATAATGCGGAATTGTCATATTAAAGGGGGAGATTTGCAGAGGTTTCACTGCATTGTTCCCCAGGAGTATGGTCGTAAAGCGCGTAGGTCAGATTATCGGGGGTCATATTAACGAGGGTTCACTGTATACAGTGAACCCTCGTTATTATGACCATGGTCGTTCCCGAAAATTTTGGTCATAATGCGGAATTGTCATATTAAAGGGGGAGATTTGCAGAGGTTTCACTGCATTGTTCCCCAGGAGTATGGTCGTAAAGCGCGTAGGTCAGATTATCGGGGGTCATATTAACGAGGGTTCACTATAATCCAGGCGTGTAGGATCCACACCATTCAACCACGCGTGCGTGGAACTCCACTTTTAGGAAAACTCTAGAAATTGATACAATGTTGCTGGGACAGGCAGTTCCATAATCCAAAACTATGAGAGATCAACCGAAATAAAGAACAGCAAAACACATTTGCTTTTTCTCTGTGTCACATTTCTAGTCTCGTATATATTCTCCAAAAAATATCCGGGTTTTATCCAAAAAAGTCCACTGGAGAGGATCTTTTTAAAAATATTATTATTTATTTCGACACTGGGTGTGTTCCTATATGGATAACGGTAAATTCTAGTTAAAGATAAACTCAGTTCTTAGATACGGTCCCCAGATAAACTCTAGGCACTATATAGAGTTCGTCTAGGGAGTGATGCATTTTTTAAGGCCCGAACCGATCCACCTAATTTTTGGCCAATTAAAGTTTGTCAAATTTTTAATAGCCATCACGCCGTGAAATGACATCTCACGAAAGAAAGGGTCCCAGAACTTCACCTTATACGGAAGGAAATATAAGCATTCCGCAAATGACATTTACCGAAGCGCACTGAAGAGCTGAGGTAGAGCCAATATATTTATTAAAGTGCTGGGCGTTGTGCCTAATACCAATCATAGATGAAGGAGAAAAATCCCAGCTCAAGAACCTTTACACCTAAAAAAAATAGACGAGGCACAACATTTTTTTTTTTTTTTGCTACTATTAAACACTAACGCTTTCGAACGGTAGCGCAGCGCTACCGTTTCTCGGAATGCGCGGTAAATACCCCTAATTCACGACGTGAATGCTTTTCGAACACACGCAGATGACCCCATGACGAAGTCAACACCGTCACACGAAAGCGAAGCAGCGATGAGCGGTTCTGATGTCCCGGGGTCCAAATGTCACTGTCGCCTGCTGTCGCCATGTCGAGAATCGTACTCGATCACGTCCGTTCCAGGACCTACTCGAGGGTTCCCCTACTCCCACGGTCACGTGGTACAACTCTGTCATGTGACTTTACCCTGGAGTTCGTTCTTGAACGCAGCCATCAGAGAGAAGAAGTTGATGAACAAGGTCCATGTTTGTCTTACATCTCATTACTACCACACACACGCACACGTAATTACGCCCTTTTGTCCTGGCCAATCTCCCTTATGGTGGCTCACGGCCATTATCTCATTGGTAGAAGAAGAAGAAGAAGACCGGCCGCATAACTGGCCGTAACACTATAGTAACACTACCCTGCAGCAGAAAGTGCGCTCTCCTACTTAGGCGCATGGTGGCGCTGCAGTATTTCTCCTGGCGCGCTATTGGGTCTCCTTATTTCCAACGGCGTACATAGTTGACGGACTAGACTTGTTCTTAAGTTGAAGACGACTAGAGCTCAAAAGCTACCAGTTCAGTTAAAAATTACAGAAGAAAAAAAGGTTATTACAGTAACCGGCTACTTGTAGCGACCCCTCAACACTGATTTTATATTTGTCTTTCAAAGAACCTGAGCCATGTAGAATGTCGTATGTACTGGACAACGTTGGTCCATCAACCATCGTCATTCCACATCGTCCGTTAGGACGAGTTCAGACATGAGAATGCGGCGAGTCTCTTCATAGTGGAAACAACAAAATAGGCAACTACAAAAACGCAAATCTAGGAGAAATTAATATTCTTATATGTAGCTCTGGGGGGGGGGGGACGTAAAACTAGGAACTGTGTCCCATGAGCATGACAAAGCGCATTGAAGCATCTTGGCACAAGTGGGACTCATTTGTCCCGTCGTCACAAAAAGGGTGTTCCTTTTTGAGAAGACGAGGGCAACGACTCTGCTTTAGGCAAAGATGCTTCAGCGCACTCTTGCTGTAACAGACCTCCAAATTTGTTATCGGTACTGGACTTTCTGGGACCGAGGACGGCGAAAAATAGCAGTCTGTGACACGGAACATGCCGTGGGGCTCCTTTGAGACAGAGCTCCATTGCAGCACACGTCTTATACGCAGGCAACACTACAATCCTGGAACTGCACTCTTAACAACCTTTGCACAGCGCCCTCTGGCTCGTTAACCCGGAGGTGATCACGTCGCAGAGGATCCTGGCACGGTGAACGCCACTCTGAAGATCAAGTGCGCATTCATAAATCGTATAGTCTATTTCGCATAATTTATTCCATACAGTTTGACCTTAATGTATACAGGTTGGGACCCGACCCAATGCTCCCACATAGTTAATCATTTTTAACTAGTAGACATGTACATCGGGTCGGGTAAAAAAGTACCGTTGGCGTAGATGTACGTGGAACGGATGAGTATAACGACGGATAGCACACCATACTGGACGCGGTAAACTGTACAGGACTAGTCATTCGGTATACCTTGCTGCGTTCTGGCGCGGCACTTAACCTGAAGTAAATGCATCGACATTGTGTTGCTCGTTTCAAGTCTCCACATGCGCAACGCGAGGTTAGTTTGGCGATGAACTCGGCGCAACACACATCACTGCACTGTGAGATGTCTTGAAGCAACGGCGTACAGTCGCAAGGGTCAGCAGGTTTGCCAGAACTTGCGGCGGAACCGTTAAGAACTCACACTGGGGGCCGAAGCGACCTTCGTCACATTTTGAGCACTGTGTCTTATCTTACATTTTGTATGACCGTTTTTTAGTGATAAGGACCCCCAGAGTCCGATCAGCGATATAGGCCTATAGCCATGACTCGCGATCTGCCGCGGTTCTGCGCAGGCATGTAGTATCTTCCGATAATTAAAAAATCCTGGGTGATTTTTGCGTGTTATTCCTGCCTTCTGGGCCACAACTCCGGTCAGGAAGACGTCTTCGAGTGGGAGGTACGGCACAGTGAAACTGACATTGTACAACACTGGTGCACAGTCCCCGGTGAAAAGGTATGCCGGCCCAGCCAGGAAGTCTGGAAAGACGGGCTTCTTGTACACCCTGACGGGCAGGTACCACTTGCTAACCGAGTTCCTGAACGGCGTCCAGTGCTGTGCCAGTTTGCCCCATATGGTGAGATTCGCACCCGTTAAGGATGTCTCTATTTCGGCCCATAGTCCCCAGACATTCAGCAGCATATCGTCGTCAATTTTCAGCACGAATTGCGCGTTCGAACAGTGTTCCTTAACCCAGCGCACCATCATGACCGACTTGATGGGGAGGTTGTGGTACACGTCCGTGAAGTCTTCTTGTATGACATCGTGGAAGAGACGATCTTCTGCCAGGATCATCGGTTGGACAGCACTGTTCTTGGGATAGCCAAGCAGAAAGGCGAGCTTGAAGCCTAAATGCAAGCTATCTTTGCCCCAGGTTACTCGAATCGCTTTGCGTTGCAGAAAATTGGTCGATGCTGATGGGACAAGGATCACGACAGGATTCTCCCCGTCTGCTGTTTTACATAAGTTTGGTTTGTTGAGGATGAACGAGTAAGGATGGGGGTTGACGAGGTCTGTGCTTAGGTCTGGACGTTCGCTCGTGAAGCTGGAACCTGTGCCATGCTGATGCACCTTCTGTGCGATGAGAAAATAGACGGCGACACCGCAGAAGAGTGACGTAAACAGAACTTTCCTGCAACGGTCCGACGTCTGCATATCCCTTGTCTATTACCAGGACAACCTGCGCATAGTGCAATGGGTGACGTGATATATATTACACCATGCAATGACGCTTGTTTCAAGACACCGAATCAAATAAAGCTACAAAGCCCAAGGTCAGACGTATAGTTACGAAATTGAGTTACGTTTCAATGTAATTTAATAATAAGCAAATATTATTTAGTAACACGAGTCAGACTAACCGGGTTTGCAACGACAGATATGTCCGCTGAACGTCCCTAATCGACTGTTCTTCAAGTTCGATTAACGGGTTTACTGGCAACCCACCTAAGGTATAACACGGAACACTCGAGCGAAGCTTAGGGAAAGCTGCTGTGTAAGTTTCAGTCCACAGCTGTTGAGAGACCACAGACCAGGTCGACAAGCAACGCCATCGATATCGCCGTTAATTGGTGCTGTGGTTCTAACTGGTGTGGTGTCATGCACATATGTGAGTGACAATGCATTATCACCAGCTCCCGTGGCTCAGTGGTTGGCGTGCTGGCCATGTCACTTCGACACTGGGAGGTACCCGGGTTCGAATCCCGGTGCCGGCTGTGCTGTCTCGGGGTTTCTCCTGGGTTTTCCTCAGGCGCTTTCAGAAACATGTGGCACAGTTCCCATTAGAAGTCTGCCCAGGGCGCACATTTCCCCGAGGGCGCCAGTCGTGCCGACCTCTGTGACAACGGCGAGCCCTTTTTATCACCACCAGCACCGACAATGCATTATCAATCAGATAAGCCTTTCACGCGGATGTTTCCTACTCTACCCAAGCGGCACAGTGTACTGAAAGTTCAAGTGCGTAGGGGTGACCGGGCAGACGAAGGTTGTTTGTCTTCATGAGCAGTTCTGTGAAATCCGCACTGATAAGACATCGGCCGGCCACCCCAGCCACGTGCTCGAACTTTCAGTACATTTTGTTGCCTGGGGCAGTTCAATGCACGTCTGAGGTTCTTATCAGTTATCAATATCGTTCGAAGAAAATGTCACAATGAAAAATATCATTTCACTTTTCATGGTGCGTCTTCAGTGCCGGAGGATCCCTTCTTATTCTTAAACTATAGGTCGTCCCGCTGAATATAAATGCTCAGTAAAAATGCATTGAAGGTCATTAGGACAGACTTCTGTTGGCAACTCCCGTTGTGGATGGAGAACCCGTAACATGCATCGTGAACGATTTATGTTGGTCGTAGATGGGAGCCAATTTACGACTTGCGACCATGTTGTATTTTTCTAACGCGGGTTTCCGGCGTACTTACCAGGCTATATAGGCACTGTAGCTCCTGAAGTCGGCCAAGGACGCACACAACCCACTGTATCGCCACTCCTGCCTTCTGTGTTCTCTCCTGTACCTCACTCAAAGCCACATTTACTTCGCAGCGCTAACACGAGTAGTACCACGGTCTCTGGTGTTTGCTGTGACCTATCCAAGGATGTCGCCATCTGTTTAGTTCCATGGTTAACGACCCCAGCCCATCATCCCCCACCTGTGCCACAGTGATTACCTTCTCTCCCGGGGCTATCACTGCTCACACCTGCACTTCTAAGCCACGTGACCCGCTGAGCATGCCGCGCACTCTTAAAAATGAGCTTCACCGCATAGCATGCTCCTAGCCAACCATAATCTCGAATGATATCGTTATCTGCCCTGATTTGTTGAAAACGGGGGGCGTACGCCTTTTTTTGACACTTATGCTGTTCATAATTGTCACAAAAAAGGCGTACGCCTCCTGTTTTCAACAAATCAGGGTTGATAACGATATCATTCGAGATGATGGTTGGCTAGGAGCGTGCTATGCGGTGAAGTTCATTTTTAAGAGTGCGCGGGTCGTCACATTTTCTGATGGAAAAGAAATATGCCGTTTTTTAAAGGATCGACCCAATGTATGGAAATAAAAAAAAAAAAACAAGAGTGAAAATGTATTTGTTAAAGTGCTGGATGTGTGCCAAGTTTTTTGCCACATAGGCCACATTTTGAGCACATTTTAGGAAAACTAATGCCAATCAGATGGAGAAAAAACCTAGCTGAAGAACCTTTGCACCGAAAAAAAAAAAAGTAGACAAGACACAATAGATGTTTTTTTTTTTTCCTGCTATTAAACACTAACGCTTTCATCTAACCGCCCGTAACAGTCACCTGTTTGCTGCCTGGCGCGGCGTCAACCACCACCCATCGACCACAAGGCATGCAAACTATTGAACCTGAAAGCATTTATTTAAAAAATATTAATTTAAATTAATTAATTTAATTAAAAATAATTTCTTGATAACCGATTACAAGTAACCCACTGCTGAGCAGTACTTACAGCAGCTTGTGCACTATTGTGTAAAAAAAAAACATGACACTTTTATAAATGGAGTCTGATAACACTACCTTTCATCATCTGTTGCCACTGGCATTCAAGACGAATGCTGACCTCCGAGAAGGAGTTCATGACTAGAGAGAGTCAGTGGCTTGGGTCTAAAAATAGGGAAACATATATTTCATACACAGTTTCTCCCACATCTTGTATGTTTGTATGCAATTATGCATAGTTTACACCTGTTACTGAGAGAGAACAGCATTTCACAACCAGCAACCAACCAATTGTGTTGTCCCTAATTGTGGTCTGCCTCGGCCAAATCTCGTTGTTTAGTTGTACACGACACGACAGGATGCGTGCCACACAACAAAGCACGACAGAACGACACACGACAATCATCTACAACATCTACAACAGACGACAAGGTCCCAATATACGACAGCCTTGTTATTTGCCACGTTTTTCTGTCGTTCTTTTTTTTTTTTTTTCTAATGGGATATGTCCATAGTATATCCAGCGAACGTTGTATGAGGGACGAATGGGATATAAATTTTTGGACATCTAGTAATCGTCTGCAAGACTTGTGTGACATCCACGACGTTTGAGACCAATTTGGTACGTCTCCTGGATATTAGTGGTTTACTGGGTGTGGTACCTGTCTGTGAAATTGTATGGGGGAATAGGAACTCCTAAGGTCAAAACGGCCGTTGCACATTACGTTTAGTTACTTCACTTTTCATATTTCTCTTAAAGTAACTGCATGTATACTGCAACAACTTAGCTCCTTTAGAATCTCCTGTTTCTCCTCTACACATAATCAGCGTGAACACTCATGACCTTTCACTACCCCACGCCAACTTGTATTCGAATTGATGGCCAAACTTAACTGCTTACAAGTAACTTCATACCACAGGTCTGCTCACAACATTATGTAGACCTAAACACGCTAGTCGTAAATTACACTAGCATAACCTCTAGAAGTCAAAGTTGAACCTGCTTGCATGATGTCACACGTATACTTCCATATATCATAGAAAGACGTTCCCGGGATATTGAGTGGATCTACAAATGACTGTAAGAAGTGATAGTCCCCAGAACGTCTCCTGGATGGGCTCTGTGGCAAAGTCCGTGAGATATCCCAACGTCCAAAATGGGATATCCTGTGGACATTTTCTGGACATATATATATATATAGTTTGCTGGGAAGGACTTCTCAGGGAGGTTCACATGCGGGATAGGTTTGTTGACGATGGACATGTAAGGGTGCAGGTTCACTGGTTCTTCGGGAGTTCCGGAGAAGTGAATCGTAGCGACTTGTTGTAAGCGAGGTGCAAGACGGCCGGGTGCCGTAGAATGGTCTGCGAGACGCAAAAAACGGTAGTCATAAACAGGATCGCACGCCGAGAGCACTAGACAACCCACACATGCTCCCGTTTCATGGGTGGCAACATATTTAATGGAGACAAACCGAACATGGGGACGGTTGGCGGAACGTGGGAGAGTATTCTCGTTCTTCTTCTTCGTCTTCTTCCACCAAGGAACACTTCTTCGACGATCCCCATCGGCGTACGGCGTAATGCCAGCGCGCTGGGAAATGCTCATCGCTATATGCCTGCCTGTATATTTATGAAAACTATGGCTTTGAACAAGCATGCAGCAGTGTTGAAGGCGGAGTCACTTCTTATGAAAGTCTATGGGTAGTCTTGGTTCACGGAGCTCTCGTAAACCTCGCTGAATTTCTACACCGCACAGGTACAGGCGTCTTCCTAGGGATAACAATAAACTCAGTCCCTGGATAAGCTCTAGGAGCTAGGAGCTAGACATTGCTGTTGGTGCAATTGACTGCGTTCCAGAACATACTCGGGTCGACCCGAGAGTAGGGAGTAGATACTCTCCGCGTTCCAGAACATACTCGATGACGTCACGACCCCGTTCCAAAAGCGGGTAGCCTATACTTGAGAGTGGCTACTCGGAGTCCACTCGCACTACTCCCTACCCCCTACCAGACGTGGGTAGCTATAAGAGTAGTGACGTCAGAGCTGTCGTCTGCTTTGAAATCTGTGGTTATCTGCTTTTGCTGCTGCTCTGCTCGGAAGTAACATAGAGAACGCAGGAAAGTTCCCGTGCGGATTTTGCGGCCAGATGGTTTCTTCAGAGCAACATGCACAAGACCACACATACAACACACATCGGATCGTTGCATGTGAAGGTCGAAAGCTGGTTCTATCCATTTTAGAGCCAGCTGCGAATCAGAACACCCAGGTGAAAAACTGTCAGCAATCCCAAATGGTTTATGAAACAATTTCCACTTTAAACCACTTACTTACAAAGTGGTTCCACATGTAACTGCATAAAAAACTGCAAAAAAAAATTCACATGAGCAACGCTCCCGTTTCTCGGGATGTGCGGTAAATAACCGTAATTCTTGGCATGAATGCTTTTCGAACACACGCAGATGACCCCATACCGAAGTCAACACCGTCACACGAAAGCGAAGCAGCGGCCAGCGGTTCTGAAGTCCCGGGGTTCAACAAATGTCACTGTCGCCTGCTGTCGCCATATCGAGAATCGTACTCACGCCCGTCCCTGGACCTACCCAAGGGTTCCCCTACTCCCACGGTCACGTGGTACAAATCTGTCATGTGACTTTACCCTAGTTCTTTTTGGAACCAAAGTTGGAACGCAGTCATCAGAGAGACGCAGAAGATGAAGAAGGGTCCATGTTTGTATTACATCTCGTCACTACCACACGTCACATTTTGAGCACTGTGTCTTATCTTACATTTTGTAGGACCGTTTTTCTAGAGATAACGACCTCCAGAGTCTCACCAACGACATAGGCTCATAGCCATGACTCGTGATCTGCGCAGGAATCTAGAAGAACTCACTCTGGGGGCCGAAGTGACCTTCGTCACATTTTGAGCACTGTGTCTTATATCTTACATTTTGTAGGACCGTTTTTCTAGAGATAACGACCTCCAGAGTCTCACCAACGGCATAGGCTCATAGCAATGACCCGTGATCTGCGCAGGCTTCTAGAAGAACTCACTCTGGGGGCCGAAGTGACCTTCGTCACATTTTAAACACCGTGTCTTATAGCTTACATTTTGTAGGACCGCTTTTTAGAGATACGGACCTCTAGAGTCTCATCAACGACATAGGCTTCTAGCCATGGCCCGTGATCTGCGCAAGCTTGTAGATGAACTCACCCTGGGGGCCGAAGCGACCTTCGTCACATTTTGAGCACTGTGTCCTAACTTGCATTTTGTAGGACCGTTTTGTTAGAGATAAGCACCCCCAGAGTCTCATCAACGACATAGGCTTATAGTCATGGCCCGTGATCTGCACAAGCTTGTAGAAGAACTCACTCTGGAGGCCGAAGCGACCTTCGTCACATTTTGAGCACCGTGTCTTATAGCTTACATTTTGTAGGACCGCTTTTTAGAGATACGGACCTCTAGAGTCTCATCAACGACATAGGCTTCCAGCCATGGCCCGTGATCTGCGCAAGCTTGTAGATGAACTCACTCTGGGGGCCGAAGCGACCTTCGTCACATTTTGAGCACTGTGTCTTAGCTTACATTTTGTATGACCGTTTTGTTAGAGATAAGCACCTCCAGAGTCTCATCAACGACATAGGCTTATAGCCATGACTCGTGATCTGCCACGGTTCCGCGCAGACTTGTAGTGCCTTCCGATAATTAAAAAATCCTGGGTGATTTTTGCGTGTTATTCCTGCCTTCTGGGCCACAACTCCGGTCAAGAAGACGTCTTCGAGTGGGAGGTACGGCACAGTGAAACTGATATTGTACAGCACTGGTGCACAGTCCCCGGTGAAAAGGTACGCCGGCCCAGCCAGGAAGTCTGGAAAGACGTGCTTCTTGTACACGCTGACGGGCAGGTACGTCTTTCTAACCGAATTCCTGTTCGGAGTCCAGTGCTGTGCCAGTAGTCCCCACATGGTGAGATTCGCACCCCTTAAGGATGTCTCTATTTCGGCCCATAGGCCCCAGACATTCAGCAGCATGTCATCGTCAATCTTCAGCACGAATTGCGCGTTGGAACAGTGTTCCTTAACCCAGCGCACCATCATCACCGACTTGATGGAGAGGTTATGGTACACGTCCGTGAAGTCTTCTTGTATGACATCGTGGAAGAGACGATCTTCTGCCAGGATCATCGGTTGGACAGCACTGATCTTGGGATAACCAAGCAGAAAGGCGAGCTTGAAGCCTAAATGCAAACTAGCGTTGCCCCAGGTTGCTCGAATCGCTTTGCGTTGCTGGAAATTGGTTGATGCTGACGGGACAAGGATGACGACAGGATTCTTCCCGTCTGCTGTTTTACATAAGTTTGGTTTGTTGAGGATGAACGAGTAAGGATGGGGGTTGACGATGTCTGTGCTTAGGTCTGGACGTTCGCTCGTGAAGCTGGAACCTGTGCCATGCTGATGCACCTTCTGTGCGATGAGAAAATAGACGGCGACACTGTAGAGGAGTGACGTAAACAGAACTTTCTTGCAACGGCCCAACGTCTGCATATCCCGCGTCTATTACCAGGATAACCTGCGCATAGTGCAATGGGTGACGTGATAAATATTACACCATGTAATGACGCTTGTTTCAAGACCCCGAATCAAATAAAGCTACAAGGTCAGTCTTATAGTTGCGAAAATGAGTTATTAAATGAGTGATTCGAGTGAGACTAACTGGGTTTACAAGGACCGATATGTCCGCTGAAAGCCCCTAACCGACTATTCTTCAAGTTCGATTAGAGAGGGTTTACTGGCAACCCACCTAAGGTAGCACAGAACACTCGACCGAAGCTCAGTGAAAGCTGCTGTGTAAGTTTCAGTCCACAGCTGGCGACTGACCACAGGCCAGGTCGACAAGCGAGGCCATCGACATCGCCGTTGGTGCGTTGGCGCCGACGACGGCGAGCCTTTTCACCACCACCACCACCGACAATGCAGTATCAGTCAGATAAGCCTACCACGCGGATCTCTCGTACTCTACCCAAGCGGCACAATGTACTGAAAGTTCAAGTGCGTACCCAAGCAGCACAATGTACTGAAAGCAGAGTGCAATAGGGGTGGACGGGTATAGGTGGAAGGCCTTGAACATACTCGTCAAACTAAAGAACATTGATAAGACACATACCAGCCACCCCCATTGCACTCGACTTTCAGTACATTGTGCTGCTTGGGTAGGGGTGACCGGGCAGACCAAAGTTGTTTGTCTTCATGAGCAGTTCTGTGGAATGAAGCACCGCACTGTTAAGACATCTGCCAGGCACCCCTACGTACTTGAACTTTCAGTACATTTTGTTGCTTGGGACACGTTCAATGCATGTCATAGATTTTTATCAGCTATCAATAACGTTCAAAGAAAATATCACGACGAAAAATATCATTTCACTTTTCATGGTGCGTTTTCAGTGACGGAGGACACCTTCTTACTGTTAAGCTATAGGTCTTCCCGCTGAATTCAAACGCTCAGTAAAAATGATTTGAAGGTGATTAGGACGGACTTCTGTTGGCAACTCCCGATGTGGATGAGAACCCGTAACATGCATTGTGAACTATTTATGTTGGTCGTACATGGGAGCCAGTTTACGACTTGCCACCACCTTGTTGTATTTTTCTAACGCGGGTTTTCGGCATACTTACCAGACGACTGTAGGCACTGTCGCTCCTGAAGTCGGCCCAGGACGCACACAACCCACTGTCCCCCCACTGCTCGCTTCTGTGTTCTCTCTCGTCCACGTCTGTACCTCACTCAAAGCCACATTTTTAGTTCGCGGCGCTAGCACGAGGAGTACACCACGGTCTCTGGTATTTCCTGTGACCTCTCGAAGGATGTCACCATCTGTTTAGTTCCATGGTCAATGACCCCAGCCCCTGATTGGTGTCCCAATTTATTTCCAAATCATCCTCCGCGTGTGCCGCAGTGAGCGCACCCTCCGCGATTAGCTTCTCCCACGGGGCTATCACTGCTCACACCTGCACTTCCAAGCCGCGCCACCCGCTGAGCGTGCCGCGCGGGTCGTCACATTTTCTGATGGAAGAGAAGTACAGTGAACCCTCGTTATAATGACCGTGGTCGTTCCCGAGAATTTTGGTCATAATGCGGAATTGTCATATTAACGAGGGGGATTTGCAGAGGTTTCATTGCATTGTTCCCCAGTAGTGTGGTCGTAAAGCGCGTATGTCAGATTATCGGGGGTCATATTAACGAGGGTTCACTGTATACCATTTATTAAAGGATCGACCCCAATGCATGGAAATATGGTCATACGCGAAAAGCAAGAGTGAAAATATATTGGCGACCACCCAGCTCATACCAAGACAACTCGTACCAGACAATTCATACCAGACTCAACTCATACCAAGACAACTCATACCACACTCAGCTCATACCAGGATAACTCATACCAAGACAACTCATACTAGGAAAGCTCATACCACAATCAACTCCATACCACGATAACTCATACTACACTCAACTCATACCAGGACAACTCATACCAAGACAAGTCATACCGCAACTTTTATCGTTTTTTTTTCTTTCTTTTTTTTTTTCGCGGAAGATGGGTTGTTTTCGGGATTAGATTTTTCAAACTCAAAACTCATGCCACGCCGGGAAATGACATGTCGCGAAAGAAAGAGTCCCAGAACTTCACTTATACCGAAGGAAATATAAGAATTCCACAAATGACATTTACCGAAGCGCACTAAAGAGCTGGGGTAGTGGCAATATATTTAAAGTGCTGGGCAATTGTGCCTAATGCCAATCATAGATGAAGGAGAAAAATCCCAGCTCAAGAACCTTTACACCTGAAAAAAATAAACAAGGCACAATAGTTCTTTTTTCTTTTCTTTTTTTTGCTACTATTAAACACTAACGCTTTAATTCATCTAACCGCGCAGCGGTTAGCGGCAAACGGTAGCGCAGCGCTACCGTTTCTCGGAATGCGCGGTAAATACCCCTAATTCACAGCGTGAATGCTTTTCGAACACACGCAGATGACCCCATGCCGAAGTCAACACAGCCACACGAAAGCGAAGCAGCGATAAGCGGTTCTGATGTCCCGGGGTCCAAATGTCACTGTCGTCTGGTGTCGCCATGTCGAGAATCGTACTCGATCACATCCGTTCTAGGACCTACTCGAGGGTTCCCCTACTCCCACGGTCACGTGGTACAACTCTCTCATGTGACTTTACCATGGAGTTCGTTTTGGAACGCAGACATCCGAGAGAAGAAGGAGATGAAGGAGCTCCATGTTTGTCTTATACATCTCATCACTACCACACACAGACGTAATTACGCCCAACGGCGTAGATGGTTGACTGACTAGACTTGTTTTCCTTCTTAAGTTGAACACGACTAGAGCTCAAAAGCTACCAGTTAAGTTAAAAATTGCAAACAAAAAAGCTTAGTTACAGTAACCGGCTACTTGTAGCGACCCCTCAACACTGATTTTATATTTGTCTTTTATTTGTCTTCCAAAGAACCTGAGCCATGTAGAACGTCGTATGTACTGGACAACGTCGTTGGGCTGGACGTTGGGTTGGTCCATCTACCATCGTCATTCCACATCGTCCGGTAGAGCGAGTAGACATAAGAATGCGGCGACTCTCTTCATAGTGGGAACGACAAAATAGGCAACTGCAACAACGCAAATCTAGGTGAAATTAATATTCTTATATGTAGCCCTGAACGTAAAACTAGGAGCTGTGTCCTATGACCATGACAAAGCGCATTGAAGCATCTTGGCACAAGTGGGACTCATTTGTTCCGTCGTCACAAAAAGGGTGTTCCTTTATGGGACGATGAGAGTAACGACCCTGCTTTAGGCAAAGATGCTTCAGCACTACACTACAGCACTCTTGCTGTAACAGACCTCCAAATTTGGTATCGGGACTGGACTTTGTGGGACCGAGGACGGCGAAAAATAGCAGTCTGTGACAATCTCTACTCCTCTCTAACCACGGAACATGCCGTGGGGCACCTTTGAGACAGAGCTTCATTGCAGCACACGTCTTCCACGCAGGCAACACTACAGTCTTGGAACTGCACTCTTAACAACCTTTGCACAGCACCGTATGGCTCGTTATCCCGGAAGTGGTCACGTCGCAGTGGATCCTGGCAGAGTGAACGCCACTCTGAAGATCAAGTGCCCACTCATAAATCGTATAGTCTATTTCGCATAATTTATTCCATACAGCTTGACCTTAATGTATACAGGTTGGAATACAATGCTCCCACATTGTTAATAATTTTTAAGTAGTAGACATGTACATCGGGTCGGGTAAAAAAGTACCGTTGGCGTAGATGTACGAGGAACGGATGAGTATAACGACGGATAGCACACCATACTAGACGCGGTAAACTGTACAGGACTAGTCATTCGGTACCTTGCTGCGTTCTGGCGCGGCACTTAACCTGAAGTAAATGCATCGACAATGTGTTACTCGTTTCAAGTCTCCACATGCGCAACGCGAGATTAGTTTGGCGATGAAATCGGCGCATCACTGCACTGTGAGATGTCTTGAAGCAACGGCGTACAGTCGCAAGGGTCAGCAATTTTGCCAGAACTTGCGTCGGAACCGTTAAGATCTCACACTGGGGGCCGAAGCGACCTTCGTCACATTTTGAGCACGGTGTCTTATCTTACACTTTGTAGGGCCGTTTTTTAGCGATAAGGACCTCCAGAGTCTCATCAGGGACATCGGTTTGTAGCCATGACTCGTGATCTGCCGCGGTTCCGCGCAGGCTTGTAGTATCTTCTGGTAATTTAAAAATCCTGGGTGATTGTTACGTGTTATTCCTGCCTTCTGGGCCACAACTCCGGTCAAGAAGACGTCTTCGAGAGGGAGGTACGGCACAGTGAAACTGACATTGTACAGCACTGGTGCACAGTCCCCGGTGAAAAGGTACGCCGGCCCAGTCAGGAAGTCTGGAAAGACGTGCTTCTTGTACACCCTGACGGGCAGGTACCACTTGCTAACCGAGTTCCTGTTCGGCGTCCAGTGCTGCGCCAATAGTCCCCACATGGTGAGATTCGCACCCTTTAAGGATGTCTCTATTTCGGCCCATAGTCCCCAGACATTCAGCAGCATGTCGTCGTCAATCTTCAACACGAAATGCGCGTTGGAACAGTGTTCCTTAACCCAGCGCACCATCATGACCGACTTGATGGGGAGGTTATGGTACACGTCCGTAAAGTCTTCTTGTATGACATCGTGGTAGAGACGATCTTCTGCAAGGATCATCGGTTGGACGGCACTGATTTTGGGATAACCAAGCAGAAAGGCGAGCTTGAAGCCTAAATGCAAACTAGCGTTGCCCCAGGTTACTCGAATCGCTTTGCGTTGCTGGAAATTGGTTGATGCTGACGGGACAAGGATGACGACAGGTTTCTCCACGCCTGCGGTTTTACATAAGTTTGGTTTGTTGAGGATGAACGAGTAAGGATGGGGGTTGACGATGTCTGTGCTTAGGTCTGGCTGTTCGGTTGTGGAGGCGGCGGCCTTGGAAGGGGTCGTGGACGATGTGCTGGCGGTGCTGGGTTGTGACAGCAGTGCGCGTCCTTGCGGATCGACTTGGGTGGAAGCTGTGCCATGATGATGCACCTTCTGTACGATGAGAAAATAGATGGCGACACTGCAGAAGAGTGACGTAAACAGAACTTTTCTGCAATGGTCCAACGTCTGCATATCCCGCGTCTGTTACCGAGGAGAACCTGCGCATAGAGCAATGAGTCACGTCACATATATTACACCATGTAATAGGACCGCTTGCTTCAAGAAACCAAACTAAATAAAGCTACAAAGCCCAAGGTCTTACAGAGCCCCGTAGCAACACGGCAAACTTAATGGCTTAAACGGAATGGCAGTAACTTCACCACCTAACCAACCATCACCTCGAATGATATCGTTCTCGAGTTACGCTTCTATGTAATTTAATAATATGCGAATATTGTTTAGTGACTCGAGTCAGACAAACTGCGTTTACATAGACCTATACGTCCAGTGAAAGCCCCAGTAGGTTATACCACAACCATACCACATACAGGCCAGGTCAACAAGCAAGGCCATCGACATCCTCACGTTGGCAGCGCGGTCCTAGCTGATGTGTGCCATCGCACAAGTGACTGATAATCAGCGATGGCCACTAACTACTTCTACAGTAGTTTATCTAGTAGTTCACCTACTCTTCAGGGGAGGTAGTTAAAGCTACTTCTTCAACTACTGCAGTGTATTTTAACTACGTCTCTAACTACTTAAACCAATCTCATTCTATAGTGTTCTTGGACACCTAAATATGAATCGCAAGCAGTGATAAAAGTGACGATTTAGTACACGTGCACGGCACAATTGCTCTGCACCTCCGTTCTCATCAAACAATTGTTCAAGGTAAAAGTCGGAAGCACAATCGTGCCGTAAAGCTTGCGGCAAAACCGGAAGTAGTTGGCACCTGCCCCCCCCCCCCCCCCCAGTAACCTAACTAGTAGTTGCCACTACATTTCTGCAGGTAGTTGATAACTACTTTTTAACTACAATCAGGTAGTTTAACTACATGTCATCATCACTTCTTCATTTATTGTTGTTGTTGTTAACTACATGTATTTAACTACTGACCATCACTGCTGATAATGCATCATCAGTCAGATAAACCTACCACGTAACACGCGGATGTTTCGTAGTGCAAGAAGTCGTCCTCAGCATATGCCGATGGGTGTAGTAAGGACGCACATTTAGGTATTAAAAATGTGTCTACGTTCAGTGCACGTCTGAGACATTATCAACCAGCTGTCAACAACGTACAAAGAAAATTAATAAAATAGGAAAACTCCGTAAAAACAACAACAACAAAAAATTACCGCTTCCGCGTGCCTACACGGACATCCGCTCGTACAACAAATATCATTTCGCTTTTCATGTCGTGTTTTCAGTGACGGAGGACACCTGCTTTTTGTTAAACTAGGTCATGCCGCTGAATACGAATGCTCAGTAAAAATCATTTGAAACTCATTGGGACAGAGTGGAACGTACAGACAGCTGTTGGCAACCGACGATGTGGATGAAAGCGTAAAGCCGTAACATGCATTGTGAATTATCTATATGTTGGTCGGAGATGGGAGCCAATTTACGACTTGGCCTTGGAAGTTACATGTGCCACAACACCCTCGTCGTATTTCACGAGAAAAGAGTGTAAAAATTGTATAATTTATAACGCTCAATACTGCAGTAATGGCGGTTGCAGGAGTACTAAATTACTCCTAACCTCTCCAGTCTCCACCCCACCATGACCCAGTGATGACGTGTCACACTAACCGGCGTCCAATCAGAGTGCGAGAACTTCGCGACTGGCGGATTCTAAGCGGTTTATTTCGGAGCGGGGACCAACGAGTCATTTATTTTCTACTGTTTATTTATTTATTTTATTTGCAATGTAGATTTCGAGCAGCTTCTTTGGAAGTGCCATTGCTCCACTGAGCACCCCGCGACACTCTAAAAACAGAACTTCACCGCATAGCACGCTGTGCGCCAACCATTGCCAATAGTGATAGGGATATCGCTTTTGATTCGATGAGAGACTGGGGGGGGGGGGGGGGGTACGTCTTTTTTGGCAATTTGGATAATGAAAATTGAACTGAATTAATTGAAAAATGAGTATATGAAAACTGCCGCACTGGGGCGTACGCCCCTTCTCTCTCTTCGAATCAGAAGCGATAACCCTATCAATATTGGCAATGGTTGGAGCCCAGGGTGCTATGCGGTGAAGTTCTGTTTTTAGAGTGTGGGGCATGCAACGAAACGGCGCACATATTTCTTATCCTGCTTCCACATAATCACCTCGCACGCGAGGCAGTACCCAACCATTACGACCGTGTGTACCCAATCGACTGTGCAGCGACAACAGAGACCTCTGTTTGCGTACCGTCTAGATCTGAAGCCATGGCGACTTTATAACTGCCATTTCTGTCATGCTCTTGGACTGCGTGACGCGAAGACAGCGTTTTCTTTATTTGCTCAGGGCGTCACAATCAACAGCGCGTGGGGTGTTCCGTAGAACGGTCGCCCCCCTGAAGTGAATCGTAGCACGAAACGGGTACGAAAAGGTTAGTTAATAGAAGAGGATCTGAAGTTTTATTTGATAAAGGGGCGGCAGCTAATGGAGTTATGAGGACCCATTTTGCAATAAAAGGAAGACAAACAATCTTACGATGACCGTATACAGTCAACCCTCGATTTATGAACCTTCGATATATGAATTCCCTCGTTTTATGAACACAAGCACGGGGAACCAAACTTTCTCCGTTCATTTTTCCCTCGTTTTATGAACCTCGATATTCGAATAATGAACGGAATTTCTGGGAACCAACTAGGAGTTACCCAGCGTTTTTGCCCTCCATTTATGAACGGATCGTTCCGAGGTCAACAGAAACCTTCAAAGGGATAATTCCGTGGTCTTATGAATGACGCCTGAACGGACAAAACGTTTTCCAGGTATTGCACCATCGGTTCTTAAACCCTCGAAATCGGAAGAACAAACGAGTTTTCCGGGGTCGCACAAGGTGCGACCCAGTGTTCCTGACCTCAGTTGATGAATAAGGTGGTCGCTGTCACCCTGAGATTAATAAACGGAGGTTAAAAATCCCGGAGGAAATAAGAGACCAGTCCAGTGCGAATGTGGTGACATCTCTTCTTTCCAAGATTGACACAGCGGAAGGCATGGTCCAAAGCAAAATTAAACAATTTAGTATTGCATAATAAACAGAGTGTGAATGCGCTAACGTCTGTTCTTTGTGAAATTGATACAGCAGAAGGCATGATCAAAAGCAAAATTACACAATATATGGCATTATAAACACAATCCCAACTCGGAAATAGTACTCAGTTTATTGAATTTTCGATTTGTGAATCCCTCGATTTATGAACGATTTTTCGGGGAACCGAGGGTGTTCATAAATCGAGGGTTGACTGTATAAAGCCTATAGATCAAAAATTTAATTATCGGACGGGTATGCATCCCTCGCAAAACATTCGTGCCTGAATCTATCTCAAAATTGCACGGCCATCTCTCGATAAGATCTTCATACCACCCAACATTTGTTTTGTGAACGTGAGTATAAACACATTCTCCGATGTCTTCACGCACACACAAAAAAATGAATTTTGAATTTTTAGCTGGAGGATTTTCGTGGAACACTCGGTATGGGTAGACCTCAGTACTTCACTCGAAGTACGTTTCTCAGTGCAGCGGTTATCATTCAAGGGCAGGGTAAATGCTACAACGCTGCAGTGCACACAATTGTCATTGCCATTCATTCCTATGCCAGCGATTTGTCCCACTCTTTCCGACGTGACCTCTGTGGTAACGGAGGGTCAACTGTCTTTACGCTATATTGGTTACTATGTTCCTTTTGCTGCGCATGCGCGAACGTCGCCCCCACCGCACTTGCTGTTGCTGGGAGCAGCGCATACGCTGATGTAATAAAGCCCAGGGTCGGGGGCACGCTTTTGATGGCGCCTCTGAGGTACGGGTACGGGTACACGATTTGTCATCAAACGGGTTGACATATTGATATATTGAGACGTCGATATCTTTGGAATTGGAAATGAATGAAAAATATGGAGATGCTAGTCCCATATGGGACTAGCTATGGAAGTAAGTCAGGACTGGCTACTTCAAAACGCGCTTGTGGGTGGAGAAATAGAGCTAGAAAAAAAAAAGGAAAACAAACAAACAAACAGGAAAGAGGCAGAGTGGGTCAAGCAGGATAAAAACTGAGGAAAGGAAAGGGTAAGACGTTAGGCACAGAGAAACACTCACTGGTTCATAATGTCAGATACCGCGCGAACACAGTGTCACAGAAGTTGTCACAGAGTCGATGTATTTGTCATTCATTGCATCATACACGCGTTATATCACTGGCCAGAATATTGGGGAGGAGGGATAATTATGTATGTTTTTTTTTTTTTTTTTTTTTGTACGCGTTTTACACTCTAATGTTGAATTCCAATGCCAGATTCTGAGTGCTTCCAGAGCAAGTTTTGTTGCTCTGCCGAGAGCAAGTCTGTTCCATTGACAGATTGGGAACAGTTCTGGAGTCTTCCAATGGGAGCTTGGGAGCGGCTTTCGAGCCAAGGTCACTCCAGGGAGCAACCCAAACTGCTCCGCCAAAATAGGCAGATTCAACCGGAACTCTACGTGACGTGTCACTTGTCGCTCGTGCTTCCTATTTCCTGTCTCTGCTTCGGTAACATGGCCGCTTCGCGACGCGTCCTCGCCGTGACTAGTATTTCGCGTCGTACGTTAGCAATTTTCTTTCTTGAAGAAAGCAATCAGCCAGACATCACCAGGGCAACGTTAGGAGATTAGGAGAACCTTGATGTTGCTAAACATGGCGTTGTATGGGAACATGAGTACAATCTTCTTCTTCTTCCTCCGTCTCTGGCCGCCATCCACCAAGGAAGATTGGCCAGGGTTAAACTCCAAGTTGTGCGCAAGTGTCCCAGTCGCAGATTCGGATCACTTGCTCTAGGCCAGATCAAGCCGTTCCACTGCGGACTGTGCCACTTGCTCCGACTCTGCCATTGGAATTCAACATAAGAGAAAATGCAAATATGCTACGATAGCTAGTCCCCTTCGGAGGTAAATGCACGGACGCTTCTGCGAAACTGAGAGACTATGTGCAGTTTTATAGAGCACATTTCAGGGTCAGCCGAATATAATGATGAGGAGTACCTGCAATCCAAAGGAGTAGAAGCTGGGTTGTAACGGGACCCAACTTACGCTCTCGCAGATCGTCATCATCAAGTTCGTTTGTATGTTTTTTTCTTTTGTTTTGCCGCTAGGGGTCCCGTATGTCCTACATACGTGATGTGTCGCAGTGGACGCATCCACGTGACGCGGTGAATAACTCCGTCTCCCATCATAATTATCAGGTTACAATGGACGAGCCAACATGATGGATGATATGTCGCGATGGAAGATGTAACCACAAATGAGGGTGGTTAACGCGTCTTCCGTTCGATTCGTCCGCTCAACCTGAACCGGTTCACGAAAGGTGCACAGGAAGGTTCCGGTCCGACGCAGCTTCTGCAACGCTAACGCCGCAACAAAAACGAACACCGAACGGGCGAAAAGGTTGGAAGGTTGGAAATCACGAAGAAAGACCTTTTACAAAAGCGAGCACCACCTGTGAGAGTGTATTGGCATCAAATGGAGTGTATTGGCATCAAATGGAAGGCCGGCCACAGGGGCTTATGGGAACTTACAGCACCTTCGAGCATTATAAGACGGCCAGAAGCGGGGGTAGTAGAAGAACAACAACATTCCCGATGTCCTCAGCAGCAGCGGCAGCAGCGATAAACCATAACCGAAGCAGACGACAAAAGTTCCCATGCTACTTTGCGCCGCACGCTTGGTGGCGCGCGCATCTTTTTAAAATCGTCTATTGATCCCAGTGTGGCCAACTATTACGGGTGTCTTTGAAGGGCGACGACACAAAGGCAGAGCGCAATTTCGTGCTGTTCCCTTCACCTGTCCGTTGTCTTAGTTGTTGCTATATTCTGTGCACGTTCAGGTCCAAGGTGAAAGAAATGTCTAGTTCAGTTGTAACACCATAAGCACACTAGAAGAAGCTTTCGTAATGGTGCGATATACGACGTCGTCTGACACTGGAAGAGCTCGCTGCATCCCCCTCGCAACTTCCTAGGAAGTGCGCAGGTTTGCTGAGCTAGTGCTGCACCACGCCCGCACATTTTTGTTTTTTTCAAACGAAAAATCCTGGTGACACAACTGGAGTTATACGGGAACTTGTTCGGGCGTTTGGGCAGGCGAACCGAACAGACAGACCTACATAGTAGGATATATACTTCGGGGTTCGAGGATGAAAGGGCATCCATTCTGTCTGTCACGTGATACGAGCCGCGACATGCGGACGTGGGGAGGGGAGATTAGATTACATTGGCGAGGACGACACTCAGAAACGACTCTCATGGTCGGCGCTCTCTTTACATTTTTTTTTTTTTTTACATTGCTGCGTCGTGAGAAAAAGGCGGCCTCAGTGACCCCCTTTTCTGAGAACTTCCACTGTGCCAAAAGGGGTGTTCATATGTGTTCCATAATTGAACCTCCACGCGCAATAAGGAGATATTTCGAGAAAACTTCAAGTGAACGCTATGGAAAGTTACTGTTCCGAGGCTGAAGCACACAAACAGAAGGACACAACAAAACAACAACAACAACTTTATTGCGAGATGATGGATGGGGAGTGTCATCGCCAGGGGCAATACTCTACCCCATTGCTGGTAGTGATGCGGAGAATGAAATACACACCCCTTACACACAACACAACCCTCAAGGAACCTAACATTTTCCCGCCGCTACCTGTTTTTTTTTCTTCTGTTTTTTCGGCGACTGCCATGTTTCAGTTGTTGAAGTGAACATTGAATTTTTCGTAAGGCGATTGCGGCCGACATTCCTTCAATAATGGCAGCGAAAAATCAGTGCCATACATGCACGAGTCTATACTCACCATGCATGCGCTGTTAGCACCATTTCACGGTGTGCGACTTAGCAGAAACAAAATCTACGGACGTCGCTTACCCCCCCCCCCCCTTTTTTTTTTTAAGTTATAGCACCGCGTGCACGGGGTTTTAGTGTAGAGATAAACAATTTCACGAGTCACGGCTTGATGGTTCAACGACGGCGATGCTAGAAACAAAGGATCAAGCTACCTCTTTTGTAGCGAAGCAACGACTGGCCTGGCGAGCACTCACACTCGAAACTGATGTCCCAGATGATCAGCATAATATGACAGATTAGCGTAAGTACAGGGTGTGTGCGGATAAACTCCATTTGCACACGTATACCTGAGAGCCACAGAAGTTCATCTGCACACAACCTGTACATACGTTTTTCGGATTACAACAGGAATTGTCAAACATTCTCGGAGATGGAAGCTATTCTTGTACACGATGTGTATTTCTCGTCCAGTAATGTCACACACGTTTGTACGGTGCAGTTATAGACACATCAACTAAACCGTTTATTTCGCCTTTTAAGAGAAGCTTGTATAGTGGGAAAGTATGCTACAAACACCCTCCTGCGATATCCGTTTTTCTTTCCTATCGTGTCATCAAGAGATTAATATCTGATAATCAGTCAATCAACTAAATGTCACATGCGGTGAACGACATAAAGTTGTGTGAGTGCCGCCATAGCCAGACCAAGCAGGTTAATGACGTATTAATATTCCTCCGTGATGCAAATATTGTAGACTTAAAAGGAAAGAATAAACTGTGAAACCAAGCGTTGCAAAGGCTTCAACGGGGCTGCGGCGCCTCCACAAAAAAAACTAAGGTTCGGGGCTCAACGATAGAAGTTGTTCCACAGTATCCGTCAGTTTTGTACGCGTGAACCTTACAGTACCTTACAGTATCGCACGCGCAAGATTGAAATATGCAACTTACGAACTTAGAACTGGCTGACAGGGTGTGCCGTCCGCCTGGAAAATATTCCTATGCATGGAAGAGCTGTAAAAATGAGTCAGCTGACGGAGGAGCAGACGACGCGCGCACAGAGTTTGCAGCCTCGAAGCGAAAGTGAGGGGCGCAATTGGAGAGAGGAATATGGCGCCCATGGAAAGCTCATGTCTCCAAGGAGAAAGGGAGAAAGGGGGAGGGTAGGCATGTATCTTTTTCATGGTGGGGGGGACGGGAGCTACGTGACATCCGTTAAATATGCAGGCGATGTTCCTTCATGCGCGGCACCAGCATGTCTCTTCGGTGCCGTTTGTTGGTGTTTTCGGTGCGGTCACTTTTTCGACGAAGTGCTGTCGTCTGCTAACGGGACAGCGGCGGCTCGTGTACACGGCAGAGGGAATACATAAATAAATGGTGTCAAAGTCAGGGCTGTGGCGCGGAGGCTGTCATGGTGGACGTGAGTGGGGTGAGTTAAGCGGAAGCAGCCCATCTCTTCTGTCAAAAGTTCCGCGAACTAAGGAAAAAATAATGCCTCGCGTCGGCATGACGCAGTGAGGATGGAAATCAAATGAATGGGCGGAAAGCTACACACCGTAACTGACATTTACACCGTTTCGGAAGCAACCAGTTCTGAATGCGACAGGACTGAGCAAGAAAGCACATTCAAGCGTACGGTACGTCAGCCGAAGTTCATATCGTCGCAGAAACCGGGAAACGCATATGCTATATACTTATATCGATGACCTCGTGGTATGGTTCTCCAGTTAGACAAACCTCTCACAGGGTACAAAAAATCTTGTGCTTTGTGCGTGTTGGTTAAAAGTCTCATGAATGTTTTTGAGGAGTCCCACCGTATTGTATTTGTAAATGAATATTCTGCGCAGGGTGAAACACTCCGTGTGCTTACAGTATTCTGATGACCTGAAGGCAGACTATTGCCGTAAACTTTTAAAATTGTAAAGGGCAGGTGGAATGCCCAGACCTCCTTCGTGCGCGATGTACCGGCGGCATGACCGACCATCACCTCGGTGGTGGCAGCCAAGGTCGTACTGAACACTGGGAGGTAGCGGGTTCGAATCCTTCCACCGAATGTGCCGTCTGAGGTTCGCTCTGGGGTTTCCGCAGACTATACCAGACTGATGTCGGCACAGTTTCTCCAGAAGTCGGCCCAGGACGCACACTATAGCCCCCTATCTCCCACTCTTTCCTTCCGTCCACGCCTGTACGGCGCTCATATAGCTACAGTTGCTTCGCGGTGCTAGCACGGAACCTTAAAAAAAAAGAACACACGAGATATCGATATTGTTGGGAAGACACGAGACTTTCGAAGTTGCAATATCAGGCGTATTGAATTGACCGTTCTGCAAATTTTGGGGGCCTTCTGATATAGCTAGAGTACCGGATTTATCCGAAAAAAATCCGAAAAACGTACTCCGGTAAAATTTTTAGCCATTCGTATTAATCCGAAAAATTCCGTTTGGCAGATGTTTTCCCTGATAACCGTGTTATTGTTCTTGGCCTCTTTTTGTGTCCTGGGTTATTTGTGACCTCGGATACCGGCCCCACCGCAACATAATAATGATTTCCGTGTCCTAGCGTTTTCTTCGGCGGTCATCTGGACCACTCACCGCCCGTGTTTCTCCCCAGTCTGTTTCCCGATTTCCTTGTCCTACATGTGACCTGAGCACTAGAATAAGCATCGAACCGAGGTCATACGGAGTGGTGTTTTTGAAAGGGCAACTATAGTCGCAGCGCTGACGGCGAGATGGGACGCAAGCGAAAGCTGAGCGGCGACTACGTCAAGGAGTATCCTGATTTCGAGAAGTCCACACCGTCCCGCGATCGCGATGCAGAGGTTGTCGTATGTAAGTACTGCCGCATAACAGTGAGCACTGCACACGGAAAGGGTGCATTTGGAATAGACCTCTACCCGAGAAACGTCATCATGACGTTGGTAGACAGACTGAAACTGAAACAAATCGGAAGGGGAGGGCTGGGTTCCACGAATGGGCACTTGTTCGCTGCCTCGAAAGAAAAGTAGGACCGATGGTCGCGTCCCTTTCAGGGACCATCGTAATCCCCTCAAGACTGTGGCTTTCAGGCGCGACCTTGTTCGCCCCTAGCTTCGAGTGTAGTTCAACTCTACCAAATTGGTGGCGCTGTCGAACACTATGACGTCATTTGTTTACCTCAGTGTGCGTCGCACGAAATGTATTGCTAACCTTGTGTATCTTTAGTGTTGAAGCAATAAATGTGACCACTGCGTTTTCTCCGAATTTCGGATATTAACTGAGCTGTAAATTGCACACTCCGAAAAACTCAGTTCTTTTTTTTTTTTTTTTAAAGCAATAAACTCCGAAAAACATCCTCCGGTAACGCACGGAAATAAACTCCGAAAGCCCGGTACCCTTTATATAGCTTATTTATCATTCGTTTTGTAGAATGCACCATTTGTCAGGCGTTGGCTGTTGGAGGAACTCATTAATTAAGTAGGGAAATAAATAAATATTCGTTAGCATATCGTGGTAAAATGTTGCACAAGGTTTGTGCGTAATGTAGTGTCTGTATAGCCTATTTTACACGTACACAACCGCGGATAATTTATTTACTTACACTGTTTACGATGTTTTTATTTATTTAATTTTATTTCGACATCTCGCGTCTGTTGTGCTCGCTGTTTGCAGAAAGAAGACACTTTCCGTAATTGTTGTCGTCTGCTACCGCACGCGCCCCTGGGCAGTTGCGGAAGCAATGGGCGGTCGATGGATCGTGGTAGAATCTTTTAGGAGCCGATGGAGCATGGACGACACGGAAACCGTGTTCACGGGACACGACCATTCCATAGAATAGCGGACGTGCACAAAATACGATCGGCTCAAAGTGACACGGGCCTTGGAAAAGTCATAACAAAAGTATCGATGCGAACGGAAAGGGAAAACGGTTTGTATCACATCCAGTCGTGCTCCGACATTTTCGATGGCGAGGTTCGGCGTTTTCCACGAGGTTCCGTTTCCGGCGTGCTTTAACGAAGGATTTCACAAAGTCGAAAAGTTGCCATACTGGTGTAAAACTGTGAGGTGACCCCGTAGGTTCACGACGTCCCTGGCCTTGTCCTACGATAGGTTTGCCGATCTAAGCTGTCCGGCGTAATTTGAGCAGACCTTACAATGTCTCAAAGGAACAGTGAACTAGCTCTTCGTGTTTTTTCTTTTTCGGCCGCGGTGTGTCGCACGGCGAACAGCATTCGCGCACAAAAATAACGATCGCAGCTGGCCCGTAGCACGAAGTCTCTGGTCTACCAACCTTGCTCTTGCTACTCCTTCGGGAGTCCCACAAGAGAATGAGCGAGGTCCTCCTTGCGAACGCGTTCTGGCCGTGCGCAGTGGTTGTAGCATAAGAACAGTGTTCAGCGGGAAATGAGCTCAGGGCTGCTCGCCACGGCGTCAGATCAGCCGCTTGCACGAACGTCAAGATTCCTTATAGTGGGGTACTTGCAGTAGCTTTTGCACTGCTTTGTGCACGAACTGAGCTGAGGGCAGTGATGCGTACTGCGGCACTACTGAAGTTGCTAAGGACACCATTGAAGAATCTCCTAAACGTCCGTGCACCGGAGCCAGCACTCGCTTGCACGAACGTCAAGATTCCTCAGTGGTGCCCTCGCAGTAGCTTTGGTACTGCTTTGCGCACGAACAGTGCTGAGGGCAGTGATGCGTACCGAAGCACTACCGAAGTTGCTGAGGACACCACTGAGGAGTCCCCTCAACGTTCGTGCAACGGAGCCAGCACCCGCTTGCACGAACATCGATTCCTCAGTGGTGCCCTCGCAGTAGCCCTGAGGGCAGTGATGCGTACCGAAGCATTACCGAAGTTGCTGAGGACACCACTGAGGAGTCGTTCGTGCAACGGAGCCAGCACCCGCTTGCACGAACATCGATTCCTCAGTGGTGCCCTCGCAGTAGCCCTGAGGGCAGTGATGCGTACCGAAGCATTACCGAAGTTGCTGAGGACACCACTGAGGAGTCGTTCGTGCAACGGAGCCAGCACCCGCTTGCACGAACATCGATTCCTCAGTGGTGCCCTCGCAGTAGCCCTGAGGGCAGTGATGGGTAACGAAGCACTACCGAAGTTGCTGAGGACACCACTGAGGAGTCCCCTCAACGTTTGTGCAACGGAGCCAGCACCCGCTTGCACAAACATCAAGATTCCTCAGTGGTGCCCTCGCAGTAGCCCTGAGGGCAGTGATGGGTAACGAAGCACTACCGAAGCTGCTGAGGACACCACTGAGGAATCTCCTCAACGTTTGTGCAAGGGAGCCAGCACCCGCTTGCACAAACGTCGAGATTCCTCAGTGGTGTACTCGCAGTAGCTTTCTCAGTGCTTTGCACGCGAACAGCGTTGAGGGCAGTGATGCGTACCAAAGGTGCTGAACATACCGCTGATGAATAACCTTAACGTTCATGCAAGCGGGTCCCCTCGGCCATGCTACTCTGCACATTTGTAACCTTACTTGTGAGCTATAAAACACTGATTCAGTGAAAATATTTTGCATGCTCACGACTGCTTGATGAAGTCAGCAAGCTTTCGAACAAACCATAAGTGGACGATTTCGGTGCGGATCAGCTGACAGCCTCAGAAGTCCCATGTTATGCACTCACAAAAGAATGACAGAGTGGTAGGCTGAGTATACCCGTCGTCGTTCAGTGGATTTCAACACTGTGACGGTGATGCAAGACTATGCTTTGCGCTGAAGGTATACGAGTGCATAGAAGGTGTACGGGTAGATAAGTGTACATTCTTTTGTTGGCAAATCAGTAAAATTAAGCACCACACTTGAGGAAACCTGCTAGTTCCCCACCTATACTTTCAGTACACTGTACTGCTTGGGACAGCCCTCAGTGAGCTTTATCTCGGTCGCACAACCTTGTGACATCTGCAAAATTGGGGTGGGCCATGTTTATGTCACTGTGAAAGAAAAATCACATACAGCAATGTCTCGATTATCTGGACACCTCAGGAGTCGTCCCTTTACGTCTGGATAACTGAACCAAATAACTTCCGGGGAAACCTGCAAAATTTGGGAGACCTCTAGCACCAGAAAGGGGAACAAGGTAGAGATTGTTATACAAAAATTGTTGTATACAAAAATTCATGCTGCGTGAGCTGCTTGAAATTAGTAGGCACGCGTGACAGAATTTTGGTTACAGCTACGACACCCTGCTGTTGAAAGAACGGTAATGTCTCAGAAAGTTGGACCCACCTACATTTTTATTATTAATTTTCTTCTTTTTTTTTTTTTCAAATGCCTTTGGCATAAACCATGCAAAGCTTTCGGATGGCCTGGACCGTCCTATCCTACTGCCGTATATCCTACTATATAGGTCCACAGTGGCCAGGACACTGACGTTCACATGCGGATTTTCTGCGCCCCTTGGATACAGGGCACTACTTCCGCTTATCGTCCGTGTGCCCGCATCTTCACCGTGCCATCTTCACCATACCATCTTCACCGTGTGCCCGCACAGACAAAAAGGGAGTGACCTCCGCAGAAAGGGGACCGAAGCAGTACAGAATGCCCCAGTTAGATGTGACCCTTTTTCGGAATAATGCAAATATGGCACATGCCAGGGACAGGCGGCGTAGACACTTTTCCGGATGAGCGAATCAGAATGACCTAGGCCCTAGAAGTTGTGTCATCGTACGTGCTGTCCGGATACGGATAACGCATTCCGAACAACCGAGACAAAATCCAACGGTAGCCGGTTCATTCCCTGTAATGTAGTCTGGATAACGGGTTTTCTGGATATCTGAAGTCCGGATAAGCGAGACATGACGGTATAAGCATTCCAACAACGATGCTCTGCTGAATGAAATTCAGCATTCGGCACCTGCATGTGACTGACAGTCGAACGCAGCTCTGATCTCCATATTGGCTGGCTGCTCCGGACCACACCATGAAGGCACTCGGACAACAAATGAAAATCAGTCCCTCTTCACATTTTATACACCATCGAAGTTCCGTCAACGACGGTTCTGCCTACTCTTCATCTGTTGCCTTCTCTGTTTTCCTGGTCTGCTTTTGACCTGAAAGTATGACGAACACAAGATATCAGGAATGGACCACACAGGATGGTTCAGCCACTCACTTTTAATTTCTGTTTCGAAGTCATGTTGTACTTTCTCTTGCTATATCCAGATACATCCGCAGAACTGCTTGCTGTGTTGTACTTTGAGCGTTTCTTCTGCCCGCCGTAGCCGTACCTCTTATCCTTCATCTTCTGCTTTCTGTAAGTTAAATATAGTTTGAGTGACGACTCTAGAGGTACATATGTATCTTCTTTGCAGCGAATGAACGCGACAATCTGATTCTATGATCAAAGCTGTAGAAGAGATTTCGCTGTATTTCACGCATCGTTCCTTTAGCCGCGTGTCCCCTCCAAGGAACATTGATAGGCTTCTCTTTGTAGCTACTAGATTAGTTTAAATACTCGCTAAGAAGCAATCTTAATCTGCGTGGTAAGAACTAATATTCCTCAAATTAAAGAATGTGAAAAGACACCAGCGGTGAGACTCTAGCCCCCTGTCATTCATCTGGCACGTGGTTTCCAATTTCACTCTTGGTGCCTTTCCACAGCGTGCCATAGTTTAATCAAAACATGCAGATAAGCATTGTGAGGTTGTTGTTTTTTTCACCTTTCTGTGATTTGTTACCTGCATGTACTATTATGGCACTACTTTCCAATGTAATTGCTGACAGTTGTACAAAATCGAATTGTGAATTCGGTGTTGACGGAGCACTTTGAGTTGTTTCACTGACGGTTCAGCGAAAGAAGCAGATACGTCAGAGCTGTAAGCCGTCCTAACCAATGAAAGCATATTTGTGTACTACAATAGATTGTTTGCTAAATTACCACTCATTAAATCTTTGTGCAGGGTGAAGAACCAACTGTAGTTTAGAAGCTTATACTGACTTGTTGAAACTACCTACGAATAATGGTAAGTCTTGTCCTGTTTCTCAAAGTTTATTCCCCCATGACTAACGCATTCACTGCCTGCTCGAATGGCATGCTTTGACTATGCTACAATCAAAGTTGCATCTGTCAAAACAAATTATGGCTGGGCGTTACGAGGAACATTTTATTTCCAAGGAGCTTCCGATCTGTCAACCTCAAAAGTTTGATGGTGTTCAGCTCGAACAGTATGGAAATCGGCTATCATCACATCATCCAAGTTTTGCAACACAATTCTACACAATGAGAGTGTTTTTGTCCGTTTTCAACAACCTTTATCAACAGTAAGGTCTCTGTTATGACATCATCTGGTAAACAGCGCAATGTAAAGCCAGCTGGTAGTCATAACAATTGCAGCTTCGTGTTTGTACGCAAAGAAAAATAGGTGCATACTTTGTCAGCTTCTTCTTGACCGGCTTTCCTTGCTGACCTTGCAGGCCGCCCGGCCTTGGACTTCTGGTGTCGAGAAAGTCCAGGTTACCTTGTCCTGGACAGTACACAATAGCATGTTTTCAATGCTTCACTCGAGACACTTTATTGTGTAAAGAAGCACAGAAAGAACTCCAGTCACTACCCCTTTTTAAACCAAGTGGTTTTCCTGCCTATTAAAGTGCACCATGCGAAGGTATTCATTCGACAGATGCATAAATATCGCAGAATTCAATTTTAAAAACCACGAGCGTGCGCAACTGTGACAATGCCCACAACTAGCCGCCCGGGTCGCTTTGACATCATTACTGTATGGCCTGCTGATTGGTTTAGAGAAACGTCGTCTGCTACACAGCGGAGAACTAATACAGAACACAGACTCCGATTGGAGTGTGGTCAGTCAGCTGTAATGACATCACCAATGATGTTTTTCATCCTCCTCCTCCTCGTTTGACCCTTGAGAGCGAGTAGAGGAGAAATGCATGCATCGACGTTCGGGCGCGTTTTGTATGAAAAACAAACATCACGTATAGAGAAAAAAAATTTCCGCTAGTCGTGAAATCAAGTCACTTTCTTTCATAATACGTCAGACACAAAAAAAATTTGAGATGGCTTTTTTGTGCTCCTTTAAAGTGTGTGCTGTTACCTTTTTTCAACTTTTTGAGGTTGTCCATCATCTCCTTTTTCTCTTTTTGCCTCTTCTGCAACACTTCGGTTTGTACCTGCAAACAAGCGTAGGAAAGTTAGCACCTCATTAGCATTACAGAGCGTCCTTCACCCCTCCCACGTACCTTCTTGCCAAACTTTTTCATCTCTCTCAGCTGCTTCACTCTCTCTGACCTTTCCATTGCATTCTTCTTGCTAAGTAGCTTTTCTCTGACCTAGAAGCAACAAGAATGTCGAGTTCTTAGAAATAAGTCAAAGAATTTAGCAATTTCCTCGGCTAACCTTTTTCATGTGGTCGTCAGACTTCGCCATTTCTGCAAAATAATCTTCGGGCCGCTTTGTGGTGACACCGAGCTGTTTGAGCTTTGGGATGCCTTCTCGTACAGCGGTTTGTGCTTGGCGATAACTGTTGTGCATAAAATTTGTCCCAACAAAAGTCTGCATCAGCACAAAAGTAGCAATGTATTCGTGAGGGCACTTACAAGGTCATTTCACGCAGGAAATCATGGTGTACAGGATCACCATCCATGTAATCTGCAGTATTGCCTTTCTGCTTTGGTTGGAGCTGAAGTTCTCCGTATTGTGCCCTCAATTCAGGTGTCAATGGTGCTAGACCGTTGACCATGTCAAGCGTCTCAATCCAGTCAAGATCAAGTTGGATTTCTGCCAGCTTTTGCGTCAAAGCTACCTGTAAATTTTCAGTACATGATCAAGAATTCCGGAACGATTTCGATGGCCAATACGTACGGTGTTGTTGATGTGTTCTTTCCTTACGTGGGGTGCGACAGCATAAAGTCCGGGCTGCAGTTCTCCCTTTTCCAGAGCATCTTGCAGCTAGCAGACATAAAATACTATGCTGTACAGTGCTGTGAACACGTGCGGTGATGACAACATGCAGGCGAAACGTTGTTCCATGTCATACAGACAAACCTGTCAGTTTTAGAAATGACTCGAGAAAAAAGTACCTGTGCATCTTCATCATATGATTCTGAGTCTGAATCGGACATGATTTTACAGGTAATAAATAAGAATACTAAAGCAACTTCACGACCGCAACAACAGCAAACGTGCGTATCGGCTTGGATTGGATTAGCTACATAGCAGATGACAGATTGATGTCAGTGACGCTCGGCGCTCGGCAGCGGAACCGAATGGCGCTCGAAGTTTCGGTATCGTCTGTTCGCGATGTAAACCTGTCAATACAAGGCGCTATATAGTTATTAGAGTTATGATGGAATTTTATTAGGTTATTTATTGCATTTTTCCTTCCTTTACGTATTATATTCTCGTGCAAAACGTAGCAACTCAACTGGGCATAATTTCGGAATAGATATAGGCTAGACATTAGTCGGAATTTCTGAAACGACATTTCGACTCCTAGTCAGATTCAGATTAAAAAAAAAATCATATTACATGATATGGCGTACATTGAAAAGAGGCTGTTCAACAGGGCAAGCCCTGTTGAACAGCCCAAACACGTAAGCGAAGGCAATACACTAGATTTACAAAATTTGTAGAGAAGAGAAATACCAAGAACATAAGTCATGAGTATGAATGAAACAAATAGCAAAGAATCTGCATAGCAGGAAAATGCGAATAACCAAAACACTCGTTAAACCCATAAAAAGGAAAAACTACAGCAAAGAAATTACACTCTACGTATCAGAAGAAAAGTAATGTTTGATGGCCTTTTTTGAATGAAGCAAGATTATCGTTGGAACGAATGTGTAGAGGAATGTCGTTCCAAATTTGACAGCCCAAGGGCGAAATGAGAAATCAACCGAAAATAGTGCGGTACGTAGGGAATTGGAATGAATTGAGTTCATGCTTGAGAGAATAGGATGTGGCTGTGTATATAGCCAACTGAAGGCGACTGGAAGGTGTATAAAACAGGTGGTGCATGATCTTCACAAACTGGTGTATATTGAGGATGCGCAAGAGGGGAAAAGCGAACCAGACAGGGGTTGAAGGTTGCTGGCATACGTGAAGCCATAGGCCTCCATGGCGTATAGTCGTAGGTATGCAGTGTGTTTCCCCTAATATGCTGCGAAATTCGGCTTAACAGTCGAGTTGTCTGAAATTTACGAGGACAACGGTACTACTTGTCTTCGGTACACTTTTGCCTGGGCTCGCGAGCACTTACTTAAATCAGGTATGAACTTTCTGTTCCTGGCAGAAAGAAAAAAAAAAAAAGAGAGAGAGAGAGAGAGAGAGAGAAGGAGAAGAAGAAACATACGTTGACTTCGCAATTTTCGGAGTTCAATTAAGAAAACTCAATTTCTCGCGGCCGTCAATTGACCACAGTTTTCGTAAATCAAGGCAAAAGTTCGCGGGAAGTACAGTTTTTGTGTGCGTTCGTCTTTTGCGTGTCCTCAAGCTCGAAGTTTTTTTTTTTTTTTTTGCACTATGAATCTTTACCAGCTAGTCACCATCCTCTCGGTTATCTCAAATACAGTTGACACGCCATAGTTTCAGACAAGTGGATTTTAAAGTAGAATTTTGTGACACGTTGGGTGAAACACCATGTATATAACTATGATATAACCAAATTTCAATAACGGGCTTGTAGACCTGACCCTAAGGAGACACTTTCGAAAATTATAACTCATTTGTCACGTCTGGGGGTTACAACTCTGAATACTTAGTGAAGTATTACGGAGGTTCCACCCTGCTACACGACATAATTTCCCCTGCAGTGACTTATCAACGCAAAACTGGCGAAACGATGGGTACCATGGAATTGCGCAGCAAAACAACAAGGGATGCTGATCAACAAAGGCATCGGCAGCGCAAATGGCTTTATCGGAAACTTATTCGTCCACCTGGAGTGACTGTCACAAGAACCTGCAGTCGTGACCAAATGCCAGGTGCGAATAAGGTTGGATCAAGGGATCGTTTAGTGAAGAAACGTCCGGCAATTAGGTGCCTCATAAAGTACATGGCGCTCGTCAGAATCTCATGTTCATTCATGAGCGACTTGTCCGTGCCTCGCCATGTTCATTTGTGATGCAGAAAGTCATCGGCAAGCGCGTGTAAGAAGTATTGGGGAACCAGACGTTGCTTGAGCCCATAACCGTGGTAAGTGTTTTAAATGTTAAACTTGTTAGCGCCGCGGAGCAACTGAGGCTATGAGTGATGGACAGACGTGGGCATATGGAGAGAGGCCGGCAGGAAGGCTGTGGGAGACAGGGGTGTTACTGGGCGTCCTAGGCCGACTTCAAAGGGTTGGGTGTCTATCTCTCTGCCGGAAAACGCAGGAAAACTAGACAGGGAATAGTAGGATCCCATCCTGTTCCGTCAGGGTTTTCATTATACGGACGAAATATGCTTCCTTCAATGCGAGACCATTAGAACGGTACTTGAACGAGCAGCCATTCCTTCTAAAACTTATTTCTACTAGTAGATAAGTATTATATTGCAAAATTGCTAGTATCCAATTTCCTCTCGAAGTAATTGATGTCCGCCACTATATGATTAAATGATCACATCTTATCGGCGTCGTTACTTCAAACAGGATAAGCAGGATGCCGTCTTCTGTAAACAAGCCAATCGGTACGCTCCTGGTAGGTTACATTGTACTTTTTTTTCCCTTTCCTTTTGTAACGATTGGGACACACGGGTTAACTATTGACGTGTCCGTTTTCTGGAATTTCAACAGGTCGTGCTACTACTGTGCCAAATTGCGGAGTCACAAAAGCACAATCCCCACAATGTCCGCCACAAAGTGGGACAACGTCACTATCACAAGCAGGAGCCTTATCAGCAGCGTGAGCAAGAATGGCAACACCACGGCCGTTATAATCAGCAGGGACAACAATACCGACACCCGCAACAACAACAACAACAAGGTGTGTACCAGGATGCACAGGAGCAGGGTATGTACAGGTTCTGGACAAAAGTTTACGGAATAGTCCTCTCCCTGTTTGTAAACAAATGACGTCATAGAGTTCGACAGCCCCACCAGTTTGGTAGAGTTGAACTACGCTCCAAGCACGGCTCCAAGCTAGGGGAGAACAAGATGGCGCCCCAAAGCCTCAACTCAGTCTTGAGTTGAGTCAGGGCCTTGAGGGGATTACGGTGGTCCCTGAAAGGGACCCCACCTTCGGTCCTTATACTTTTCGTTCAATAGGAGGCAGCGAACAAGTGCCCATTCAGGAAACCCAGCCCTCCCCTTCAGATTTGTTTCGGTTTCAGTTTGTCTACCAACGTCATGATGACGTTTCTCGGGTAAAGGTCTATGCGCTCCGCTGCATTCCTTCCTCAGAGTGACCCGCTAGCAGCGAATGGTATACCCAACGGACTTATACGGGCATATGCCTGTTGGTAACCCAGTCACCTGTTTAGAGGTCCGTATACGGCACCATTCGCTGCAAGCGTGTCACTCTCTCAGGGAGGAACACGCCGGAGCGTATTCCATAAACTTTTGTCCAGCACATTACACCCCTCTCTTTATCACATCACCATCACCATCTTTGCGGTTTCGATGGAGTCGTATTGAGACGCCAATGCAAACTATTCTGAATGTATAATCAAACAGAAACTGTTGCAAATTGAGAGTGGCAGTCAATAAATGCGAGATTTGCTCTTAGTACTGCTCAAAACTATTGCCTTGCCTGTTCGCCTTTTTCTTTCTTTCTTTCTCTCTCTTTGTCTCATTTCAAGCCTTGTGGTAAAAACACAGTTTTTAACCTAACTCTCGAGAAATAAGGAACTAGGGACACAGCAATATAACGTGTTCTACTAATTTTCTTTCTTTTCCGTTCTGAAACAGTGCCAGCGGAACAGCTTTCGGTAAGCCAAAACTCCGAGCCGATTTTGTTTGTTAGTCCCACTGTGGAAAACCTGTAAAGCTATTTCTGAGTGCATTAGTTATAGCACATTATTCGTTACACCTTCATGTGTTATTTCGCAGGACCCATTCCATGTACCCGAGGTAACGCACTTGTAACTATTCCCACGATACCAGAAAATTTAAAGTGCATAGAAACGGCAACCCAAAATGAGCGTGTTGTCTCAACTGTGTTCTTTTCCGTTCAGATCCCGTACGAAGTGCCCAAACAAGTACCCAGACATGTAACGCGGCATGTACCCAGGCAACAAGAACATCATGTTCAATGGCAGGGATACAGATAATGTTTTCCCAGGCCGGTGCAAGAAGAGAGTACGCGTCATTCTAACAATTTTACAGGACCAGAAACTGAAATAAAGCGATAGTGTCACCTGGAAACTTCGTTTGACACGTTATTTAATTCGACTATTACTTTTATTATTTGCTTTTACTATATATCTCGTTATTGAGTTCTGTGGCAAACACTTTACCCTTGAGGTAACCCAGCATTGATGACTGATATAACATGGCATACATGCAGGGCCGGCGAGAGGAATTACGGGCCCCCTCCTCACGTCTCGATAACACCGTGCAAATATTTCCGATACGACAGGCCTTGGGTCCCGGGGGCTCCTGAAGTGGCCCGGGCCCCGGGGAGCCATCCTCAACTGCCTCACCCTCTCGCCGGCCCTGCATATACATGCAGGCGAGGTGGTGGAAGAACAGCCTGGTGTGGACACAGGGAAAACGACGACAGGACACAGACCCTGTGCCCAGGCCTTTTTCAGTATGGAGCATTGATGAGTGAGCTGCGCGTTGTCCAGTGATTTATCCGGACCCCCCCCCCCCCTAACACCCCCAAATGTTCAGTGACACCCCCCTAACTTTTTCACCTGTGTACCTCCTACAGGGGGTGCCCTTGCGCTTTGAGCTGATGATATGTTAAGCTGTAATGACAGAACTATAATAATGACCCCCCCCCCCCCAATTTTTTCCCACACCCCTCCAAGATTGTGATTCTGGATAAACCACTGGCGTTGCCGTCCACAGCTTTTACTTCAGTGAAGGAGGGTCTTCGAATGCTTTCTACCCACTGTTATTTTTTGTTGTTGCAAAAGGGACATAAAACTCCGAAAGGAAGAGAGGCATTGCATTTACTTTTGTTGCTAGGCGCCATACTATGAATTATGAATATGATGCGTACTTTCGGCCGTCGTGGGCTGCCCCACGCCAAGACGAAGATCTTTCCTTGGCACTTCTAGAAGCTTCCACATGTGACGAATACAGAGAAGGAAGACGCGCGCACGGGCGTTTGTGAGGAGGCTCACGGCCATTATCTCATTGGAAGAAGAAGAAGAAGAAGGAACGATTTCGGAAACAGAGCGGCTTTCTTTTTGCGTCGCCAGCGTCGAATGGTACGTCGTCCTGGGACGCGCTTTTAGTCTCGTTTATTTTTTTACAAGATCGAACGTAAGTACATGAGGCTCTCATCATCGTATGTTCGTTTGTCAAACGATTTCTAGACACATTGGCTGTGAGTTTTTACATTCGGAAGGTGATCTATTTAGCGAGCGTTGTTTTCCTGGGACGTGTTATTTCCTGTTCCATGCTCAGGCATTTCATATACGCGGACGCCAGTGAGAGTCAACTTCCAATTCCCAAATTCGTAAATCTGATCGTGTTTGCGAATGTACGTAGCTAAGTGGGATGAAGTATAGCACAACGCTCCAACACTGCGAACTCTACTGGAGCCTTTGAGAAGCTCGACTGAACTCCTCCCTCTACCATTGCGCCACTATCGTGCTGACGCATGAATTCGTCGCGTTTACATCTTGGGAGTAACGCTTTTGCCTAAAATGTGCGTGCCCGTGGGTTTCGCATTTATTTCATTAGATACACCGGAACCGTAACGTTACCATATGCCGTGGACTTTGGACGTCACAGCAGCGCGGTTCCCAAGCATTCAGCTAAATCCCAGAGTTCTGAGAGAAAACTATTTCGGCCACTCGGAGAAAGTAACTGTATAGTGCGAACGTATTTCAAGGGCGTGTCGGTAATTTTCAGCAGCAGCGATGAGCGCCCGAGGTGGTCCGGTTGGCTACCAGTTGAGCTTCACGCTCTCCTGGATGCCGACCAAAAACCGAACGAACGACGACCACCTCCGGTTCTTCAAGTCCTTCTTCACCAACTACGCCAAGCTCTCGGAACCACCACGCCTGGAAGACGACGTTCGAAAGAGACCATCTCCAAACTTCTACCAGGAGGACATCTACCAGGTGGACTGTATTGTGCCCCACCAGACCATTATCACGTGGTTCGAACCGGACACCAAGTACGCGGAGATCGGACGTCTCTGGTGCGAGGCCGGACGGAGTCGTCAGTACGCGGGACTCCTTCAGTGGCTCACCCCGCATCCAGGCGAGGGCTTCTGGCGTGGCACCAACCCGCAGGACCGTGGTGCCTCTGTGGCGTCGCTGTCGTTTGGCACCCTCATTGGACTCACCAGCTTTGTGGAACACCAGTGCATCAGCGCTAACTGTCGCAATTCTCCGTACGATATCGACTGTGTCTTCCAGCACGACGAACGGCTTCTATGCGTCTACATCGAGTTGAACCATATAGAGGCATGCTCGGAACACACGACGCTGTATCGTTTCGTGGTCCCATACCAGAACGTTATCAAGGTAGTCTTTTTGTTTTCTGCTATTAGTTCTTATTTGTGAGGTTATGTTACGAAAAATATGAAAAAGGCGGTTGAAATCGAATGCGAAACCAAAAAGTGGCACGGTTTCATACATATATAAGCGTCGCAAATGTGTCGCCGTGTAACAATCTGAAATCACGCAGTCCACTTTTCCTGTTTACTCTTTCCTGTTTAGTGTAACCCGTCATGTTGAGATAGTAGCTAGCAAATGTGGACAAGGAGTCTAGGGAGGTCTCCCAAGGTATTATGTAGCAAGCTCAAGATAAGGGGGCTTGGCCCTCGACACTGTGGCCTTTAACTACCAGCAGACTTAATTGTCTTGGCGTCCCAGACGGCTTGGACCGCTCTCAATAGCTATCTTGAGCACTTTAACGTCGTTTACGCTTGGCTATTGGTGGGCATAGGTATGCTATATAGATCACTAGACAATCAAACAAGATCAGTCGATTGCCTACAAACTTAAGTTTCGAAATATTGAAAGGTACTCATCCGCGACACCGACAAGCAACATCCGACAGACATCTACCTTCATCTGAAATGCCCTCCCATGTTGTACGGAAAAAAAGTACCGAGGGAGGAGGAACCAGACGACCTCGGCAAATCTCTCTTGGGAAAAGGAGAAAGCCTGGCATGGGAGAGGGTCTTGGGACTCGGATGCCGCTGCGTAGGCAACACCATCTCCGCCAGGTCTCTCGGGGGATGCCTCGTCCTCAAGTTGAGCGTCCAGGACAAGAGCAGGGCCCGCAGAATCCTGGGAAGACTTAGCCAACGCTGCGCGATGGCCACTGAGTTCCATTACTGCCCCGTACGCACTCAAAGGATTAACCCGGACCTCTTGAGAGAAGTTACAGACAAGCACACCTCCTTCATCCAACGCCTCCACTACTCGTGCGCCTACGCGTCCAACGCTGTCTTCACCCAAAGCTTCGACATACCGGACCAGATGGCGCTGTTGCGACAAACTCAACAGCGGGAGCTGTTCCACTTGCTGCTCAAACTCGCCTACGACGACCCGTCAGCATTTGAAAAAACGTTCTTCTGCATTAGCTCGTCCTTGGAGTGCGGAAATGTGATTCTCATTCGCAATGCAATCAGCCGTGTTTACCAGAAGTACCGGAACCATCCAGAGAACGAGGACCCGCCGCCCGGCACCTGCATGGTGCGTCGAGTGTTCCTCACCCCTTCCCGCGTCCTCTACCTCCCCGCACAAGTCCACTGCGAAAATCGGATCCTACGCGAGTTCAACCCGGAGTACGCCATCCGAGTGTCGTTCAGGGACGATAACCTGGACAAGCTTTCGCATACTTTACAGTTCCATTCCCAGAAGGATGAGTTCCTGAACGCCGTCGTCGGTAACGTGCTTCGGAACGGGGTCAAGATCAGCTTCCGCGAGTTCCATTTCTTAGCGGCGTCTTGTAGCCAGCTTCGAGACCATGGGATCTGGATGTACGCCGAGGACGATCGTAACAACACCGCGACGTCGATTCGAAAGTGGATGGGGGAGTTCGACGGTATCCGAAACGTCGCCAAGAAGATGGCCCGTATGGGACAGTGCTTCTCTTCCACCGAGGAGACAGTCAAGATACCCCTGAAAAGCAAGATGGTGGAAAACGTGCCCGATATTCTTCGCGGAAAGCATCCGGTTTCTGGAGAACCGTACGTCTTCTCTGATGGCATTGGCATGATCTCTCCGTCGTTGCTTGGAAAGGTAACGATCGGTGTTTTGGGCGACCTGCTCTACAGGTCTAATTCATTGACAGGTGCTGAAATCTCTGCATAGCAGAGAAAGACCGTCTGCAGTCCAAATTCGTTACGCGGGATACAAAGGAATGATCTGCGTGAACCCCGAGTTGACAGATGACAAACTGATTCTGCGTGAGAGCATGTTAAAGTTTCCTTGCTCGAATTCGGAGTCCTTGGAGACTATCAAGTCGTCCGCTCCCCGTGAGTATACCTTTCTTAAACTAGACTACACAAAGTTCACAGTATCGAAAGCTATGAGACCATGACGAAAAATTTGTAACGCCCGTGTCGTTGAGGGAGAGGGTTAGCAGCAGTGGTGTGGCGCCGGGACGACTGCCCAGAGTTGCGGTGGTGAGTAAATGACAACGGGGTAAGAGACCATCTATAGCGTCCGACGTATTGCTGAACATATACCACTGCACATTGCATACATTGCACTTTTACCTCAGTATATTTCTGTGGCTCGGGGTGGACGTACCGAATCTCATCTCTTACTCCTGATGTAGGCCCAGTGTTCCTCAACCGGCCCCTGATAACGATCCTCGAGCAACTTGGTGTACCATCGCACATCTTCCTTAGACTTCAAGAGCACATGATCTTGGAGTTCACGGATGCCTTAGTCTACGAAGAGCTTGCCGTGGAGTTACTCACAACCTGGGTTAAGAACTCTCTCATACCATTCAGGGCGCTCTGGGAAGGTGGATTATCTTTGACGCAGGACCCATTCTTTCGGTCGCTCTTGCTTGCCATCTACAGAAATGCTGTTTGTAAGTGTAACATAGTGCTGGAACTGTGCGCGTTAAGGAAATATGTTTACGGAAGGTTCGTTGTGGTTTACAGCTGGACTTCGGTACAAGAGCAGGATCGCCATCCCTGCAAACGAGGGACGGAACATGCTTGGAGTACTGGATGAAACGGACACTTTGGAGTACGGTGAGATATACGTACAATACACAGAGCTGGGTTCCGGCACCCATCTTGGGACCAAGGTTCTAACAGGTAAACGTAATGTCCCCATTTGCACGCGCATATTCAGTCCTGTTCCCTGTACAGGAACCGTTCTGGTAACCAAATGCCCTTGTCTGCACCCTGGAGACGTCCGCAAGTTCACAGCGGTGGACGTGCCAGCTCTTTCGCATATCAACGATTGCATTGTTTTTCCGGCAAAAGGAAAAAGGCCACACCCGGATGAAATGGCAGGTACGTTGATTGCTTAGTGGACTCGAACGCTGCTGCCGGTGGTTGCTTCAACTCGTTGGCGTCATGCTTGAACTGCAGGATCTGACTTGGACGGCGACGAGTACGTCGTCATTTGGGATCCGAAGCTGTTCTTTCCTGGACCCAACCACGAACCGATGGACTTTCCCGACAAAGGAAACGGCAAGGTGTACCAGGGGAGCATAAAGGTATGCACTGCACCAGCAATACTGCCAACCTAACTTTGACAACACTTCTCTTAGGTGGAACACATGATACGCTTTCTGTGCAACTACATCAAGAACGACTCTATCGGCCTGCTGTCTAATGCGCACCTCGCTTGGGCGGACCAAGAGGAAGAAGGCATCTTCTCCAAGAAGTGTTGTCAGATCGCCGAGAAGATTCCACTCTGCTTGGACTTCGCCAAGACTGGACAGACAGCGTTCCTGAAGCGGGACGAGAAACCACGGATGTACCCAGACTTCATGGAAAAGGGCGGCAATAAAAACACGTACAGGTCCAACCGAGTCTTGGGACACTTATATCGGGCTTGCCGTTCGCTCGAGTCCGCGGTAAGCCATATGGGTTTCCACAGCGACGGACCTCGCTACTGTCCCTTGCTTGAGTACCCAGGATGGCAGCGATACGAAGAGGAAGCGAAGGAAGCTCTCCAGCTCTACAATGCTCGCCTCAAACGCATCTTGAACCAGTACTGCATAGAAAGCGAAGGTGAGATCATGTCTGGTGTCATTAACAGCTACGGTCGGTATAATCAGGACAAGTCGGAAAAGACAAACGTCGAAGTTCTCGTCGAAAAGCAGAGCCAGTTCTTGTCCGAGAAGACCCGTCAGTCGTTCTTCAGAGGCCTCGAAGAAGAGTTCAAGAAACGAGGCGTGACCTTATCGCAGTCGAAGGTCGTCATGAAGTACCAAAAGGCGTCGGCTTGGTACATGGTAACGTACGACCGGGACGACAGGCAGTACGTCTCTTTCCCCTGGTGCCTTGCGGATGTCCTGAGCGAGATCATTTCGCGACCGTTATGCAAGAACTATGAACTCTTCAAATGCAAGAATACACTCGCGTACAAGATGGATCAGGTGACTGAAGAGAAGCTTAAAGAGCGGAACTTCACCGACATAGGTTTTGATATCATCCGCCAATGGGCTGCCAAGGAAGAACTGCTGATTCGGAACACTGGCGCGGGAGCAGCGATTTGTGAGGACTGTCTTCTGCAAGAGTTCATGAATTTCGTGTACATTTCCGCTGACCTGTCTATTAACAACTCGACAGTTGGAAACCTTGTCTTGAACTTTCTTCGCCACTGTACCAATTACGTGGATTTGCCGAAAGGTCGATGTCTGAACGACGCTTGCAGCAGTGGCCATCCGGGTCACAAGCAGACGCATAGGTTGCCGATGGCGGCTTTGAGGACGTACAGTATGATTGCTCTGTCGCGGGACCTGTGTCATCTGGGTAAGTTCATCATCGCCTTACGCCTTTAGCGTTCAATCTTGGCGGGAAGTTCTGCTAACCATAAAGTTCATGGTCCGATATGGGGAGAGCATCCCCAAGAACACATTGACATCCATGGGATAGCCTAAGCACACCATTCACGGACGGGGTGACGTCCTCAGGAGGGTCAAATCTGATCCTCAAATCGTCCTCAATGTGTCAGTTTGGCACTATACCGCGTCCCCACAGAATACTCAGAATGTTCACAGGCCATCGTTAATGACAATTTTAGGACAGTGTGATGGCACATAAGTGACATCGTGTTCCCGTCGGCTTTAACTTTTATCGAATCTCATCTGCTTGTTCTGTACGGTGTCACACTCCTCGGTAGCTCAGTCGGTAACGTGTTGGCTTGCTGAGCTCAAGCTCGCGGGTTCGAACCCGGCCGAGAACGGTGGCAGTGTGTTGGGAGGTAAACATTGCTACCAGTACCGTGTGTCCGATATTTCCGGCGCTGGTCGAAATTATTCGCAGTCCTACCCTGCAGCACGTGCACACCACCTCCACAAAAACTTGCGTGCACACCGACCTGCAAACCTTACATCACGGCACCATTATTATTTTGTCTGTAAGGTGACGTCATGGTCGCTGACGCGTCCATGTTGATGTTAGGGTATTGTCGCACACGTTGAGTAACTTTCAAAACCGACCATTCCGTGCGACCAAGACGCTTTACAGTACAGGGGTATACTTCAGTACGTAACACTGTCAATGTACCCCTGCTGACTCGCTGTATTATTCGAGCGCCTTGAAGGTGCATGGAATATTGCTCGTAGTCTTTATCGCAGCGCAATCGATTGCAGGTCTTCCTTGCACTCCATCATTGCACGAACCCTACCAAGAGGTGACAGAGGGAGATCCTGTGAGGATTCCAGTGAACAACGAATCATTCAAACGGGCGCTGACGATGAATGTGGACGAAGTGAAGAAGCTGCTGGCCAAGTGGTCCGGTGTACAGCACGTGCACATCAGAGGTCAGCAGGACTTGGACGACAGGTGGTACCTCTTGGTGAGCGCCACGGGTCGCGACTGGCAGCGCTGGTTTCTGGAGGAACTTCTGTTGCAGCCTTGGTTGCCAGACGCCATCGAGATGAAGAGCATCGTGCCCTTTATCAAATCGTAATAAAGGAGAATGTGCTGACTGTGTGCCCAAGTTTGCGGGGTTTTCGTAATTTAATTGGTCATTGGTTTTGTAATTGGTGTTGTAATGCCCTTCTTAGTGTGCGACCAATAAAACGTTCGCCAGCTGTTTGTGTCTTGTGACGATATTTTCCCAGCTTTGACGTTGACGGAGAAAAAACTGTTGATACCAGAAATGTTTCTCTATTTGCAGCTATTCCCCCCCCCCCCCCCGCCTTCGTTTTTGCAAAAACACTCCAAATCATGGCTAGTCGAATGCAGGCCAATTATTCATTGTCAGTTCATCCTGGAGAAACAAGAAATACACCGCAGACTCTCTACGAAAACGCGTAATAAAATATTGGTGCGTCGTTCATCATTAAAGTTTCTCGACTAACCTGTAAAGTTTTGCCCCTCCTTATTTCAAGGAAGACTCAGCTCTGTTTCATTCTGCTGGTTTTGATTCAGTCTCTTCTTCAATGTCGGCACAGTTTCCCCTGAAGTCGGCCCGGGACGCATACTAACCCCCCTGTCACCCCACTCCTTCCTGCTGTCCTCTCTACATCTGTCCACATCTGTACGCCGCTCATAGCCACAGTTCCTTCGCGGCGCTAACACGAAAGCAAAGTCTCGTTCTTCGATGTCTCCTCGTCCCTTTCGCCCTTGTTCGGGAACCCCACAAGCTCAAGAAGATAACTATCGTCGTCGCGGTTAAGGTGATATCGTCCTGCGTGGTTGTTAGAGCGACAAGCGGTTCGAACACGTTCACACCCCGCATCGTATCACGTGTCACGCACGACGCCATATGATACCCGAGTCTGACTCTCCCACCGAAGGTGGCTGAACGGCGAACTCTATCCGCGGTTTTTCCCACGGAACGAAAAAAAAAATGAAAAAATAAGTAGCGAGCGCTGGAGCCGCGGGCATCATCATCGCTCCGTCGCGTCTCACTGACACACATTCCCTGCTGCCAAGTAAACATCGTTGCCGACGCCACTGAGCCCCGACGCCCCCGTCTGTCAATACATCCTCCCTCTGACAGTTATTTCGCCAACATGGCGGCGCCGCTGACGCCAATCAAAACCGCGAACTCTTGGCGCCAACCTGACCACGACCGAGGGAAAGACGTCCAAGACAAACGAAAGACGCGCACCACAAGACTTCCATCGTTTTTTCACGACGCCGCTATGAAGAAGCTGTCTCCGTCAAACCTCGCGGTCTTCCTAGTCTTCAACGTTGTTCTGGTCGTCGCTGAAGACTTCGCAGAATCGACTTTCTGGAAGTATCCTGGGAAAGCTAAGGACACATCGAAGATTGATTCTCTCGGACTGGTGCTTAGAAAACACATTTCGAGACTTCGAAGCCTGAAGAAGACGGAACTTGTGTTTCTTGTGGACAGTTCGGCGTCTGTGGGCGCTGACGATTTTGTGAATGAGTTGAGATTCGTGCGAAAGTTGTTGGCGGACTTCACGGTGTCGGTGAATGCGACGCGTGTGGCGTTGATTACGTTCAGTTCAAAGGGTAAACTGGTGAAAGAGGTGGACCACATCAGTCAGCCGTCCCAGGAAAATCACAAATGTGCACTGCTGAATCGGCAACTTGCCGGGATCAGGTACACGGGCGGTGGGACATACACGTTGGGAGCTGTGCTGCAAGCTCAGGTAAGAGCGCCTCCTCCTGTCCTCGGGAGATGGTCACAAATGTGATGATGCTTATCTGATTCCTCGTGCCACGCGTGCGGGCCAGAAATATTAAATGGACCTACCGGTTTGATTATGTGATTAAATCAGCCCTGAGTTTGAATGTGTGAAAAAAAAAGGGTGGATAAATTGAATTCGTAGCTGTTTGTAACTTCGTTGGTTGCCTAAATTTGGTATTAGTACTTTGCATCAGAACTTTTCCTTTTATAATGCTCAGTGACACAATACCGTATCCTTACGTTCTACGATCATAGCATTATCGAACTACATTTTCATAAAATTGTGCAATTAAACGCCCGGTATTTTCAGCATTTCTTTAGTTTCCTCAGTTTCGTGAGGGAAGCAAGCTACCGGTGTGTAGAACGGCGTACTGAACAACCTATCAACGGAATAACAAACATTGGTTTTGAACAGGAGATCCTGAAAAACGCCCGCGACGACGCTGCCAAAGTAATCTTCCTGGTGACTGATGGCTACTCGAACGGCGGCGACCCAACGCCCGCTGCCAAGGCCCTCAAACAAAGTGGAGTCGTTATCTACACATTTGGAATACGCAACGGGAATGTACGAGAACTGCGAGACATGGCTTCGGATCCGTGCCACGAGCACACCTACATTCTCAACAGTTTTGAGGAGTTTGAAGCACTCGCTAGAAGGGCTTTACACGAAGGTACTGTATATCCAGTTTAAAATAGAGCTTGCGGACGTATTTTAAGAAAATGGTGGCTATTTATGTCGTCTGCGTTCTTAACCTCATGCGCGTGTATTTCCGGTGAGGTGATGGACAAGCATGCATTTTACGGCTCCCATTGAAAGAAATCGGCTTTGCACGATACATTTGGGACTATGCCAAATAGAGAAAAAAGGGGCGTACGACTGAGGGGGTGTCTTACAAAGTTTTTTTTTTTTTTTTTAATGTCCACAACGCTGTCTCTTCAGCGTTCTGCCAAGCACCTCTCGATGTTTTCTTGGGATATTTACGGTAACTAGCGCAGTGCGAAACCAAAAATTTATTCGAGCCTTGTCTTCTTGCAATTTGTCTTTGTCAAGACATGCACGTGGGAGCCTACCAGGAACTCCGCGACCAAGAATGCCGCAGACTTTGCTCGGGGTTGTCAGACTGCTGCAATTCACAGGGGAAATGCAGCTGCGACGTCTTGTCCGGACACTACACCTGTCTCTGTCCCGAAGGACACTATGGAACGGGATTCCACGGAGGCTGTCAACGTAAGCGTGCACGACATGAAACGGCTCTACGTAGTTGCGACATACACTATGAAGTGCACCGTTCGTAAGTCATTCCTCTCGTTGTGTCTAGCATGCCCAGAAGGAACCTACCAAGCCGCTCCTAGTTTCGGGGATGAGAGCATATGTGTGCCTTGCCCCGATCCCCACCAGACGTCGCCTAATGGAAGTACCAGCGAAGGACAGTGCCACTGCAGACACGGCTACGCATTGCACAAAGGCAAATGCAAAGGTAACAGAGCTTTTATGGGTCAAGCTGATGTGAGACGAAACGAAAACAGACAAGAAATTATATTTTCCGAAAATTCCCCTTCAGTGGTCACCTGCCAGAGGCTGTCCCCGCCTGCCAATGGGTACCTGGTCAATCCAAGCTGCAGCATAGTCTTCAACGCGGCTTGCGGATTCCGTTGCAATCCGGGGTTTAAGCTCTCTGGGAACAGCATCCGGGTTTGCCAGCAGAACGGCACATGGTCCGGAGAGGATCCGGTCTGCGAAAGTTCGTATAACTCTCAGACGTGCATTCCTCATCGACAGCGACATTTTTTAAACTTCTAGATAATACGTATTGTACGATATTGCCTCTATGTTCTGGTACATGATGATGATGGTGATGACGATGATGATACCTGAAAAGAACATGATGTATGCCTTAAACTTTCCAGGCAAAAAGTGCCAGGTATTGAAGCCGCCCAAGAACGGACACATGACTTGCACAACGGACAGGTTTGACTTCGACACCGAATGCGACTTCGGATGCAACGAGGGCTACATGCTCATCGGATCACGGAGAAGGACATGCCTGTCAATTGCGCTCTGGGATGGACTCCCGTCGATCTGTCGGCGTACGTAGTTTCGCAACTGGACGCTGCGTGTCCATTTGGGTCACGCCATCGTGGAGGTCGTATTGCCGGATATCGGAATTGTCTTTGCGCCATGTACTGCGCGGAAAGGCTCAGCGTGGTGACTTGAAAAGGGTCCAAATGATGGGAAAAGAAAGCACAAAACCAAAGCTTGTTTAATTGTTATCAGTTCCGACTAACTGGAGAGAAAGGGACCAGGGTTCAGTGAAAAATACTGCAGAAGGACAGCACAGAACCAAATGTGTGGCACCAAGGACGGACGCGGCGATGCACTTGCATTTCGCTGGGCTGTACAAGCAGGCTATGGTCCTCTTTCCTAATTGCGCGTGCGCGGCGCATACGGCATTTGAGACGCCGAGGAGTATTGCCGACGCACATATCAGATGGCGCTTTCTCCCAGTGCCCTCCAGAGCTGTGGTGCCCTTTCTGAGAGTGCCTGAATACAAGCTCCCACTGTGTAGGGTGAAGACAACCGCGTCGTCTTCTATGATATCCGCCATTTTGTCACCAATGCGCACCCCGCGCTGCGCTGATGAGGCTGTACATTTAAGAACTTAGCTATACAGCACACTTAGGTGAATAGCCGGTGAAGTTCGATGGACAGATGAGGTTTGAAGTGGTTGGTGAAAAAGTAGAGCAAAGCATATTCAAGGGCATTGTGACCGATAGCGTCAAAATGGCGTCTTGGCAGCGGTTCTTCTGCTTCACGCTACACTGAGGAAACTAGTATTCAGAGAGAAAACAGGACAGCATTCCTGATTTTTTACCATACGTCTGTGCTCGTTTCGCCGCTCCAAGAGTATGCCGCTGAAAAGCCGTTGCAGAAAAAGTTAGGAAAGGGGTCCATTGGTATTATCTGTTGTATGTCCGCTCTCTTTGGTGACCTGTTCTCTCGTATTTCCAATCAGCCTGAAATCAAGGGTGGTTGGAAATATCGTTTTGAGTTATCTAGCCATGGGAAGCTGCAATTGTTTATTTTTTATTTTATATATACTGCACGTTATCGACTTCGTGCAGTTGCATTTCAAGTTTGCCAATCTGAAGGCGTTCGTGTACCAATTAGCTGTATCGCGATACAGCAGCCATGAATAAAGTGATTTTACTTTAACGTGGAATTCCCGGTCCAGTACATCATTTTATGTCCTATCCTACACACAAAAGTGCTATACAGTTGCATGAATTAGTGCGAAGAGAGAATTAGATGCAGAGGCATGGTTTAGGCCATCGTATCTGGCACGGTGTCTTACCAGGCCTAGCAAGAGATTTTGGATCAAACCAGATGAAGTAAACACTCGATAACAGTTTTTTATGAGCGGCTAATCTCATGTCTGAGGATCCTTGAGAAGTTTGCCGAGCTATTAGCCCCACCGACGAAGTCAAGCGCTGGTGTGACATCAAAGTCGATAACGAAATAAAATTATGAGGTACAGCTATTACAGAGAGGGAATCATTGAAAGTACACGGTCCCGTTGCATGATGATGCACAAGAGTTATCAGCGTTAACGTGTTCGGTATAGGATGCCCGAAGTAAAGACGTCCCAGATCGATGACAGTGAGGAAGCTTAAAGGAGGTTTTATCTGTCCCAGCTGTGACCTGTCCGTCACTGGTAACACCCGAGAATGGTTACCTTCAACCGAGGCATTGCAGCGAAACCAAACTGTCTGTCGGCGAGACTTGTCACTACCGATGCAAAGACGGCTTCACCTTGACCGGGAATGGCGAAAGAGAATGCAGCTCAACGGGGTCCTGGAGCGGAGCCATTCCTGCGTGTGTGGGTGAGAGGCTTTTCTCCTATAGGTGTTCACTATCTGACAGGCCTTCTAATGTCAAAATTGACAATGAAAGCTGCGGATGTCATTGAAGAAATGGAAGACACCCCCAACAACACCGAACATCCTCTGGACGTACAAATAACGTCCTAACAGATTCGTACGTCCGATGTATATCCGAGGGACGTCCATCGGACGTACGAATTTCTTAGGACGTTATTCGTACATCCAGAGGATATTCGGCGCTGTTAGGGACATAGAGGGGAGTGGACTCTTGAAATGAGAAGGAAACGCCATGTCTCTTCGAGTGCGGTGTCTGTGAGGAGGTGGAGGGGTGATGATGATTTGGTCGGGCTAATTTTTTCTCTCTCTCTTTTTTTTTCATACTACATTTATTAATAGACCTCTCCCTGTTTGTAAACAAATGACGTCATACTGTTCGACAGCGCCACCGTTTTGGTAGAGTTGAACTATGCTCGAAGCTATGGGGCGAACAAGGTGGCGCCCGAAAACCACGGTCTTGAGAGGATTACGATGATCCTGAAAGGGACGCGACCTTCGGTTCTACTTTTCTTTCAGTAGGAGGCAGCGAACAAGTGCCCATTCGTGGAAACCAGCCCTCCCCTTCCGATCTGTTTCGGTTTCGGTCTGTCTACCAACGTCATGATGACGTTTCTCAAGTAGAGGTTTATTGGGACGACGACAGTGTGTCCGAACACTACAGATCCGAGTCGAACAAAGGCTCTCTCGGACGGCGGATGAGGAGCATAGAAGCGACAGAGGCGCCGCCGTACAGGAGCGACGGGTGGCAAAACTATAGTCGCGTTCAACTTAAGAAGGAAAATAAATCTATTCCTGCATCTACATACGCCGTTTGAGATACTGCGACGCCACCACGCGCGATCAATAGGGGAGCGCACTTTCTGACGCAGCGTAGTGCCATATATGCCAGTCTAAACAGCCAATACGGAAGCAGATGCGAGTAGGATGGATTACATTATCTGGCGCAAGGAGGGAGGGTGGCCTCTCTGTGTCCGGCCATGCTATCCGCGGCGCAGTAATATTTTGAGAGCTGACGGACTAGATTTCTTTTCCTGCTCAAGCTGAACACGACTATACATATGCTCACGCATCTATATGAGGGTCGTGTACTTTTAATTTGAAACGAATTTCGTGCCTTTCTTACCTGACGTTACAGTCGGAGCGCGCGCAAGGCCCTCTTGCGTTAGCATTGTATAACACTAGAGCGTTGCAGGTGCCAGCTACGTGCCTTGCATGTCGTCAACAACCATTGATCCGGGAGGCGCTCTTCTTTCACGGCCAAACACGAGAGGCGAGATGGTCAGACGTCATAGCAATGGCGACTGAAAACCGAAACTGGACTTGGAAACATTTTGTAAGCGATACGCGGCTTGAAACAAAACCATCTGTAGTTTCGCTTTGGTCTTCATGATCATTTTAAATCGCTGTAACCAGTCCTCGAACAGGTCCCACAGTCAGACCCTCAACAAACAACAAAAACAACTTTAGTTTAAGATGATGAATGGGGAGTTTCATCTCAACAACCCCTCAAGGAAACACTTTATATTCGTCAGAGTTCATCTCGAACTATGTATTTTCGAGGTTGCTTCTTATCTGCGGGCGTGCATTTAATCTGATGCATGTGCTTCTGTTTCGTCTTGTATACGTCTGCTGAACAACGACAACCTTATCGTGGGATGATGAATGGGGAATTTCATCGCCAGGGGCAATACTCGGCAGGGGCCGTGCCGCGGTGGCACAGCAGTATGCAGGGACAATTCCACAAACAGTGCCCTACTCGTTCCTTTGACGATTTTCTGCTTCCAGACTCTGTCGCACCCACCATCACCTGTCCCGATGATCTCATTGTGGAATCTGAACCCGGCTATGGCGAAAACCTTGTGGACTGGAACGTTCCAGAGGCGGTCGACAACAGCGGTGTTCAAGTTCCTGTAACAGCGCACCCTGCCGTAATACCACCAGAGCTGTTCAGCATCGGCACGTATCGAATAACTTACACAGCCGTAGACACCTACGAGAACGAAGCTAGATGCAGCTTTCAAGTCACCGTGAAAGGTACATTTGGCTCGCAGGAGGCCCCCTATATATATTTTTTTAGAATAATTCGGAACACGTATGGTTCGAATTCGATTGGGCATTCTTGGTTTTGATCGTACTCTCCTCTTCTCAAGAGTATCGATGCGACACGGCAGTGCCGATAAGGCATCCAATCATCGCAAGAGATCGATTGCGTTGACGACGGGTAATCCTCACCATTCCTCTTGAGAAGAATTGTAGTAAGGCAGAAGGTAAAAGCGCGAACCACGACCGACGCAATGGAAGAATCCAGTTCCTTTTGTATTGTTGTCAATGTAACGGCATCTTTTATTCCGAGAGAAATGTTTGCCCTCTACCGTGTGTTCACACCGGCGACATTTCCCACAATACTCCAGCGGAAGATTCGAAAAAGCCATAGTCGTGAATGCGAGCGCGGGGAATAGACGATTTTACATGCAGCAGCGCCGGGCCAAGGTATTGCGGGATATTGGAGGGAGAGAGCCCGCCCATTCGCTCAGCCGAGTTGCAGTGGATGACTCTTGAGGTCACGTGAGCGTGGCAGACTACGGCAGGCGGACGACACGCTTCGTCCCTGAAGATACCCACTGTACCTTGCGCGGCTCAGTTGAGGGCGCGCGCAACCTCTTGTAATCTGTTGTTTCCTTCGACGTAACCACAAGATATTCCGTAGCAGACGACAGGAAAAGACGCTGACGGTGTCGTCTGCTAAGTGCGCCAGCACGCCACTCTCTATATTCCGGCATCGTGCGAATGCTCAACGTAACACAGGGCGGAGCTTCGGCTCCGTGAGCAGTTTTTGCTTTTTCTTCCACTAGAATCTTCCGGTGAGAATGTCGTCGCTCGTGTGCCCGTCTAACGCACACCTCCTGTTTATGTTGTAGATAAAGAGCCACCAACAGTCGATCGCTGCCTATCACCGCCTGCGTTTGTCGCCGATCGAAGTTTGACAGCTACTGTGACTTGGGAAGAGCCAGTGTTCTCCGACAACTCCGGCCGGTCCCTGAAGATATGGAAATCTCGCTCTCCGGGCAATTTTCCCATCGGAAACACGGATGTGGTTTACATAGCCTTTGACGAGTCGGGCAACAATGTTTCTTGCACCATACGTGTTGTCGTAAGAGGTGAGCTGTCAGCCACGCCGTAAACTTATATATATATATCCTTATCAGTTCCGTCACGTGGCAGAACACGCCTGTGTCACACCACCTGGACCCGCTAATGGCGATGCCAAGTGTTCGGACACGGACGAAGGGATGTCGTGCCTTCTGTCCTGCCATCCAGGTTACAGCTTCGAGTCTGGAAGTCAGCTTCAGTTTACCTGCAGTTCCAACGGGACCTGGAGGCCCGACTCTGTGTTTCCTGACTGCACCGGTTGGCACTGCACATTGTACTCGCTAGGGTGACATATAGCCATGCTGGACAAAAGTTAGCCATTATGCCCTTGGTACCAGTACGAATGCTATTTGGTCGTTTGCCTCCTTTCCAGAGGTCATACCATCGCGGTCCTTGCTGCTGATGGGCAACCTTTTGTATTCTGCGGTAGGAATCAGTTGTACAGATACTGCATTGCTGGCCGAAATTGAGGAACACGTACGACGAAGGCTAGTCCTACAGGTACATATTTTTCACGCCTCAGCAATAGGTGGATTCAAGGACAACGTAAACACGGTTAACTATATGGACACCGTACTGATCACTGTTTCTTCGTGTGCCGTCTGCTTTGAAGTTGTGAAACAGAAATGTACTCGCGCTACATTATAAGAGTGTACAAAAAATGTTTTGTTACAGACTTCCAACTGTCTTGAAGAGGTGCATTGCAGTATTAGGAGCCTAATAGCTTCGTGTCAAGAGCCAGGTATATTGCCCTCTTTCTTTCTTCATTTTTTTTTTTATGTAACAAAGGATACACATGCTTCCTTGCGAGCTGTCCCACCACTTTGTCTCGGTTGCTCTGGCAGAGCGATGCCCGCTCAGTGTGTTCGGTTATGGTCGGGCTCCATCGGGTTGGCTCGGTTCCTTGTGGGCAAGACGTGCGGTACCCGACAGAAGCCCGCAGAACTTGATAAGGGCAAGCTCATTTATACGGCGCCGATTTCATTTGTTTTCAATCACTTTGAGAGGAGCACGATAAGTAGCCACTTGTGATGGCCGTACAACAGATCCTGCACAATCTTTGCTGCCGTATCTTTTACGCCCAGCAACTACCTCGTAGTCAATATTAACCTTTATTACAACAGGTCGGAACATTATGCAGAGTTCTAATCAAATACAATGAAAAATAATAACTTGCACGCAGACAATGAACCCATAGGCGTACCAGCAGGAAGGATCACGCGAGATGTCAAGGTGAAAGAACAATTTGTAGACATCTCCTTTGAAGTCACAGGTAGGGTATCAGCACCTCATCTCCAAGGGCTCCATAACATCTACTGCTAGTTTCACCTTCCCAATTTAGGCAGCACCGGCAATGCGTCAGTAGACCACGACAGATTGAGGTTCGCTCTGGACCGGTTCATGATCAGCATTGCAGACGCCATTCCAGAGAAACAGCTTGACGTCACCCTTACTGAACGAAACTTAACCTTAACAGCGGAGGACGCTGCCGAGAGACAAGTGATGTATATTTGCGAAGCAGGGAGTATCGTTAGGAGAAATCACTGCAGTGAGTGCTTCTCGAGTCTTGCATGCAGTACGAAGCACTGCGGTGCTTTTAGGATAACGCTTTGATATTACGACACCAGTAAAGTGCCCAAGGGGGACGTTCCACAATACAACGACTGGTACGTGCCAACGGTGTGAGAAAGGCACCCATCAGCAGCAACGTGGCGCGACAGAGTGTCTGCCGTGTCCAGAGAGGACCTCTTCTGATCCTACAAGGGGCATCGTCACGTGTAAAGGTACTGACGTATACGGCAAGCCTAAAGACGTGTCTGAGCTGTCCTTTTGCGTCGCACCAGAACTCTGTGCACCGGGATCATATTCAGCAGTGGGCGTGGTTCCCTGTGACACGTGTCCGAAAGGTCATTTTCAACCGGACTACGGGCAGCCATCGTGTATCCCTTGTCCTGGCGGTACAAGCACGAGAACACGGGGCGCCCTGAACTACACTGCTTGCGAAGGTGGTTGTATTTCTTAAAAAGATTCATTCAGGCATTTGTAGGTAACAGGACATAGTTCACAAGCGCTTCTTGCGACTGCGTTCTCTTACAGCTCTCTGTCCTGCTGGAAGGGTTTCAAAGACGGGCTTCGAACCGTGTTTACCTTGTCCAAAAGGTTTCTTCCAACCGAGGGAGGGGCAGTCGACCTGTTACAAGTGCTACAACAGCAGCGCTATCGGTGATGCCATTTGTTACGGTAAGTGCATCGAGAACAGTGATACTGACCATGTGATCACGTGACATCCTTTCTCACTACCGCAAGATGGTAATCTCGTTGTCTCCTCCAGATATTCCACCAGATGAAGATAAAGGAGGAGAAGTGATAGAAGTGAACCAGTGCTTTTCAGGTCCATGCCAGAACGGCGGGACCTGCCAGAAAACAGACTTCAGCTTTACTTGCCTGTGCCTAGCCGGGTTTTCCGGTAAGCGTGACATATTTCCTTCGGTTTCACGCGTTCTAATACGGCAACCATTCCGTCACGAAGGCACGTACTGTGAACGTCGTGTAGACCCATGTCTCAGCAATCCATGTTACGGTCAAGCCACCTGCGAGTCTAAGGACGGAACTTACACCTGTCTCTGCCCTCATGGGTACCAGGGTAAAAACTGCGACGAGGACGTGGACGAATGCGAGACAGATCTCTGCGACAACGAAGGGGAATGTGTGAACGTCTACGGATCCTTCCAGTGTGTCTGTATGCCTGGCTTTGAAGGTGATCCTTACCCTCATGATAGAGTTCATGCTAGCGACTTATGGGACCTCTGGATGCTCGTGTGCGAATATAAAACAAACAAACATAGGTTACTGCATGGAGATGGATGGCATCTACATTAGCTGTTGATGCCATCCTGATAGGGCATGCGGGAGTCATGAAACAATGTGTGCCAAGCTACCTGTGCTAAAGCAGCGGGAGTCTGCAAGAGAGGAATGACCAGGGAACGTCCACGTAAGGACTGATTCGAATCCCCTGCAGTACTCTTCGATGCCGACTGCAGCCAATTTCGTCATGCGTACATTCTTTATTGCATTGAAATCAACTGGAATTGAGATACACTTTCGAATGGTGTTCGAAATTTCATTCTTCTCCGTTCTATATCCACTGCATCCGGGCGTCGGAGTGTTGCATAAGTCGCTGACTGAAGAGCCAAATGACTTTCTTCGTATACGTCCATAGGATTACGATGCGAGATCGACGTGGATGAGTGCTTCAAATTCCCGTGCGAAAATGGCGGAACCTGCGTCAACGTGCCAGGAAACTACCGCTGTACTTGCTCCCATGGCTTCACTGGACGTCAATGCGAGACCGCTCTCCCATTTTGTGAAAGCGAACCGTGCCAGAACGGGGCGGAGTGCATTGAGGAACCTTCGGGGTTTCTGTAAGAACGTTTTAAATATCAGTCATAATGTTTTATGATCACTTGTCGTAAGAATGCTGTCTTCTAGGTGCGTCTGCCAGCCTGGTTACCGAGGTTCGCTCTGTGAAGAAAATATCGATGACTGTTCGCCAGAAACTTGTGCGAATGGAGGCACGTGTGTTGACCTGGTCAGTGATTTCGCTTGTCTTTGTCTGCCTGGCTTCTCTGGCCGTATCTGTGAAACAGGCAAGTACAGGAATTCCGCGGCTTAGTCACCAGGCTCACGAAGGCGTCTTCAATGTTGCAGAGCTGAATTCCGACTTCCAACTGTTTTTCTCCGGCAACAGTACATTGGATGCTGCCGTCATCGATAAGTTTCCACGTCCCTTGAGAGAAGTAACCGTTTGTATGTGGATCCAATCTGATGACATCTTCAAATATGGAACTCCGTTTTCCTACGCGACGGACGCCGCCGATAACATGTTGACGCTTACGGACTGTAATGGGTAGGCATTTAATATCAGGTCACAGTCCGTATCTCCCCATTATCTATTCTTATGCCATGATACATAAGAAGGTCAAGTGGACTGCGTTCATTTCAACAGTCCTTGGAAGGCTTCCTCAACTGTTGTATTCAAGTACCTGAAGCGAATTACCAATAACAGTATCAGTATGCAGATAAACTTCTTTTCACCTCATAATCTCTCTCTCTCTCTCTTCAGGTTCGTAATCTATCTGAACCAATCAAGAGTGGTAACAGACGTTACTGCAAATGACGGCTATTGGCACATCATCTGCATCTTGTGGACATCTACCGAAGGTAGATGGAGTATTTATAAAGATGGCGAACTTCAAGGAGAAGGCGTAGACCTTGCAAAGGGATTTCAGATTCCAGGTTTGTCTTCTCTTTGCATCACGTGACAGACCCCAAGTTGCTCGTAGAGCAACTGGGCAGCACTCAAAGCAGCACTCCAGATATTAGAGTATACTGTCTTTGACCGTAGCAAATGGAACTCTGGTGCTTGGACAAGAACAAGACGGCAGAGGGTGGAGTTATTCTCTCTCTGAATCGTTCTCTGGAGCGCTGACACTAGTGAATATCTGGAATTACACCCTGACCGCAGAAGAGGTGGCACGGCTGGCAACGGAATGCGACACATATTTTGGAAATGTGATAGCATGGCCCGATTTTCTCTTCAGGGTTCCTGGACAAGTCGTTCAGAGCAAGACCGACTTTTGTCGTGGCAAGTATACACCACCTTTTGCGGCGTTTTTTCAATTTGCAACCCTGACGACTCGCGACCGGCTTTGGTGCCTCCTTTCAGGTTGCTCGAACCTAACTGCTCCAGAAAATGGTTCGGTAACCTTTACCACAACTGCTGTAGGAGCAGTGGCCACTTACACGTGCGACGAAGGTTACGTGCTGCAGGGACCGGCAACGAGAAAATGCTCGTCTTCTGGTGAATGGTTGTACAGCGCTCCAATCTGCATCGGTGAGGGCATGCCCTGCAGGAACTGGGGCTTGAGTTACCAGCGTAATAGTTGTGTCACTTCCCAGGCGTCTCGTGCGGAGTTCCTCCCGTTCCGAAGGACGGAAGGCTGGTCGGCTCAGATTTAAGGTTCGGGAGTCGGCTTGGTTACGTGTGCAATGAAGGCTTCCGATTGGTAGGTCCAGAGGAAAGGGAGTGCCAAGCGAATGGCCAATGGGGAGACGATGAGCCGTACTGCGAGGGTAAGTGTGTTCACCTGGGGTTCCAACTGGGTAACGGTAGTAGCGTGTCGAAAGTACAGCGTGGTGTCCACGAGGTAACGCAGTGCTGTTCGCTATCGTGTTATACTACCCATCGCCGCAGCAGCCACGTGGCGTAGACAGGAAACGCGAACTGCGGTTACAGCCCGTCTGCATCCCATGGGTCCCGCAGCAGTGAAGAGCACCCACACTCAGGCACAAGACCCAATGGGCCGCATTCTTTCAGGACTGACGTTCGCTGCTTCTGACTTCTTTATTACTGCATACAGTGGCGTCACTCTGGAGTGCGGTCCGCACCGGGTGACGCGACACAAAAGGGTACAGATAAAATGGGTGACGCAAAAGGGTGACGCGCCGCACCAGTAGCATGCTTTCTCTGCAGCAACATCAGGAGTCCTCTGCGAGCATGTGACTTTATTTCCTGCCTGTGGTATGATATTATGTATCGCCTTTCATCTGGTATGAAATTGATCTATTATGGGGGGGGGGGGGGGGCGTACCCTAGTGAGGCCACTGACTGCATTAAGCACCTATCGGTTTTGCAAGCAGAATCGGCTGCAGAGGACATAGGACTTCTCATTTCTTTTTTGCAGAAATCATCTGCAAAGACCTTCCAACCGTTAAAAATGGACGAATCATATCTTCGGAACGAGAGCACAAGCCAGGTAGCCATCTGGCTATTCTTTGCAGTCCAGGATATGACTTCGAAGGGAACGTAACCTGCACCGCGTCAGGAACGTGGAACATCTTCGACGTGGTCTGTCAGACCGTGAACTGCACCAATCCTCCCACTATATTGCATGGAACGTTGACGTCTGGCAGGAATTCTTCTTCGCCGACGTACCGGTGTGATCCTGGATACCAACTCAAGACGACTGGAACTCTCGTTTGCGCGAGGAACAATCTGTGGAACGGAAAACTACCCGTGTGTGAAGAGGTTATCTGTGGAAGACCGCCTTCTGTTGCTCATGGAATCTGCATGCCTTATCGTGTTGGGAAATACGGCGACGTCATCAGGTAAGCTTCAGGAGAGAAGAGGGCAAGTGTGTTACCGTTACAGTGTGTCCACGTACGTGATATCGCACGAGTACGTCGAATGCTGCTCGTCACTTCGCCTGCAGACTTGAATGCTTCTACTGTAGGTGCGACTGTCACCTTGGCTACAACGCTACCGGGAATCGAACGCTGAGCTGCACGAGACACGGAACGTGGGTCCCACAAGATTTAGTCTGCACCCCAATACGGTGCCCTCCTCTGGAAACTCCTGCTCACGGAAGCGTCACTGTCACGCTTCAAACCTATACAGGAGTTGCTGCCTACAGTTGCGATCCGGGTTACGAAATAGAAGTAAGCCATCCAGGATACGGATCCACAGCACTTCACTCACTTCAATCACTGTGGAATCATACCTGATACCAATGTTCACTTCAGGGTACAAGATGGCGGACGTGCAGGTATGATGGCCTGTGGAGCGAAGCGCCGCCATCTTGTGTGCGAGAGAAGTGTCGACAGCCGGACCCTGTAACTAACGGACGGTAACTGCTATATTAATGGCTACTATAGGCTCTGTTGTAATAAATTCGTTCAACAGCACAGCTCAACGCTGTCCGTTGCAACGATCCCTTCCCGCCGTTTCATCCCGCTTATAACGATCTCAAATCTCAAGCATAAATGTTGAGGGTGAAAACTGCATCGCGAATTTCCTCTAACGCCATGCACGCCTCTCGCTCAAAATCCACCATACGTAGCATCTTATGTGCTTATATTTGCAAATGTTGTAATTCAGCATCCTTGTAGACTGTATCCTGTGGCTTTCAGGATCATCGGCACAGAATGGACTGTAGGCAGTGTCCTACAAGTCGTCTGCAACCCCGGATACGAACTAAACGGCCCTTCTAGACGCGTCTGCGCTTTGGGAGGTCGATGGACAGCCGTGAATCCATCCTGCGTCCCTATCGAGTGCCCCGACCCGGAATCCGTACCCCATTCCAAGATGACCACTTTCACAAACCACTTGGGTAGCTTAGTACAGTACACCTGTGACGATGGATACGTCCTTTCTGGAAGCTCTATTCGAGTCTGCACTAGCAATCGAGAATGGTTTCCCGATGCTCCTGCTTGCAACCCTGTACAGTGTGGACTTCCACCTCTGGTAAGTGCTTGTTCCAGCGAGCTTGGATACATGGCACACGCATACAGTGGCACTAACTGACAAGGGCCTTACCTCTTTAATAGGTGCAGTACGCCAGTGTTGCATTTGATGGCACCACTTTTGGTATGACAGCTCAGTACAGCTGCAAAGATGGATTCAACTTGAATGACTCTGGTCAGAAGAGCTGCGCAGCGAACGGTAGATGGAGCTCGGAGCGCGTCGAGTGCAAGATGGTTTCGTGTCCCCAACCCAACGTGTCTGCCAACACGCATCTCACCTACACCGACACTAGGTGTGTTTGTATAAAGGATCACAAAAATGTCGGCCAGTCACCCATCGTACGCCAATATTCTTTACAGATACGGATCAGCGGTGGAATATTACTGCAATGGCGAGTTTGTCCTCAACGGACCACAGCAGAGGTTATGCCTCGCTAACGGGTCATGGGCTCACAGTGCGCCGACGTGCGAGCCAATGCCATGTCCAGGACTGACCACACCTGACCACGGAAACATCACATACATGGCTCCCGCAGCTTTAGTATCATGCAGCTCCGGATACCAGCTCGTGGGATCAGGAGTTCTTAGGTAGCGGCTGTTGGAGGTTCACGTGACTGACTTGCGGCCGAATGCAGATATGGCTTTACTGTACACGAGATCGTTATGCGCATGCAAAGGTCTTCCTGCGGCCATGAAAGGCGATGTGTGCGTGTGCTGTGGTAGACGTGTTCTGCTGTAACACGCCTCGTAATAGGTGACGCGCATGGTTATTTTCTCACACACACTCTAAGAAAAAAAAGGAGTAAAACGGGGAGTAATTGCAGCTTCTACTCCCCTAGTCTGCAATTACTCCCCATTTTAGTCCCCTAACCCAACATTTACTCCCCAGGACTGCCAATTGTCACTAAACTTCGCGAATGGTCTCCTGAATGCAACAGTCTACGTAAATGTGTGCTCTTGGTCAATTTGAACGACATAAGGCTGTATAACTGAGACAACGTAGCAATTTTCCACCCACACAGAGTAAGAAACAGTTAGCGCATCTTTCTTCGCAAATTGTGCCCTAGTATGGCGCAAGATTTGATATCACTCGATATATCACGGTTGACGGTTTGCTTCAAAGTATTTTGATGCATGCGCACCAATTATGTACCTGGGACTCTTACAACAGCGCGTGAAATGCGGTCTTCACTCCGTGACATTCATTTACTCCCGAAAGGGACTATTTTTTGTGGCAATGCAATTACTCCCCAAAAGGAGTAAAAGTACTCCCTTTTTTCTTAGAGTGCAGTAGGATCTTGTTGGGACCCTATTCTCGTCAAAGTAACCGACCTCGATTACTGTGTGTCTCGCCTGTCGTCATTGGCCGTTACGTGAAGAAGGCGTGAAGGACAGAGATGTGCCCTCAACCGATAGAGACCAAGAACCGATCAAGAACGCGCCCTCAACCAATAGTGGAGCACTTGATCCCGCACCCTTCACGATTTATCTCCGTTATCACGAATATTACAGGATCAAGAGCTCGACTACTGGTTGAGGGCGCGTGACATTCATTACTGTTATTCACGCGTTTTGCACGTAACGACCAATGACAGACGAGGCACAAGGAAATTCGAGGTCGATAACTTTGACGAGAATAGGGCCCTTGACGAAATTCTTACACTTAGATACAGCCGATGTCGCTTAACCACTACGTCTGGGCATCGTTGGCCAGGTACCATAAATCCGTTGCATATGATGATTCGTTATACATATGTAACTGCTTTCACGAGGCTTACCCATATCCGTAAACGATACCGAAATGCGCTGACTGGATTATATATTTCAATCGTATTTACGTTCCCGTTAACGACGTTCCTCTCAAAACACTCTGTGCAGATGCTACAGAGATGGAACATGGAGCAGTCCTTCCCCGAAGTGCATCCCGAGGAAGTGTTCGCTGAAAATGACTATCCCTCATGGAAAGCTCGTAGAAGACCCCAAAACAGGATTTGTGAAGCTCGTCTGCGAAATGGGCTACAAAGTGAAAGGGAAAAAACGTTGGAACTGCCTGCGAAACGGCACTTGGGTCGGACCTTCCAAGTCCGACTGCATCGCTGTTCAGTGTCCCGCGCCAAAACCGCTGTTGCATGGGCAAGTTCTCGGAGCGTTACACACGTACGTATGCGAACTAAATATGGTACACATTAAGGACGCCAGGGTAAAGTTTCATCTCACAAAATAGCGCTCTGGTGGCCAGATCAGTTCACCTCAGCATCAGAACAGTTGACGACATACAAATACATCAACCTGTCGTTGGCATTGGGTCTCGAGCATGGAAATAATTTGTATAGTTACGTATTCTCTGCTTGATCAGCTAGTTATAAAGAGGCAGTGAAATGCTCCTGCGTTAATTTTTCCGTTTTTTGGCTGTGGCGTATTGTGCAATAAAGGACATGAGTTCTTGCACAGCAACGAGCGCGGCTGACCTGTGGCGGGAAGCCCCTCATCTGCACTCTTTCTATAGAAACCCCTCACCCCTTCAAAGAGCGTGGAAGTGAACGAGGGAAGTCGACGTCACTTCGTGACGTTCGCAGTCCTAATGGGAGGGCTAGAGTCTAGGGAGGGCCAATCAGGTGACTCGTGACCACGACCTACTAGATTATAGCGACCACGTCATATGCACCCCTCCCCAGCGCCGCATTTGGAGGCTAGCGGTGGCGCCACTCATCGGCCCGTTTATGGCTTCCTCCATTGCTATAATACCTTGTACTTCCAGCTTACCCGCTCAGGAGTTTCGTACAAGCCGTGCACGTCCCACGGAAGATGTGTTCTTGCTAAAAGTTGTAAATTGATGATCATCATCATTCTACGAGTTTTCATTGGAACTGTTTCGCTGTCGTCTGCTACGATCGTGTGTCTGCTTCTGTAGGTTCAAAATTCAGATTTCCGTTATCCAATCATGAAGGCAGATCTCGCGGGCCAGCGGGCCGATGCGTAGCGCCCCTAGCGGATAGTGCAGACATAATGCAGATGGCCTGATTTAAAAAGGATTAGGCGCAACTGAACCTGAACCATAGTCCGGCAGGATCGAAGCGCCGCAGCAGTAGCAGATAAAAGTTCCGGTGGCCAATGAGAGCTTACGGTTGCTCCCCACGCGCATCACTCAGGTCTGCCGACCACACACGAGGAGATCGTGCTGTGCCAATGGCAGCTTCCTCCGGGCGTTTTTGTAAATTTGATTGCGCAGTGACAATGGAGCATGCAGCGAAAATATTGCGAATGGTGGCACCTGCTGGACTGCTTGATGGGTGAGACAGTTTCTAGCCACGTTAAATGTCACTTCCATGCTCCTTTAACAACGAAGCCGTTACACGTAATTACAAAGAAAAATAATCCAAGTTTTGTTACATTTCAAAGCCTGCCTTGTTTCGGCGCTGAAAAAGGAACTTAGGTAAATTGTTACTGCAAGGAATGACTGTTGACCGCTTTTGATTCAATGAAGATTTTTGTATAAGTGTGTACTCATGCACAGAGCTAGCTTCCTTGGTCAGCAACTCCCCTCCTATCAAAAGAGGGCACAAAAGGTGCAAAATCAGGCATTGGTGTTTGTGCAGTGCATCATAGCTGCGATTCGCCCTGGTCATGCAGCCAAGCACTTCTGTGTTTGTCATTCTGCAGGAACAATGGCTGCCATTTGCCTTCTGTGATATCAAAACAGAGTGCCTTAACACTTAGTAGATTTCCAGCATCCTATATAAAAAAATTATACTCATAATATTTATTTATCTTCCTGTTCCAGCTTTTCCAGCGTGATTCACTACCTCTGTGATGCGGGATATCGTCTGAAAGGTGACACTAAACGGACCTGCCTCAAGAACGGAAGATGGAGTCACAAAGCGCCGAAATGCGAAACGGTCACGTGCCTCCTGCCGGACATTCCAGAATTTTCCAAAATCCTTCCGAGAAATACGTCGTCTGATGTGTTCCATCCAGGCGACAACCTATCTGTCACTTGCGATCATGGGTACGAGTACGAAAACGGCAACACGACGATCAACGTAAGATGCGACCACAGCGAAGACTGGTTACCAAAGTTGCCAAACTGCGTGCCTGTGAAATGCACACTGCAGGTCGTCCAACACGGAGCGGTGACACTGAGAAGGAATTCAAGCGCTGCCTTCGACAGCCCTCAAGCGTATTATAATGACATAGCTGCCTTGAAATGTTTGACCGGATATCAACCCGCTTACGGAAGCGAAGCACGATGCCAGCATCGTGGGATGTGGTCCGTGGATCTGAGTTGCGTCGTGGTTACTTGTCCCGAGCCAGATACATTGGAAGGTGGCATCGCGGACTTCACGTCTCTCGTTGTGGGTTCCACGGTAAGGTACGCCTGTATCGGCGGACTGCTCCTGGAAGGTTCCTCAACCAGGACCTGCGCGGAGGATGGGCGGTGGACACCAGGGATGCCGGAATGCCAACCTATTCGGTGTCCACCGCCCGACACCATCCCGTCTGGACGTGTCACTTATACGGACTTAAAAGTTGGGAGCACGGCGGAGTACTCGTGTACCTCTGGGCACTTCCTCGTCGGACAGCTGACCACAAAGTGTTCGAAGGACGGCAGATGGGAAGGACGACGGCCGTTCTGCGAACCTGTCTGACCGACAGCACCCGCGTTCGTGAAGATGTGGACCTGCAAGGGGATTAGCCTCAGAGCGAGCGCTACGATTGGCTACGTCTTTATCGTTAGACCAATCACGGTGCAGGCCCTAAAGGGATGCGCATCATGAGAGCTATGCAAGATAATAGGCGAAAGGTTCAAGAACCACGTGGAAAAATAAATGTACGAACAGTTACTTTACAAAATCTCAGAAGACTGCAGGTTATGTAAGCTATTCCAGTAAAATGGAATACGTCCATTTTGATACGTGGATCAGACACCATATTTTAATCAATCAATCTGAGTGGAGGACATAACTTTTTCAATTTTTTGCACCTCCTACACTACCATGCTGAAATTCAATGGGCAATTCAATGTTCGAAACTGATGTGTGATATCATCATATGAATTACTCATTCGCTGCAGTACTTGCTGGGAAACACACCTGTTCCACATATTTTTTGTGTAAATACTAATTTATTCATTTTATTAAGTTACTTCCTGACACTCTGCATTGCATGCCAAACCTTGTACTTGCTTGACCTTGTCTTCACTGCAAGCATCCTTGAGGAACACTTTGGCCAAGTTGCTAAGTCTCTTATTTGACGAGTCGGCGTACTTCAGCATACACTCGACAACAGTACCGGACGTTACATCTAGAAGAAGACAGCGAGAACCGTAAACCATTCCATCATATTTTAAAAACTTCCGTCGCTTTTACCTTCCCCAACGCCAGACGATGCCACGAAGATCAGTACAGTTATGGTAGAGAGCACGGTTTCTTCTCGACCACTGGTAAGGCAGGTGATTAGCCTCGGAATTCCTTTAAGCTGCACCAGCTCATTTACAAAGGACTTGTCTGGAAAAGGTTGCAGGAAGCTTTTTGTTTTCACATTTTTTAAAGCGCGCATGCAAATTACCTGCTGCTAGGTTGCAGATCCCTCCAACAGCGAATTCCTGAATGGTTTCGTTCTCGCATTCTAATTGACCTGAAATTTACGAAGCATTCGTGAAGTCCTTAGATCAACCTTCCCTAAGATCACTTACTAAGGAACAGTTCTGTAATCTTCAACTTCCGAAAGTGATCGTAGTTTATGGGGTCGTAGGCGAAGTTTGCAAGGTTGGCGAGAACCTGTTCTTTTGCATCTGTAACGAATTTTGCATTTCACGCCCAGCTTCGAGGTTGACAGTTGACACTTCAGTCGACATGCTAAGATTTGTTTCGTACGTTGCTGAGTAGTTACCTGCGGAGGTTGTGGTCTCAAACTCCGTTATGAGTTGTTCCAAGTACCTGAACCTCTCTTTTGGGTCATAGCGTGTCATTCCTTTAATTAAACATTCAAAAAAATTAAGGACACACAAACTGAAACCGCTAGAACCGAGTTTCAAAATACGCAGAGCGCGACGTGTAGTTCAAAGAACTCTCGCCAGATGTCACAACGTTAGTCGTGACGCTAGTACTTGTTTACAATATGAAAATGATGTAAGCTCAGAATACTTTGTTACCATTTTCATTTTCTGCTGTTTTGAGACACACGCGTACCTAAACACACGTTCTGCTCGAGTGAAATTTGGTGAAGCTTCTCGGCTGGATGAAAACATGTGTTCGAGCTGAGGGAAGATGGCCGACAAAAATCAGGCTCAGGGACCCCAAGGGCAGCCTTTGGTGAAAATAGGGCATTATATACTTGGAGAAACGCTCGGCGTTGGAACGTTCGGCAAAGTTAAAAGTAAGCCTCTCGATTGCACACGTTTTGCATGGAAAGTACGCGCGCAGGAGCGTCCGACAACTTGCTCGGGAAGCGTACTTCGCAGCTCCTATGTGATAAAAATAAAAATAAAAAGCATGTTTTGCAGGGTCTGCGGGAAAACCGGCTAACGCGCTCGCACGGACGGTTTACACTCTATGTTTTGCGCGAAATGTGTTCGTTATCCGTGAACCGTTTCGCAGCTCTGTTTGGGATGTCGCAATCGTGGACATGGGTGACTTGTTTATGAACTGCTCCTGCATGTGGTTGGGAAACGCTAAGGCGTTGTGGTTCGATTTGTGATTCATGTAGCGCGCGAGGTCTCTCCTTTAATGACTTTAACAGCCCGTTGACCTTGATGATTGTTCGAAGGAACTGGTCCTCCTTTGCTGCTGTTCCGTGAAAGTTAATATAGTTAAGGGTGCCTTAGGGCTTTCGAAATGCCTGGAACGTAGATGACATGTTACATATTCCTAATTTTATTACAGCTGCACGCCATCAGTTGACAGGTCACAAGGTTGCCGTCAAGATCTTGAACAGACAGAAAATAAAAAACCTCGATGTCGTCGGGAAAATTAGACGGGAAATACAAAACCTCAAACTTTTTCGACATCCTCACATCATCAAGCTGTAAGTTGCACACAAGTGACGACTGTGTGATACACTTGATTGCGCTACATTTCATTATGTTGATTATGCTTTCGTAGGTATCAAGTGATCAGCACTCCAACTGACATCTTCATGATCATGGAATATGTCTGCGGAGGGGAATTGTTTGATTACATTGTTAAACATGGAAAGGTAAAAGCCTCTACGTCACGTGTTTTTCTCTGCACGTAGACCTAATTTATAAACGCAAAACCTCATTTTAAATTTCAGTTGAAGGAGTCCGACGCACGCAGATTCTTTCAGCAGATCATTTCTGGCGTCGACTATTGCCACCGACACATGGTTGTCCACCGAGATCTGAAACCGGAAAATCTGCTGTTGGATCAAAACCTCAACGTAAAGATAGCTGATTTTGGTACGCAGTTTCAACCAAATCAAAATCTTATTTTAAATCTGGTGCAGAGTTAGTTTTTGCGTGCTACAGCTCATTTTGCAGCTCGGACACAGTCAATATTTTGTACAGTCATCCTGGATAAACTAAAGTATCCGACAACACGAGTGATCACAGGAGTGACTAAAGTAGATGATAATAATAATTTATTTTTCCAACACAAGTTTAGAATGCAGTAACGCCTGCTTAAGCCAATTAGCTCGTTTACAGGTTGCAGAAGATAATTCACATGGCTGCAATGTAATATCCCCAAAGGACATTCCAATGGAAGAAATAGCAAAAAACAGCTCACCGGGCAGAAGTTCCGCCGCCTGTTGCATTTAGCATTCACAGGGTGTTGGAATATCAGGAATATCAGTAGTGGCGTACTCTGCACGTAGCAGACGACACCATCGACCCTGTCGTCTGCTATGGACCATGCTGTAACTGAGGTTAGAAAAGCACGAAAAGACATGGCGTTGAGCACTTGTACTCGCGGTGCAGCATGATGCTTCAGCGCATCTTCCGCTGTAGTATTCTAGGGTATACCGCTTATGTAAATACATCGTTAAAGTACTGAAACAACAAAATGAATCATCTCAACACGAACAAGAGACAAGCTTTCATGGCTCATTAGTCATTAAAATTCATTTAAGACGCTTCGTTCTTTGTAATTTTTATCACTTCAGTACCTCCTACTCGTGGGCTGAGCAATATATCTTCTTCCACACTCGAATTTTTTTTAAAGGTCTCTCCAACATGATGATGGACGGTGAATTCTTGCGGACCAGTTGCGGCTCTCCAAACTATGCAGCGCCCGAAGTGATATCTGGAAAGTACGTGAAACACTTTGGAGCTGTGAGGAATAAAATTGATTAATGTTTTTCTGAAAACTAATTAGTATACAAAACCTTCCAGGCTATATGCTGGCCCAGAAGTCGACATATGGAGTTGCGGCGTCATTTTATACGCTCTTCTCTGCGGCACAGTGAGTACCAACCCCCAATTGTTATCAGCATTACCTGTGAGACAGTGGTATGTCTAGTAGGCACGATTTATTTCCGTGAGGCTATATCTTGGACGATAGTGATATCGATTGTCGTGCTTGCAGCTCCCATTTGACGACGAACACGTTCCCACGCTGTTCAGAAAAATTAAATGTACGTATCTTTTACGGACCCTCCTCTCCTTCGTATAGTCACCAGCTCAGTTCCGGAAAAAGGATTTCCAGGCTTCTGTGGCTGGCATCACGTAACCCCCTTCCATTTCAGCGGGCATCTTCCCCATTCCGGACTACCTCAACAGGTCCGTCGTCAGCTTGCTCATTCACACGCTCCAGGTTGACCCCATGAAGCGGGCCACGATGGAAGACATCAAGTAAGCAGGCGTCGCACTATCAGTTCTGCTCCTAAACGCTGCCAAAAATGACCGTGCCCTGTGTGTTTGAAGGCTCTGATCGTTTACGTAGAAATCACGAGTGGTTCAAGAAGGACCTTCCAGCGTACCTGTTCCCTTTGCCAAACGACAACGATGCTTCCATCATCGACATGGATGCCGTGAAAATCGTCTGCGAGGTACTTTTCATATCTTTCCTGCTTGCATACTGAATGTGTAGGGTTCTTTTATGTTTTCGGGTTTTATGAGTCTTCAAATTCGGGAGGGAAAAAGCGGGTGCTAGTTACGCACGAGAATTCGAGGAAAAATTGGGCGCTACGATCTCTGTTTGATATGTCATGAAGGAATTTTCCGGTGAAACGAAAGGCGTTTGAAACCCACTGCTGTGACACTAGGCCAAGAAACAAGAATCTTTATATTTCCGCCCTGAACTGGGGCAGTGAATTATCACGGTATTCAAACACTTGTGCAAGCAAAAGCTTGTCTCTTGACTGCTGCAGGAGCGGTTCATGAGAGGAGGACAAATAGGTTGTTACAAATAGCTCTCTTTGCTGATATTATGATTCGCTTTTCCGACAGTTTACAGAGAACGACAAGTTGAAGGACCGCAAGGATATCGGGTAGATATCGGGTTTTACCCAAATTCTTGAAAACTTGTCCGGGGAGAACTATCGTGAGAAATCTGGTTTAACCTGAAAACAAAGAGCCCTATGGATGTGCCACAAAGGTTCGACGTGCATGTACAGAACATGGATTGTTCGTAGAAGAGGAATGTTGTATCATGTGACCTTCCATCTCTTAGGGCTTGCTGTGTCTTATGATGGCTGTTGTGAGTAGTGTCACTAAATTAAGTCACTCCATGAAGAGCGTTCAAGCAGAATGCTTCAGTTAATTTCAGTTCACATTTCCAAAATGTGGTCATTAGCACCATCGAGCACACTTCAGCACTGGACTTCTTGTCTTTGTGAAAAGTAACCGTTAACGTAGACTCATTCCCTCATGCACAGTCAGCATACTTCAGCAAAACTCACTCATGCTCAAATGAGTTGATCATGAGCGAGCAAATGAGGAGCGGAACGGAGACGAGCGAGCAGGAGTCAAGTGCCACACACTGGCAGTTGGGCTTCTAGTGGGTGTTGTTGACAGCTGTGCGCAGTATTCATAGAACAAAATTCCTGGGTTGAGGGCAGGGGCGGATCCACGACTTTCCTGAGGGGTAGGGGATGTGGGCATACTAAAGGATTATTTCCGTTGGTGGGCACTAAGAAATAAATAAACAAATAAGTAAAAAATGCTACTACTCTACCTAAGGTCAATAAAAAGTCTATGTATCCGACAGAAGGGGGGTTCAGGACGTCTGGATCCCCCTTACCCTAGATCCGTGCCTGGTTACGGGGAAGGCCAGTTCACCATATGACTGGGCTAACACAAAGGCTCTGGGCCGTTCTTGGGCACTAAATAAAACCATTATTATTATTATTATTTAGGGACATTTGTGTCTTCCGTGCAGAGCCCAACCAATGCCCAGACATAAGCCGAAGAATGTTACGCAACCTCTAGGTAATCTTGCACACTTTTGTCTCACGTTACGCTCTCTCGAACAGAAATTTGGAGTGTCGGACAAAGAGGTGCACAGTGCCCTGCTGAGCGGCAACCCCCACGACCAGTTAGCCATCGCGTATCACCTGGTCGTGGACAACAAGCGCATCGAAGACGACATGGCCAAGTTGGACATCAAGGACTTCTACGTGGCATCGAGTCCCCCTCCGGCCGCGGCCCTGCTGGACGTGAGTCGTTTGTTCGGACGCCCTTCGGTAAGATTCCACACTGCTGGTTGCTTGCTGTGCTGTTAGATGGCAGCTTTTTCTTTACTCTCTCCAAGGTAGAATGTCGCTTTTCTTTCACATTTCTCTATTAATACTTTGCAGGTGATTTGTGACTGATGCTTCACTTTCATAAGCCCTGCTTGACTTTACATTTTATGTTTCTGTGTACCGTATTGACCCAAATGAAATGGCTTTGTTTGAAGCTGTCTTCCAAAAGTGGTGTTATTGCACGGTATTTGCACTTCGCTTTGGGTGTGGCAGAAAGATGGGAAGTCGCAAAAGTTAAGCATAAGGACATTAAGACATAAAATGAAGGCTGTTTGGAAATTGATTTCTTGTTGTAAGTTCATATTTGCAATGCGTGTTCAGTCCTTGCAGAAGCAGTACAGCTGCATACTGCAAAGCATTATCGGCTATGTTAGATGACTGCAGAAATTAAGAAGCGGTGACGTACGTCTCGAACCACAGACTGCAAAGATGCGATCATGAGACGTAAAACACTGAAAATATCGCATGAGGACAACATATTTGTTTGACAAACTTGTGTATTGTAAATCGAAGCTCTATTAGACAAACAGACAGTGTTTTAAGGACTTTACAACCGTATAAGCACATAGGAGTTTATTCGTACAAAGCACATTTCACAAATCATCGAGGTGGTGAAGGTTCCATTTCATTTGAGCAAGTACGGTATCAGAGTTCTGATTACAGTCCCTCTAGTGGCTCTCTGTAATAAGGGTGCTCAGCGTGCTATGCCATCTTTCTGCACTAGCATCAGCCCGTGCTATGGAACTTTGCTGAAGTTGCTGAGCATCTTGCATGCAAAATATGTAATCGCTCCTTTAGTATTGCTTCCTTTTGTCTCATCGCATAGCCTCATTGCTGTACTTCAAGCCGCTTTGTTACTTTTACTAGTAGCTTAGCTGTCTGTGGTAAGGCTTGGATGATAAAATGCAACGTACTCCGCCTGGAAAGAAAAAATATATTTTCTTGAGAACGTGCTCAATGCCGTGCTGCTTCTTCAGTCTTGATGCTAAGCCATAAAAGTCGAACGCTGGCAGATTTTTTGTGCTGGAATTCTGCAAGAGAAAACCACCGTCGAACTACAGATTGATGACTTGTAACTCTTCGCACAGATGTCATGAAAGAAAACACACCACCATTGCAGTCCGCTGTTTTGCTGTAGCTTCATTTCATTTCATGGTACGTTAAGGACATAATGGAATGGACATGTTGTTACTCCTCTCTAAAATTACAAACCATATGCGGGGTCCGACTTGGGAAAATCTGGTGCTAGTATTGTGAAAGATGAAATTCGGGGTGAAATCGGGTCCTATCGATACAATTGCGTGTCATCGGGTCACCTTTTTTTTTGCTGTCCAGCAAGCGGCCCGCGTATGGGTCAAACATGCTCTCCTCGCGATTTATAGTCACAAACAGCACAGATGTAACATTAAATGTGCTTTGCATAGTTTATTGTCGCACTCGGATAATATTTTCATCATACGTGCGCACAGATTGCTCCTAAATCGTGTACGTGATACGACATAATACGTGATCAGAATTCGGGGGTGAAATCGTGTTGAACCCAAATCGTTCCGCAACTGATTCGGGAGGGAACAATCAGGCGGGATCAGGTTTAACCTGAAAAGGCCAGGCCCTAACCATATGGCACAGAACAGAAAAGGGTATGTCAGAAGATAGAAGCAAATAATAATAATAATAATAATAATAATCCGCGCATATAATGCAAAATAATGCACCAACATATAATAGTAACACTGAACATACTACAACGACAAAGAGCTCAACACAGGATGGCAATATACTTACATTAGTTCATGCTCATAGTTTTGCCCTTGTTACCTTAAATTAGTTTTATGGGCCTAGCAAAAAGTGTAGTGAAATTAATTTCTGGAGTTCGATGCTAACCCAACAGAGCCCGTCAAGGCCCCATCCGGAACGTCTGGCACCAAACATTCGGCAGCGGATGTTGAGCGGAGGAAACGGAGCCGAAGGCGGAGCAAAGGGCACTCCAATGAAGCGTGCCAAATGGCACCTCGGTACGTGGGTAGCGCCGAGAGCACATACCTGTGCCTTTGTGCATGACTTGCAACTTGTCCCACAGGCATTCGTTCCCAGAGTAAGCCCCAAGACATCATGAACGAAGTGTACCGTGCGATGAAGGCACTAGACTTTGTGAGTACGTTTTCGGGACGTCGTCTGCCAATTGGGTGACACTTTCTCTTTTTACCCCAGGAATGGAAGGTTGTGAACTCCTACCATGTCCGGGTGCGAAGAAGAAATCCAATGAACGGAAAACATGTGGGTTCCCCCGGTGATTTCTGTGTTTTATGCTCGTTGTGTAGCAGCCATAGTTGTGCAGCACCACCAATGCAGTAAAAAGTAGTGCAGAGTCCTGACGCGCAAGATTATATCGAGGTCAGGTGATCCTGTTTATGTTCCGTTACCGCTTGCTCATCAGCATAAAACTGCGAGATGGACATATTTTGCCAGCGTAAATTGTGAGGTGCTCGTTACACGACATGGTAGCTTGTTGCTTCGAGGTGTGAGTGCATGACGTTGGCTGAGAGCCCATCGTTATCACACCATCATCATCAGCAGCAGCAGCAGCACGAGGCCTCATTTGCAAATCTATGCTCTTTACTGTGGGGATATTGGATAAAACGAATCACAGATGTCGCAGAATCATGCTGTCGTCTGGAACTGTAAAGTTTACACCTGAACACGCTGTACTTTTACTGGACGTCCTGGTATTTATTTAGCCGGCGTTCACACGGGGCAACTTTTCCCAGCAACTCGAAGCAACTCAAAACCAACGTCTTTCGAGCAATTTCGAGTCCGATTTCACATGCAGCAACTCAGTAGCTCCACCCACAAGCAACCTTATGGCGACCGACCGGAGAATGTGGGTTCGAATCGGACTGGTGGAATCTTTTTTTTTTTTTTTTTTAGCTGCTGTTTATCAAATTTCAGTCAGTTTTATTGCCCCAATAGATCATTATATTACCTTTCAGAAATGGAAACTGATATGTTTCCGTGAAGTTCGTAAAAAAAGAAAAAGTTATTTCTCAGCTGCACCTGCAGGATTTGAACCCACGAATTCACGAACGCCATCGGGACTCACGTGTCAATGCTCCCCTCGCTGATTGGCTGGTGCTCGAGCAACTCCTCGAGTTTTCGGTCGACGAGCGATTCGCAGCAGCTCTGAGCAACTCGAGTTGCCGGAGGTTGCTGGCTGACGGCAACTCCAAAGTTGCTCATAGTTGCTGGAGAAAGTTGCCCCGTGTGAACGCTGCCTTACTTATTGATAGGGCTTGACTTTTTCGGGTTTTATTTTTGGCCAAATTCGGGGGGTAAATATCGGGTGATATTTTTCATTCGAAAATTCGGGTTAAATCCCGTTAAGGCATATTCTATTGTCAGGAATTCGGGTGTATTTGGGTGATTTTTTTTTTGTTTAATAAAAATTTGTCTAAACATGGAACTAATATTGAGCAATGTTATCAAACTTTATTTTAATGCACGCTTATGAGTATGCCACACGACCCGGATGTTTTCTGGTAGATTCGGGTTAAACCCGAATTTTACAGATTTCGTTCGGGGGGTAAATATCAGGCGGATACGGGTTTAACCCTAAAAAGTCAGGCCCTACTTATTGACTGTTGGCCTGTTCATAGGTCAAGATGAGCCTGCAGCTATACATTGTTGAGTACAAGAGCTTCCTCCTCGACTTCAAGTCCCTGCCGATGAACGAAGAAGCTCCGCCCGCGGATCCCAGTAAGTTGGCTGCGGTCGGATTATCCAGAACGTGCCACATCACAAAACATTCCTTGCCAATTTCAGCCGTGGCCGAGACGAGCTACAATCAGGTCCACAACACCATGGAATTCTTCGAGATGTGTGCGGCGCTCATCACGCAACTGGCCCGTTGAGCGAGGCGTAACGGCACGTTATTTTGATATCCGCAGTAACTTTTTTTTTTTTTTTTGTCCACTCTTCTGGGGGTTTTCAGGAGACGGAACTGTTACGTTTTTCTGTTACGTTAAGCATGCGTCTACTTATGCATAATTCCGTGAAAGTGCCATTGTCTGTGACAGGCCCTCTTTTTATACTCTCAACATCTTTGTACCGAAAACCTTGGTTTCCGTCATCTTTTACGGAAGCCACGGATAGTATACCTGCGGACCGCGGAGGTGAAAGTCACGGACGCCGTTGTTCTGCTCGAATTCCCAGAGACACCAGCTCGGAATCGGCTCGTCCGATGCAGCGGGAGATACGGTTGAGCCATCTTGTTGTTTTAGAATTGCTTAGGAGGGTCTCAAATCCCCGTCGCGTTTGCTTCGACATACATGTCCATTGTTGATTGTTGTTACAGAGTAGGATTTATTTAAATAATATACGAGCGACTAGTCTGTACCTGTCCCAATATCGTTTGCCTCATTCATCGGACAACATTGAACTGCCACGTGGGTAAAATTGAGCGCTATATAACGAACGTGAACAAATGCTTCCGATTGATGCCACTGTTAGTTTGTCTTGGTAGCTTTCAGTGCTAAGTTTTTCTAAAGGCTCGTCATTGTGGGCAAAATGTTTTCAGTAGAGGGTGTTACGTGGCAAGGCTTAAGTCTTGTATGTTCACCCTAAGGATAGCGGGCCAAGTGCTGATGAATGAATGAGTTTACCACCAAAGTACAAAAGCCTGCGAACAACCATGGTTAGTGGCATGGCCACAGAATGTTCACTGGTCACTCCTCTCAGCATATTTCGGAGGCTGCAGTAAGGAAAGGTTAAGGGAGAAACCTCGGGACAGATTATCTCGTCTCTCTTCTACATGTCGGCATGTCACGTCCTGTAGTCTGCTCTGTCACCATAATACATAAATGTGCTTTTGGACATCTTTGAACTTATCATATTTGCCAAAAATCAATTGCAAGAATCAGACTCACAGTAACAAGGCATGTGAACATGGTCTTATTCGAAGGATGCACTTGGTTCTGCATGTCCTAGTGTGAACATGAGGACACAGACTGTCGTGATAGAGGACTTGTTCCGGTGACTAGAAACCATGACCTGCTAGATTCGACCGACCATGTTATAACCGGCAGCCCCTATGTATGATCTGCTAGGGGCGCTACACATCGGCCCACGAGATCTCCATAGACATACAACCGTAGCAGACGACAGCAACAGCTCCCATGAAAACACATAGAAGGATGATGATGATGAATTTACAACTTTAGCAGGAATGCATCTCCCGCGGGACATGCACCGCTGGTACAAAAATTCTGAAGTAAGCTGAAGTACAAGGTATTACAGAAATTGAGGAAGCAATAAAATGGCCGATGAGCAGCGCCACCACTACCTTTGAAATGTGGCGCTGGGGAGGGGCGCATATGACATGGTCGCTATAATCTAGTAGGTTGAGCACAGAAAGGGGATAAAGCCACTGTACGGTATTCTGAATTTTATGTGCAACAATTCTCTGCAAGACAAACTCCCCAAGACTTGTCTTTCAAATGAACTATACGCCAGCTTTGTAGCATACATGATACTATCCATGTGAAATACTTACATATGCTGTATTTTTGTCCTCAATGAATGTGTTTCTTTCTATGCTTGTACTGCAGGACAATAGAGTCACACTACGAGAAAAGAAAAAGAAATGTATATACTATATATATATATATATAGAAATGAAACTATGCCAGAGAAAAAAGGAAAAACATCTTTGTCTATACTTTCTGCATATTCTATCTGCACAATAGAGTGTTAACATAAACCTGATGGCACAGTTTTGAATTGACTCCAATCCAGTGCTTAGTGTTTCCTGCCAGGGGTGCCATGTAACAGATGCACATTCGAGGTTGGGTCTAACTGTTGTTGTGTATGCAAGCTATTTAACAAGCGGAGTGTGCACAAGGAAGTAGCAAGAGCATATCCCGCATTCACAGAATGTGACTTTACGTACAGCCTGTGCCGTGTGAAAACGCTTCTAGTACGTAAGGCGATTTTCGTGCGCTACTACAGCTAAAGCTCTGTAATATCATGTTCACATAGCACGAACATTTTGGATGGCTTTCGTGTTAAGTGTCAAACATTCTGAAGCAGAATGCATATCTGCCACCAGGCGGAGAACTGTATGAGGAAACGAATGTGCGAAAAACAAATGGGGCTTCTGCATAATACTTAACGTGGGCTTCAAGATAGGGTAGGAAGATATCCGAAAGATTATACTTTTTGTGTCTGTGTAAGGGTATTAGGTATTGCAAGATCAAGCTCTTCAACGTGCCTTACTCTTGTTTCTATTCGGTTCAGCTTTATTTACATTATGTGCAACAATATCAAGATTATTCACATACCAGGTGTCATCAAGCTGGCAGACGTTTCAATACGGACAGATTAGGTAATCAGTTGGCAGTAATGTTGCAAAATAGTGGTGTGTGCATAGCCTCTCCCAAACCAGCACTGTGTGGACATGTCCCGCGTAACTAAGGAATATGCGGCTAGGGACTGTGCATTGAATTTATGTAAATTAGATGACTTGCTGCAAAAAAGTTTTAGCATCTCGAGAAAGCGGGTTGTCTCTGTCTGCGAATTCCCCATTGGTTCACTGAAGCCACGTCACGGAAGGCACCACCTGCGCTATCTAGATGTTATCTTACGACGTTCCCTCGAAGTCGGCCCAGGATGATCAACCCCTTCCCCCAAGCTACCATGAGAATCCATTAGACCACCTCCAGGTCATGTTGGTACATGGTGTGGTTTTATTTATGGTAATACTTTTGCACAAAGTACGAGCATCCCTATTCTGTGGCAGCCCCACATTAGATAGACCTTGGGATTGAAGGATAATTAGATTGTTGTATTTGAATGAAGTTCTGATTGGACAAAATATTTATCATCATGCCAAAGTCTGTCACGCGGTGATATTATGGCATATTGTACAGCCAAGCTTGACCAGACCTACTGATAACAGCTACAAAGAGGAATTTATAGAAGGTTACAAGGAAACTGAAAATCGAGACAGATACAATCTGCAAGCCAGTGCCCCACAAACTGCAGCACTGATTTTCAGGTAGTTCAGTTCTACATGTAGTACAACATGGTTCTCATAGACACATATTCCCTTAACTGTTTCAAGACTGTGCTTGCAAAAAGAAAATTCTTATTTTGCATAAAGGAACATTCTACCCCTATGTTACCAAACTGATGTGTGAATTTTTACAGCACAACTGGTGCACATGCAAGGAGAAAGACAGGCTTACTTGGATGTTAACCACATTTATTGGCATGATTATACAACATTTATTTTGCGGCCCCCGAGGATGCTGCGGCGCTTGCTGCTGCGTGCTTCTGAGACTTTTGCTCGCCACCCTCACGGAAGCCGTTCCTAAAGCACAAATCTTACATTTAGCATGCTGAACATCAAACGACTTACAAACGAATTGTTACAAAGTTTGCACTCACCTGAAACGCCTCCAAACTTTCCTAAGGTGTCGGAGACGACCAGTTCCTTGGGTCTTCCTCCTCTTTGCCTTCTCACTCCAGTTGTCTGGTTAAAAAGAGCACCATAAACGATGTGAGTATCCAGAGTGACACTGTAATCGACTACATCACAGCATGACATAGATCAGTGGTTCCTTAGATCAGCATTGGTTGTCTGATATTGTATAGTTTACATCACCTCGAACGGCTCTAAACGACACAGCGGTACGGAATATTCGAAATGCAAACGATCTAACTCGATGTCAAACTTACAGTGCCTCATTTTACTTTTGGGGTAACCACACTGGGCGCATGTAGACTTCTGGATGTGGTAACTGCTGCGACCGCATCGCCGGCACAGCGTGTGGGTCTTATTCCTACGTTTTCCGAAACTGGAGGTACCTTTCGTCTGAAAAAGTCAACACAAAGCAAACTTATTCACTTCAGTCGGCTACCAATGCAGTCGTCTGACCATGTTACGGGTATGTCAAATTCCGGGGTATATCACGGTGTAACGACAAAATCGTGATATGTAATGTTAATTTTTAACTCCTAAAACAGAATTATAAATACCATATTGCGTAGCTAACGCTTTATATGACAGATTTCGAACGATTATTTCGATAGGCAACGACGCTTACCATACTGACGGTCTACCAGTTCGTAAAAGGGCTGATTGTTGCCGGCGGAGAAACGGCGTTGAGCGCGGTGGCGCTAGTAGTTTGCTTGTTTGCTTTGCTGGCCAGCCAGGTGGATGTGAATGGATGGGATGCTGTGGGCGCTTGTACAGGGTTACAGGGGGCCGGCATCCCTTTTTCGCAAGAAAATAAAATAGCTAAGGTAAGCGGCACGTAGAGGTATATACAAACGCTTAGATACTTTCATTCTTTCGTGAGGCTTTTTCACTGTCCTGTGGCATCGTTTGCTTGCTGTCGTCTGCAAAGTTAACCTGTTACTGAGGCTTTACAAGTAAGTTGTGGCGCCGTTTCCTACTTCAAATTTTCAAATAACCATAACGTACTGTTTCTGTCCACCAGCAATTGTTTGGAATCTTCGAGGCTTCGTGAACCTTCTGGCGACCAGAGTGTACAGTGGTTTATCAGGAACTTCACAAGTTGACGAGGTAAACCATGTTTTTGTGACTTTTGCTAGGTGCTTGGTGAGTGCACCGGCAATGGGCTATTTCAGGTTAATGACAATGTATTCCCATGTTATGTGTCGTGAGAGTTGCAATGCAGATACCGTTTGTAGTGAACAAGACCCACATTTGTTGCTGCACGTGGCGCGGTAGGGCTGCGAATAATTTCCACCACCTGTTGGGTTGTTGTTGTTTTTTTTACGTGCGCTGGAAATCTCAGACACATGCCTACTTACATAGGTAGTTCTCTTGCTTGATGACCATACACGCGGTGCTGGAAGCAATGTTTATCTTCCCCATATTGCTACCGTCCTCGGCCGGTATTGGACCGGTGATGTTGAGCTCAGCAAGCAAACAAAACAAGATACAAAGGTTTATGTTTTTGGCATTCGCAGCCCAAAAGCCAGCACCATGGCAGTTATAGAGACAAAAATGAAAATATTTGTTTCCACTTTATTGTCATTCTCAGAAGAAATGCACAAGGGAAAACGTCGTACTCAAACGAAACAGACGATGTGGTTATTTTTTGTTCATTTATGTAAACGACGCGGACGATGTGTACCGACCGGGCAGACGACATCACATAGTTGGTGTTTATCGAGGTTTCCTTTCAACTACTCGTGCCGAACAGAAAAGGAGCAGCCAATACAACCCCTACGCCCTTCGTAGTCACTTCACATCACGCGGTTGCACAAAGATTGCCAAGAGTCCTTGCAGCGTGCTCTCCAGGGACATGTCTTATCCCTTAGGCCTAAGGCTGCAGACAACATGTCACGTCGCAATGAGTCCACGCGCACTCAAACGCGGTTCAGTGTCCTGTTCCAGGAACTACACGCAGACACGGTTGAGCGTGCTGCTCGAACGGGAACTTCCATGTCTTGTTTCTCCCACGACCTGCGTATGAGGGCGATGCAGGAGACACAGGCTGCGATGGCGGCGAGTTGGATGAGGAACGCTGCAATCACTGCTGCGGTGACCACCGTGGGCGTGGCGCACACCATGTGCGCGTCTGATGTCGCTGCGAAGAATAAAGAAGAGTTATGTGTTGTCAGTATTGTGTCTTATTAGTTGCGGGTATAGGGTTTGACTTTTCCGGTTTTTGGCTTTGCAGAAGCTTGAGGACTAAAAGCCACGAAATCTATCATTCGAGATGAAATTAGGCGCTGCTCGTGTGTTCAACTAAAGAGAAGCTTTTTGAGTCAATACTGCCTCAGACAATACCTACAACACGTCACGTATTTTGTGTACAGGTTAAATTCTGCAGCTTAGTGTCGTACAGCGACAGTAGGACTTGTTACAAACCTATCAGATGCATCTATGTTCCTATAGGAGGTTCTTCCTATCCACCGTGTATTTTGCTGTGTACTACAATTTTAAAGTAAAAGTAATAATTTGGAGGGAAATGCGCTCTGTTGCTATAGTGTGAATACACGGTAAGCTCCAAGTAGTGAACTTCTGGCGCTTATGGTACAAGTATAACAACGCATAAAGACTCGTATACACACGCCGATTTCTAGTCGTAGCCGTTCCGCCATCTGTCATTCTGTTTCCTCCGATCCCCTCTACGATGATTTCTCTTTGAAGCGGGTACTCGGGAAGCATCGTAGCCGCAGTTGGCGCTGCGGTCGTAGAACGTGGCCCAACTTCGCGCCTCCTCCTTCTTCTTCTTCCGAAGGACTTCGTCCCGCCATTGTCGCACGATGCAGGCGCACATTCGTGCAGACAGAATTGAACTGTCACCTGAAACGCCGTCGTTTAGCCATGGCTAGATTAGTGCTTGTGTCTACAAGGAGTCGTGCATTACCTGGAAGCGAACGACTACGTCGTCGGCAAACTTGAACGCCTCGAATCTGCTATGCAGGCCTTTGTTGCCTTCCGTTCTCTGGAGGGCTGGAAAGATCGTGTTGTCTGTCGGACATCTGGAACACATCAGATATATGCGTTTTGGTGATGGAAAGTATTTGTAAGAGTCCATCTAGGTAACACGAAGAACAGCGTAGTGGCCCTGACTGTAGTAAGTGCAACCAGTTGCGGTGTAAGCGTTCTGTGCAAACAACAACTCGTCAACTCACCCGGCGCTGTTGATCAGAACGATGGAGTCATCATTTTGCCCGCTGGTCGCGATGAGGTTCCGTGCGAAGATGCCGAACACGCCTGAAAACGTTTGTCAATCCATAAGCATCCATATACTCGTGGACAGTAACGTTAAAGGGAAAGCCACGTTGCCCGAAAAGAAGGTAACTGGACTAACTGTCATCGTCAATCTCAATGCGGAGAAAGAGTTCGTCCCCCAGCTTTGCACCGGTGATGTCGGCCCCGGCGCGATCTGTGATCCTCATGCGGATGTTGGGAGAGGGCGCCGTGGCATTGACGACGCCAGGCCGACGGCTCGGGGACTGACTGCCGCCCCTGAGGCAAAGGGGGACGTTAAGACCGTTAGAAATAAGCTGCAAGAGCACCATGCGAAGCCGTACCCGACAAGGACCTTGTACGTGTTGGTCACCGTCTTATTACCGGTGTTGAACAGACAGAAGAGCTTGATGATCCGATCTCCTTTCTGCTGTATCATTGGATGATGCTGGATCACAACCGTTGTTGTGAACCGACCGCCTTCCTGTGGAGGATGGCGTTGAAACAGAGGACGACTCGTTCTGTAGTGTCACTTACATCTTCCGTGATGCCGCATTTGCGGTCGAGTAGACCTAACGTAAGAGTCGTGGACTTGGAGCCGCTGCCGACGACTTCGCAAGGTGGCGAGTCGGCCCGTGCGTAGACTCTACCACGGAAGGGATCTACAGTGTTCATGGTAAGAACCATAGCTTCTCGAGTGCAGGACAGCTGTACCGCTTAAGAAAGTAGACATACACAAATGGTAAAGTTACGCATTCCACTTTAGACACGGGAGTTGTCGAAGTTGGACTTACGGTCGACACAGTGCCCCCTCTGGTAGAAGCCAACTCCGGGCCTCATCTTAAGTGCGAAGCCTCCGAGGGACACGGTGTCGTCCCCGGACAAGAAGCAAAGACCGTTGGCTTCGGAAAATGTAAAGCTTCTGCAGGCAAATTCCCGAGAGGCGTCGCACAGTGCCCTGCACTGGTCACTGTTGAAGGCCGTCCTCACTGTGTCGGCCCTGAAGAGGTCTACATCTCGCCGTAGTTCGTAGTCACAGGTCTCCGGGGTAGCTGGGCGTAGAGGTAGCCAGTGTGTAAGATCGTGGTTCGTAGTAACGTGGCAGCATCATTTGATTGACCAATGCGTGGTTCTTACGCTGTCGGAGGATAGCCGCGTGATCTCGTCGGCATGACTTCGACGGACTAACTATACTTCCCTGCTACGCGCGCTTATCATATCCTCAGATACCTTGTTGAGGGCGCGCCGTTGATGCACACCATAGACACAAAGCAAAAACAAGAAGAAAACATCGTGCTCCTTTTATTTAGATACCCTGACATGTTCCTGTGGCTAAGGGTAGGCGTCCACCAGAATACTTAGCACTAATCACAGTTACCCACTTCGCTTACCTGGTACGCACAAGTTTTCGAAGTACTCCACAGCAGCGACTCTGGCCGGCTTGAAAGCGTCGGGCTGTGTCCTCCTGTCCTGTGTGCTAAGCCGGCACTGCCGACTGCGAGGGTCGAACTCTCCGGAACGACAGGGAAAAGAACGTTCGTGAAGACACAGCTCTTGACACCGGTGGCGACTGGGAACACCAGACACAATGCGGTCATCGAAGCCTCGCAGTTCTTTGCCGGGAACACGTTCCATGAGCCAGTCCCTTTCACATGCTGGACCTGCGCGAAACATGGTATTCGGAAGACATAGAAAGAAGTGTCGTGAAGAGCTTGTTCTCGGGCCGACAACAATCCGCGTCCTCTTAGCTCAGAAGTTACTGAAGAAACACGAGCACCAATGAACTCTTCCAAAGGATCGCTTCAAAGGTTCTTCGCTTCCAAAGGATCCAAAGGATCGCTTCAAAGAATGGGTAATGATCTCCTGGCGTCCTACAATTGTAGGACGCCAGGAGATCATTAGCCATTCTTTCGTTCTCGAAGATGGAAAATGTTTAGAGAAAAGTTCTCGCACCATGAAGAACTCTTGAAGAACGATTAATTTCCTGTGTGTGCGCTACAACGACATATCGGTCCATAGACAATAGCGTGCCTGATGAATGCAAAGCAATCTGGGCAGGTCCTGGTCACACGTCATTGCAAACGTGAACGTACACGTGACCATAAAAATGGCTGCAACCAAACCGTTTGTGAAGAACGCGATTGCTGTTTCTGTGCGTCGTTCTGTACCGTCTTTAGACCACGGTAATTAAACCAATCCGATATCTTCTCAGTAAAACACGTCGGTTTGCAAACGAGACCTCTTATTGCGGACCACTCCCAAAGATGTGATAATGTCACCGGCGCTAAGACTCTCACCCAGCCAACGCGATACTCGGGAAGAATAGCTACCGTGTCGCGTAAGGGCAAAATATCTTGATCTCTCAGTTTTATGCTGATAGGAATATGTTGGCAAGCGCTAATACTGATAATATACAAAGTGACATGGCCTCGAAGCAGTCTGCCGTTGTTATCCAGGCAGGGTTTTAGCCTGGTGTGGTTTAGCCCTTTGCTGTAAGAGGGACAGCAGCAATATAGCTTCTCCTACTTGATGACAACACACATACACAGACGGCTTCGAAACCATATTGCCCGTGACATGTGACCAGGACAAGACAGTGATTTTAAGCGACCGCGGTTGAGGGTATATAACAAAAGCGGCGCGAGTAAGGGTCTCAAAGGGACATATCCAGGTTGTTCCTACCATGCATACACATCTTGGCGAAGTAGCTCGAACGATCCGACGCTTGAACCAACGGTTCTTCTCTGTGTATGGGGCCCAAAGGTCCCAGGGGTGCGATGGTACCAACGGCCGACGCCGCGAAGCAGGCGTTATGTTCGTAGTTGACCATGACTCCGATGCAGTGGGGCGTTGCTTGGCACCGACGGAGGCAGTCGCTGGTCAGACCTCCAGCGCCGAATCCCTCTCTGTGCGCAAACATGGGGGACATGCGGCTGGTGCTCGGTTTCAGGCCCACGACCTTCTCGAAGCTCACCGTGTCTTCGCCGAGAGGGCACGGGCTCGACTCCACTACACGGTATAACGGTCGCACTTACTTTGCAATCCGCAATGTGATTGTTGAATTGAAATTTAGTGTGATTCCAAACGTTGCTATACTAGTCGTACCTTCGTTCAAAGTGCGGAAAGGACGAGAAGTCTGTCTCTCGTCCTGGTCGTCCTTGTCTCCTCGTCCCTTTCGCCCTTGTCCCGAAACTTGTCAAACTCAAGAGGAATTACACTATCCTGCGCGTTGTTGCTGTATGTTCTATATCTGGTTTTGTGGGTGGATTTATATAAAAAAAAATATTGAAACGATTTTCTCAACTTTTTTAACAAGTAAGTCAAAGAAGAACATTATGAATCTCGGTGAACAAAACAATTAATATCTCGTTTTAGTGTCATTCGCAACTGTCAGCATATGTACTGCGGTAATGAAAAAATTGTTCAGATATCTGGGGTATCTGGGAAAGACATGTAGCTTCTCGCTCCAAGTGCCTCACTGCATTTCCGTGAAATAAAGTTTTTCATTGATTGATTGATTGATTGACATTGTCCTGGGCGCCTCTCCTCACCATATCCAAATGACGTCACTCGCGTTATTTTCTGTCAGGTGAGGGATTCCCTCGCTTTCACGATTTCACCAATTTAATTTGTTGTTGAATCTCACCGACGCGCAAAATGATGTTGATGGTATCATTTCTTTGAGCTTGAGGAGGTGTTCCGCGTTCTTCTAGAAGCTTCCACCGGACACCAAGATCATTAGCCAGCCCTCTGTCATGTTGGCTTTCCGGCCTACAGAACATCCTTTCCACGACCTAATTTGTTCCTTCTTTTTTTTTTTTCATTTATTTATTCCATGCACTGTTAAAAAAACTTTTTACTCATCCTAAAAAAAAAAACATATAGCTGGAAGAAGGGCAAGGGCGCAGGCGAGCTGGTACATGATAATACTAAGGGAACCCAGAGACAGGGGGAAAAAAAATCGTGTGTGTTTCGTGTTTCGTGTGTGATCGTGTGTGTTTCGTGTTTTTTCTTTTCCTTGTCTCTGGGTTCCCTTAGTATTAACATATAGCTGCTTCATAATGCCTTGCAATCTTTGATCGACCACATGCGGTTCCTCGTGCAGTTGCCACTGCGCCCGCTAACGGTTAAAAGAATCACGTTTCACGCATCATATTCAGCTTCGCCGAGACGCCGAAGTGTGTTCTTCGACGTTGGCAACATGTCCCTAAGCTTGGAGGAAGGACAAAAGACAAAACCACAAAAACGAAGGACAAGGCTCAAACCAGCAATCTCATGGCTCAAACCAGATTGCTGGCTTGAGCCTTGTCTTGGACTGTTCGTTTTTTGTGCTTTGTCTTTTGTCCTTCTCCCGAGCTAGGGACATGTTGCCAACGTCGAAGAACACACTTCGGCGTCTCGACGAAGCTGAATATGACGCGTGAAACGCGATTCTTTTAACGATTAGCGGGAGCAGGGCAACTGCACGAGGAAGCGCATGTGGTCGATCAAAGATTGCAAGGCATTATGAAGCAGCTATATGTTTTTTTTTTTTGCATTTTACTTTTATGTATTCTTTCTTCTTACTTTTGGTTCTCCGTCTTCCTGGTTTGAGTCTAGCCTTGTCTACTTGTGTTTTGTGTTCCTATCCCTACCACCTCCTCAAGCTCAAGGACATCGTTACAACAGCTTGCTTACAATTAAATGCTTTATTGTTCAACGTAAAATGGGCTTACCAATTCTGACGTTGTATACAGCGCACAAAATTCCTAGTGTCGCGCGCAGAAGACGTGGGATCAACATATCCTTTCCTGCATAAAAAGACAACCATTTTTTTTACACACACACACAAAAAGAGTAACCTTACATCACTTCCTGTCGACCACCATCACCACGGATATGCCCACAACCCACTCTTTAATCCCAACAAGGCATCTCTCTGTTCCTCAACCTGGCCCTCAATAGAACGGCATCTTGATAAGAAAGCCTTCCTGGTTATAGTTTTATGTGGACGGGCTTTTGTAGCCCAAGCCATATATGACGTGACGAGACCACGTGGTCACTATAAATATACGGGTGGGCCAAGCGGCAGTGACATGCCGCCTCTTCCATTCACAGATGTCAACCGTCGATTGTTACGGGTCCGCATCTGAATAAGCGAGATAATTCCGTGTCTGTCGTTGTGAGAGTGAAGCTGCGGACCACTTTGGTCTTCCGCTGGGGTCAATCAGAGTCATTATTATGTTGGGAAAAGCGGGTTATTGTACTACCCACTCGCCGGCTTCGTTTTCGTGGCTGGGTTTCACCGTTAGAGGGTTTGAAGTGGCAGACTTCACTAATGGGATGACTTGTGGCACCCATTTATCATGAACGCCTTCGTATGAGGACCCACCAGACACACACGCATAAAGAGGGGCTGATGCCGGCCAGCAGGCCAAGCGCTGCCCCAAAGTGCCATTTGTAGATAGTGAAAGATGATGAGGGAGAGGAGGATTCAGATGATCAAAGCAGAGTAGAGAGGCCCTTTGATGACAGGAAATCCCAAAGTTGACGAAGGTCTTGGTGCACATGAGAGCTACTGGACCAGGTGCCCAGCATATTGCCTATGGTAAAGCGGGGCTGTGATCGATGTATGCATTCCGTGCTGCAAGATCTCGCGTTCCCGCTGGTAGACAGCGCAGTCCATAAGTAGTTGGTGCAGGTCAGTGCGCGCATTGCACATGACGCACAAAGGAACCATCGATTTCGACTACCGTGTACACTCTTAGCAAAAACTTTAGCAAAAACTCTGGCTCTAACTTTTTGCATAGGCGCAATAATATGCGTGGCCACTCGACAGTACCAATCCCAATTATTGCGTGATATTTGCTTACAGATACTTACACGTAATTACGCAGATTTGCCTGACGCGTAACCAGTGGTTTATCCAGAATCCCAGGCTCAGAGGGGTGTTAGAAAAAATTGGGGGTGGGGGTCATTATTATAATTACGTCATCACACCTTAACATATCATTACCGACATGTGTCTATAAAGCTGAAATCGCGGGGGCACCCCCTGTAGAGGGTACACAGCTGAAAAAGACGCTTTCAATACTTCCCAAAGCTTTCAATACTTCCACGTGTCATTATACGCTATACAACTATGCAATAAAAGAAAAGAAAAAAATCATCATATACCAACGGCACATACTTAATTAAACAAACTCCAACCCAGTTTTCTGACAAACTCCTGATCCACATGGTCAGTATGCATGACAGCCGTTTTGATATGTAAATCACTTTGGAAAAGCAGCTTCCTCTAAGCCTCCTCTATCCCTGAGCCCTGTCTTTGTGCTCTTGACTGGTATGCAAGCGCTGTGTGAACTTGACGGGACCTTTTCTGGATTAGCGACGAAAACAAAAGCTTGACCAATCAACGTCCCAAATTGGGTCACAGGATGTTCCACCGGGGGCACAAAACAAAAAGACACGTCTGCTACAAATCTCGTCGTCTGCGCGTGTTTCCCTTTTTTTCTGTCGTCTGCCCCGCTATTTCGCTGGTTTCGTTTTGTCCAGCGACATGTAGCAGGCCATTGACTCTTTGGCTGTGGGAAATGCGCTAACCTTCGGAAGAGTGTTTGGAAAGCGGACTTGCAGGACCCACGTCTGTATGGTTGATCGGGAAAGGGCAGAAAAATATATATTGTTATTTGCACGGTAAAAGCGAGCTGGTATAGCAAACATGCGTAGGTATAGCATGTCCGGGGTGAAACAACGGGATGAACGGGACAGTCGTGCAATAGTTTCCGAGAGTTTGAAGTAATGTTCGTTGTGGATGTCCTTAGGATGTCCTGATATTTGGTATTGTGTGGGATAATGACATACGCATTTTTATTTTACTTTTTGATTTAATTTTATTTCGTATTTACTTGTGTGCTTGCGATGTGTATGCTATACACGCATTGCGTTGATGATATACTATATATTTATCTTTTACACGAGAAATTTTACCCTTGAATTTTGTTGTTTACTCGTTGCCTGTAGTGTCAGCGGATAAGCATGTAGCAGTTGGTAAATTTTCACCTCGATCCCTGTTACATGTACACTCTTAAAAATGAAGTTCACCACATAGCACGCTCCTAACCAACAATAATCTCGAATGATATCGTTATCTGCCCTGATTTGTTGAAAACGGTAGGCGTACGCCTCTTTTGTGACACTTATGTTGTTCATAATTGCCACAAAAGAGGCGTACGCCTCCCGTTTTCAGCGATAACAGATAACGAGATCATTCGAGATGGCGGTTGGCTAGAGTTCTACGCGGTGAAGTTCCTTTTTAAGAGTCTCCTGTATAATGATGTAATTATTACCCCTCTTCCGCGGCACATGGGTTGGATGTCATTTTAAATGTACCAAATATGTTTAAAAATAATATTTTCTGTACAAAAATCACTCGGCATCTTATCTTATTTTTTACGACGTTTGTTATTAACTGTTACTCCTGTACATAACCGCCACTCAACCTTGTCCCAGCAGTGGTACGACTTACACTCTTAAAAATGAACTTCACCGTATAGCACGTTCCTAGCCAACCGCCATCTCGGATGATCTCGTAATCTGCCCTGATTTGTTGAAAACGGGGGGCGTACGCCTTTTTTTGTGACAATTATGAACAGCATAAGTGTCACAAAAAAGGCGTACGCCTACCGTTTTGAATAAATCAGGGCACATCATTCGAGATGATGGTTGGCTAGGAGCGTGCTATGCGGTGAAGTTCATTTCTAAGAGTGTACACTCTAAAAGCAGCACTTCACCGCATAGCACACTGTGCGCCAACCATTGCCACGAATGATAGGGTTATCGCTTCTGATTCGAAGAGAGAGGGGGGCGTACGGCTTTTTGTGGCAATTTGGATATATGAAAATTGTCACAAAAAGGCGTACTCCCCCCTCTCTCTTCGAATCAGAAGCTATAACCCTACACTCTTAAAAATGAACTTCACCGCATAGCACGCTGTTTGCCAACCATCATCTCGAATGATATCATTATCTGCTCTGATTTGTTGAAAACGGGAGGCGTACGCCTTTTTGTGACACTTATGCTGTTCATAATTGTCACAAAAAAGGCGTACGCCTCCCGTTTTCAACAAATCAGGTCAGATAACGACATCATTCGAGATTATGGTTGGCTAGGAGCATGCTATGAGGTGAAGTTCATTTTTAAGAGTGTACCATTCTTGGCAATGGTTGGAGCACAGCGTGCTATGCGATGAAGTTCTATTTTCTCGACTGTTAGCAATCACCTTGTGCGATCTCGCTTTTTGTCTACGACTATACGTACGTATATATTTCACTCGATATTGGCACCACGAGGCAGGTGTCGCTGTAAGCGACGTGCGCTATACCGACACATGGAGGAACAACAGCAGAAATGAGCCAGAGAGAGGGAAGGTCAGTATATGGCGTAAATGGTCGGTCAACCTTAAAACTACCTGCTTATATTGACAGCGTAAATGATTGCCATGCTTCACATGCGGGTCCTCAATTTCTCGATCACAAATGAACCCGCACGGTGTATCATCCAGCAATCACGTGATTAAAAGCCCTTCGTGCTGCGGAATTAATTGCCTAAAAGGATTACACGGCACAAATGGTATACTCACGTGCATGTATGTCTAAACCGTCATTCGAAACAAATGCTTCGCGAAAATCCTCCTGGCTGGGAAATCGCTAATCCCAAGTTGTCGCCAGTGGCTTCATCTCGTTCATTCTCGTTCACACACCGTGATTTCACACCTGTCCAACATTCCTCAACATGCGGCTTCACTATCGTGAACTCAACGGCACACTGTCCGCAGACAAGCGCTATACGGGAGACTGTTGCTCTAATTACATTATTTATTCTCTTTATTAGAGAGCCTATTATTATTTCATTCCCAGTAGCGTACTCTCACGCTCCGTGACGTCGCATAACGGTCAGCTGTCGACAGCCAATGAGGAGAGAGAACGCACTCTTTTTTTCGGCAAGCGAAGCGACCCCATTTTGTCGGGGTCTTTTGTTGCACCGTTTACCACTCTCGCTATGTTGTTGTGGATCGCGCTACTAATTGCGTTTCTGTATATATGACGCGAATTATATATACGTGGTTTGTTTCAATACGCGGTCCTTGTGGCGTTGAACCTGCGTTTTTTACGCTGCACACGGTTAAACGCGTTATACACGTTATAAATACTGTACACGTTATGCAAGCTATATACGTTATAAGTGCCGCGCGTTGTGCTTGCTGCGGTACACTGTTAAAAAGGATACGTTATAAACGGTACGTGTTATATGTACACATTATAAATTGTACATATTACACAAGCTACACGTAACAAGTGATACGCGTTATGCATGCTACGGTGTAGTACTTGGGAAAACGGTATGCAATGTATAGGGTACATATGTTATACAAGCTATACGTTTTATAAGGCTAAGCGTTATACAGGTTGCAAAGTCCAAAGTTATTGGGGTATATTGCGTGCTATAAAAGCTGTGTATTGAACACGATGCACGCGTTTAGAAGAGAGAGCACCTTTCTCGACTCGAGTTACAAATTCCCTCGCTTGACGAACTGGTGCCCTCTGAGAGAAAACTCTTTTCTTTCTTCATTCCAAACCTGAAAACATTTCTGCAGTTTTGTACCTTCTATACTTTGTTTTGAAGTTATAGTCAACAGTTTATAAATGTGCGATCTACTGACATTGATGATGATCCTCGCAAAATTACAATACACAATTTGTCGTCAGTCGGCGCACAAATTGAATTATAATATATTGTATAAATCTGCCATGCAGAAAAATAGCTGGCATCCCATATCTGTATTTCATGCAGGACTTGCAGCAGGGAAGCTTGCATACATCTTCGGCACTGACTTCTTTTAGCATCGCACATCTAGGAGTACAAAGTTTTAGTGAAAGTTGTGCATCTCCGTCATTGTTAAAAATTCTGTTCTCAGGACAGTGCTAAATTATGCAGCAAATGCAGAGCTTCCTCGTGGAAGTTGTTGTTATCCATATTAAGCTCCTACTGTAGCACACTTGCTCTTCCGTGAAACCCAGCTTTTCAGCGATACGAACAGCTCTCCATAAAGCGAGCCAAGGTACTTGTTTTTCCGTTATCTGATAT